>NC_142655.1:41864090-42167121 GCF_055504915.1 Nelumbo nucifera
TAATCAATGTGAGCTCCATGAAGCTTATGGTTAGCTCAAGAAGAACGAGTCACCACCCATTTTTGCTTTTATGTTTGATCTTATTTTCTTAATAGTGACTTCATTTCTCTACAGGAAATACACACAACCAAGAGATTTTGAATTTGAATGGATTGGGAGAGCGAATGTTTTAGGCACCCCTCTTTGTAAGCTATTGTGATAGTCCAATATGAGAGTTGTTTAAGGTTAACTTTCCAAGAAATAACTTCAAGCAAGGAGTAAAACACCAAAACCTTAGGAGAAGATTCCTAACTTCCTACAGACATGGTTTGAGGTGATGTTATTGAGAGTTAGGTGGTTTCATCAAATCCATCGCCTCTTTACCTCATTCTTTAAGCCTGAATGAAATCTAGAATGGATTAAAACAAACTAAAGAGACAAGTTGAGAAACTTACCTTTTGGATGTAGCCTTGACTATTGATATCCAATAACTAGAGCACATTAAAAATGGTATTTAACGGAATGTTTTAACTAGTAAGATGCTTCCAAGATTTTGTAGAAAAAGGGGAGGGCTCCAAGTTATTATATAGTCAATTGAAGTTGGGTAATATCTATTAGATAAGAGAGCTTTTGGGGAAAATTAGAAATTCAGTGGCTCAAGACTTGGGAGTTTCTTTTAGAAAATGAAAATGAGGATGATAAAAGGTTAGGAATACTTTTATCTCATCCCTTCTCTTTTTGAGCTCGATTTAGATCCCTATTTATAGAGAAAGGAAGGGAAATCAGGTGCGAAACTCATCTAATCATAGGGCTTAGGTTTTAAGAAGGTGCTTTCATGAAAAATGTAAGAGATTTTCAAATGAAAAAGGTTTGCAGTTAACCTTTCCTTTTTAGTGCAACATTTGTCCTTGATTTGGGACTAATTTCCATGGGTTTGTGCATCCAATGAGAGTATGGGGCATGCCTAACATAGCTGGATCATATATATTTAGGGCTCCTAACGGCATTAAATGAGAATATGAGTCAACTATAAATGTCATTTAGTCTTTATTAGGCTTTAAATGGGGGTATCTTTGGTTTGTTTTAGTTTTTTATGTTTACTATCTTAATTTTATTGGTGCATGTGTTTTAATAGGTCAAGTATGGGGCTGACATCAGCCCCAGCCTATTTAGTTCTCAAGTTGGTATAGAATAATTAAGGGGTGATTTAATCTAGTGCATTGAAATGAAATCTTTCTTGTTTAACAGTCGAATGGAGGAATTAGGTCAAGAAACTTGACATATTAGAATTTTGAGGTCTTTAAACATGGTAGTTGACATCTAATTAGTCAAATGAGATTTTGGTGATAGAGATCTAAAGCTAATAAGCTTTAATCAATGAGATTTGCTAAAATGAAATGTTGACTTAATAGTCAGTCAAATGAGGGAATCTTGAGATAAAATTTGGTGGGTAGACATTTTTGAATGTCCTAAATCTGATGGAAGAGATATATCTTTGATTAAAGATGTAGATTAGAAAATTTGGTTCAAAATAAGTTTTTAGCTTATAACTTATCAACCAATGAAAATGCTTGAAATGGGATCTTGCTTCAAAGGTTTGGAATCTCTTCTATTGGCTTTCAAAATATATATTTTTTATTATAATCACCTGTTTTAGTCTAAGAAAGCCTAGGAACTAAACTTAATCTATACATTGGTCTCTAAGGTTATCTATATTGAGTTCAATCTTGTTAAGCAATAAGAGAGTGCATCATATGCAATTGATTGCATCAATGTTCTAAAAGATTGACTTGATGTTAACTTCTCCACAATGAATTGTTGTAGCAGCTCACCTTTAAGTAGCTCCAATATTATTTAAGTTCTTCAATATCCTTGTTCTTCTTGAATTGCTTGGAGTTTCCTTGGATGAAAAGATGTAATGATGGTGTTAAGAATATGAAACTCAAGTAGCTAACCCAAAAAAGCTTCCATTTCTTCATCTTTAGTAGCATTCTAGTTTCAACACATATATGGAACAAAGAAATTTACTAAATGTTGTTGCACACATAATCACACCATTAGTACTCTCAATGAGTTTGTTACTGATAACCCTGCATTTTGATGCCTTAAGGGCATCAATTCAGGGGTATTTTCGGCATTAGAATAGTCAAGATGTGTCTCTTTCCCAGTTAAATGCAATGTTGTGGCCTCTAAGGGTCTCTGTACAAATTCTGGAAAAAAATGGGAAGTTTTCATGGCTAAAATGCAGATTTTGGGAAGCTAGTGCGAAGTCCAGTTGAGAGGGGGCGTTTTTAAGAAAAACTAAAAGCAGGAGGGTGCCTACTAGCTGCTAAACCCAGTTTGGCGCCCCTCCTACTATATTAGCATGCTCCCCATGCCTTTGCAAACCCTAGGGTGCCTTTTAACCCATTCTTTTCATTCTTAACAAACCCTAGCCACCCCTAATTGCTAAATCCTCACCTTCCATCCCTTCTAATCTCCACCATCCATTTTAGGGCACTCTCTTCTTAGCATTCTAACCCTAGGAGCCACCTAACTTATAATCTTCACCATTCAACCTTTAGCCATTAAATCTCAGCCCTACATAATATTGGGCTACCTCTCCTTCTATTCTTAGCCTTAGGATCACCCCAAAACCATCCTAATCCTCCATTAGAAACCCTAGGGCACCCATAACTTTGCTAAAACCCAGCTGTCGACCCCTCTTTCTCTCTAATTCCAGTTATATCCACCCTTCTCTATAAAAGGGACCCCAGGGGTCCTAGAGAAGGGGTTGGATTTTGCCCCCAGGTAAGACAGAAGGCTGATCTTGAGAAGTTCAAGGGTAGAGGAAGAGGAGGACGCCCAGGCAAGAGGTTCCTAATTGCAATTCATCAACACCACTACTGCCACCTCTAGAACTAGATCTCGACCACTTTTACTTTATTTTAGTTTTAATTTTTGTTCTTTCAATTCTAGTTTCGTAATTTCCTTTCTACAATTTATTTTCATGCCTTTTGGTCTTCGCTTTCTTTTCTGCAGATCTGGAATTCGACCAGGTAAGAAGGAAGGCCTAGCTCGAGAAGTTCGAGGGTCAAAGGAGAGATCGGGAGACTACTACCTCTGGTCGGATTATAGATTTTTATTTCATTTCTTTCGTTTATTTATTTCTATATTTATTTGTCTCTGCAATTTCAACTTTTAGTACTATTCAAATTCTATATTTTCCAGTTTAATTAATTAATTTTTATATTTCTACACTTCCCACTTGTGTTCTCTTGTCCGGATTTGAGAGTATATTAATTTTTCCCTCGCTTCCTTGTGGATACGACCCGTTCTCACCATTTACTACATTTATAGTTGCTGTGAGAAACGGAAAAAATTTATAATAATTAAACTGGTGTTCTGAAGTGGTTAACGACACACTTTCAGACACACCAAGTTTTAGGGGCTGTTGCCGGGAAGCACGGAGAAAAATTTTTATTTACTTTTTCCAGATCTGTTTCATTATTTTTTCTTTTTTGTTTTATTACTTGATCCGTTATCTTAGTTTAGTTATTGTTTCTCTTTGATTCTGCAGGATGGAATAGCGAAAGGTGGAGTACCAGAGCGTTGTGGGACTATAGGACGGAAGAGAAGAGAAGAGAAATTGGATTGCGTTTCAGGTGTAGTTGTACCATTTTATTTTTAATTTTCTTATTTTTATTTTCAAACTCTTTTTTTAAAGAATAGTTATTTTTGAATTTTTAATCAATTTATTTTTTCTAGATATGATTTTTTTTAGTATTATTTTGCTTCCCTTTTGTTTCTAGATCTATTCTTCTTTCTTTACTTTAATTTCTTGTTAAATTTTTTTTGGTTTATTAGGTTTGTGTTTTTCTTTTATTTCAGATTTAAAAAAAACATTTTTTTTTGTTTATAATATTTTCTTTTATTTCTTGCAGCATAATTTTCTTTTGTTTATTTTATTTTATTTTATTTTTGGTTTAAATTCTATATTTGTTTTTTTCTTATATTTCAGATAAAAAAACAAAAAAAAAACAAAAAAGAGAAAAATTTTCATTTATTTTTGAAGCGTGCTTTTCTTTCGTTAATTTTATTTTTGTATTAATTTTTAGATTTGTGTTTTTCATTTATAAAAAAACAAAAAAAATATAATTAAAAAAATTCAGCATATTTTTTTCTTTTGTTTATTTTATTTTTGGTTTAATTTTTTTTTAAATTTGTATTTTTTCTTTTCTTTTATCTATTTCTTGCATAATTTTCTTTTTGATCATTTTATTTTTAATTTAATTTTTAGATTAGCAATTAATTTGTTAGAATTTATTTTTGGTAGTTGTTAATGAAGGGATGAGAGATCCATCATATGGATGGGCAAACCCTGTAGGAAGGTAGGGTCAAATTTCAAAAATTTCTCTCTCTCTCTCATCTGGGAATCACATTCCCTGTTTTAGAAAAACTGCATTTTTCAAGGATCAATCTTGAACCAAGAATCGAACCAGATCTGAACCAAAAGAGTAGGAGAGAGATATACGTGATACGAAGAAATAGTATCTCCCAATGAAGGTGTTCACGCCCAAAGAAAATCTCTAAAGACAGCTCCCACTAAAGATGACACATTGTAGGGTGGAGCAGAATCAGCAGTGTTCTTCCCAAGAACCGAACCCTTCAGCAAGGATTCAGTGGGGGCTGTGAGCACAACTTCAGATCAGCCTTTCTCCAAAGACTGATATCAAGAACTATTCTTGATCGCTCCTACAAAACTGGAGATCGAACTGGCAGTAGGCAGCAATTGGAGGAGAATGCAGTGAGAAGATGGCGCAATCACACTGTTGATTTCTTCACTCTATATGATCTGAGATCTGATCTCTGGGATGCTGGGATGGGTTGAATGGTTCGCCCCCTCCTCTTTCTATAGACTTAAAGAGATCAGCTCCTAATCCCATTAGGAGTTTCCTGATTCAAATCCTTATTTGAATCTAGACTCTCTTTAAGTGATAAGGATAAATCCTTATCTTATCTACAGATAAGATCAACTCTCTCCTAATCTCATTAGGAGGTTTCCAGATCCAAATTCAGATCTGGACTCTCTGAGTGGATAGGGTAAGACCCTATCCTATCTGCTGATCCAATCCCAGATCCGCCCCTCTCTTTAATTAGTCTAACTAAACCAGTTCAAAATGGGCTTTAGGCCCAAAAAGTCCATGTGCTCAGTAACCCTCCAAATTGCTGCCCTGTTGGGCTTTTTTGTTTGGCGTGGGACCCAAACATTGATCTACACATAAGCCACATGGGTTCAGCCCAACCTTTGTTACAAGGCCTGGCCGAATACACTGTTATGGATAGTGAACCCCTGAAGCCCATCACATGGGCTCCTAATGGACCCAACACTTACACTAAGTGGTCCCTAGGCCAAGCCACCTTATAAAAACCTAGGGACTGTGGGCAGAGATGCAAGATTAGCCCATCAGGTATTACCCTCAATGGTCTTACACTTAACCTCTCAGCCCTTAATGATCAAACACTGCCCGACAAGAGAGGACCTCTCCCTCGGCTGCATGGAACAATGCTGCACTCTCTACTCACATGGATCCCGGGAATTAAAACCTTTTGCAAACATTTTGAAACCATAATATATATGTATATCTTTATATAAATATATTTTGCAAAAGAAATTTCAATGATTGAAATTGGCTGCCGGCAGTCTTGGTTTCCATCAGAGAGAGTGCATCCCCGATCATTACCTTTGTCCAATAAAGGGGCTGATCCTGTCACTATGATCACCCACTCAGATGAATTCTCAGGCTGTCCCAGCATACCTAGGTTTTGACCCCCTATAAGGATCTCACTGATTGTCATAGGAGAAGGAGATTTCATAGATGGAGAAACCGCTATCTACGATTTGTAGTTTGTGAAACTACGAACTGTGATCTAACATCTGTTTTGCAGGTTGTAGATGTATGAACAACTCTAGTTCTGATTTTTTATCATCTTCAATCAGTGATTTAATTTTTCAGATCAATTCTTGAATTATTTCTTGAATTAAAAATCAAACCCTAGACCCATTCGAACCAGGTTGGACCAAACTGATTGGACCGAATCTGTGGATCGATGGGGGCTGATCTCAGCCCTAATTTCCCACTCTTGGGTCAAGAGATTGATATTTAATAGCAAGACCTAATTTGGCCCACACCTGTAAGGCCCAATTTTAAGATGTTAAAACTACTTAAGCCCACTAACTACAGAAAAGCTATATGGGCCGAACTGCTTAATGCTATTCAGTCTATATACCTAGATAATATTAATCAGTAACATTATGGATTAAATTGGGCTTTAATGATGGGCTATACAGATATTAATTGATTGGATCATTTCTATCCCTGCATTTGATGTATGGATGTGTGATGTGCAACGTTCATGGGCCATAAGCACTTGGCCCATGCTGATACGATAGTGGCTCTTATGCACACCATGGCTGAATGCACATCATTGCCATGGTGTCCTTAAGATCATTGGATGATCCTCCCTTCATTGTGGGCCCCACACCTCCCCTAAAGAGGACCCGTGCGGAACCCTAGCCGTTTAGGGCCCACTGAAATCTGACTTTGTAAAAGTCAGTGGGAGCCACTTTGGTTTGACCTAAATTAAACTAGGGCGTAATAACTTTGTTCCCTCCTGAAATATGAGTGCATGTGATAGGGAGATTCATATGATGAACTCTCTAAAGGCCTTCCATCATTAGCATGAAGATGGGTCCTTCAGTAATGAGAAAATGCACCATAAAATTGGGCTATCCATTTGTTGCTGGATCTGATGGAATGTTTCATAAGATGATAGGGGCATCATAGACTGATGTGGGAGGGGCCTATCCTAAAATGGAAGACTCTCTCACGGTACCTTAGCGTTCATGAATATGATGGGTGAGCACTCACTGGACAGAAAGGTTTAATCTAAAATGGCAATGAACCTTGTCTAACAGAGGCCAAAGGGAAAGCTCATACGATGAGTGGATATGATCCTTCATAGAAAGGTGGTGGGGTTATGCAGCTGAAACAGTTGGCTCCATAAACCCTATGTGATTTCCCACATTTGCATAGACATAATCGTTGTCTCCGTCACTGAGATGGGAAGGAAATCTCAGAGATGAACAAATGGAAATGAAACATAGATTAAAAACCATATCTATGTAGATAACATGAATCAAATTAGGTTGTGGACTGATGTTTGCTTTTTACTAGAAATGGCAAATCGACAATTTGCAAAGCTATTGGATGACAAAAAACTAAAAGGACCAAACTATACAGACTGATACTGTAACCTTATGCTGGTCCTAACTTCTGAAAAGTTGGACAAGGTGGCTAAAAGCCCTACCCCGGAGCGTCTGGGAGATAGGGCTTCTGAGGCCCATAGGAGGGACTACCAAGAATGGGAAGAGAAAAATTCCCTAGCCCGATGTTACATCATTGCCTCCCTGGACAATCCGATACAGAGGCAATTCGATTAGATCGAGCTGGCCAAGGACATATTGGACAGTCTAAAGACAATGTATGAAGAGCAGAACCGTTCTACTCGCCAAAAGGTCTTGAAGCAGTTCATGACCTCACAAATGTCCAAGGGCCAATAGGTTCATGACCATTGTCTTCGGATGATGGGTTACATCAATGAACTTGAGGCTCTTGGATCCGGGCTTGACCATGTCACAAAGGTAGACGCCATCCTGAATTCTCTGCCTCCTTCCTTCAATCCGTTCATCATGAACTATAACATGAACAAGCTGAATGTCAGCATTCAGGAACTCAGCAATATGTTGCAAAGGGCTGAAGAACTGATAAAGAAGGATGACCCTCTTGCTATGCTTGTTGAAACTGGCAAGTCAGGCAAGAAAAAGAGGCAGGCTAAGAGAAAGCCCCAGAAGAAGGCTACCAAGTCCAAGAAGCAGAAGAAGGATAAAGTATCAGATGCTTGTCACTTCTGCAAACAGACCAACCACTGGAAGAGGAATTGTCCTCAATACTTGGAATCCAAAAATGGTAATTTTGAATCCTGTGTCATAGAAATCAATCTATTGGTAACTTCTACTTCCTGGTGTATTGACTTCGGGGCATCGACTCATCTGTGTAACTCATTGTAGGGGTTCAGGATAAGCAGTAACGGAGAAGTAACTCTTTACTTGGGGACTTCTGCAAGTGTTGCAGCTACGGCTATAGGAACCGTAGAGTTAATTTTTAGAGAATGAATAATTGTACTAAAAGATTGTCTTTATGTATAGAATTTAAGAAGAAAATTGATTTCTGTTTCAAAATTCTATACGGATGGATATTCTAATCTTTTTGGTAATACGATTACTATTAAAAGAAATAACAAATTCATCGCATACAGAGAACTTAAGAATGGTCTCTATGTTCTCCATCCTTCTCTGGAAACTAACATAGCCGAAACTACGTCGGTTGATATCCCCAAGAAAAGAATTCGTGATACAGTTAATCCCACGTGCCTATAGCATTACCATCTTGGCCATATCAATATAGATCGTATCACAAGGTTGGTAAAGGATGGTCCTTTGGATTTTCTATCTGTAGAAGATCTTTCCACTTGTGAACCTTGCCTCCAGGGTAAGATAACGAAACGGCCATTTAACGGTAAGCTTGAAAGATGTACAGGCACACTTGACCTTATACATACTAATGTATGTGGTCCCCTGAGTGTTAGGACTCATAACCAGCATGTGTATTTTATTACATTCACTGATGATTATTCTCGGTATGGTTACGTGTACCTAATGAGACACAAGTCTGAATCATTTGAAAAGTTCAAAGAGTTCAGACAAGAGGTCGAGAAATAGTTAGGGAGAGAAACTAAGACCCTTCAATTGGATCGAGGTGGTGAGTATCTTTCTAATGAATTCAGAGACTACTTAAAGGTCAATAGTATAGTATCACAATTAGCTCCTCCTACTACACCACAACTTAACGGTGTTTCAGAGAGGAGGAATAGGACCTTATTGAATATGGTCCGGTCACTTCTTGTGCACTTAGAGTTATCCACATCCTTTCGGGGTTATGCATTAGAGACTGCGATATACGTGCTGAACCAGGTTCCAACAAAATTAGTTCCAAAGACTCCCTATGAGCTTTGGACAGGAAAGAAACCAAGTGTGAGACACTTGAAGATTTGGGGTTGTCCAACGCACGTTAAAAGAACAAGTGCGGACAATATGGAATCCAAGACCAGCCGTTGCCTATTTGTAGGCTATCCCAAAGGCTCTGTGGGTTATCTAATCTATGACCCAGATGAACAGAAGGTATTCTATAGCCGAAACGCCCATTTCTTGGAAGATGATTACATCGTGAACAATCACCATCAGAAAGTTGTTCTTGATGAGGAGAGCTCAGGGTTAGTGGGAGATGTCCCACAAGTTCCATGGAATGACCAACCTAGAAGATTTACCCGGGTTTCTAGGCCTTCGGTTCGTCTTGGCTATGACTAGGATGGTTACCTGGTGGAAGCTACGACCCGTGAGGAGGATCCCGTGACTTATACGGAAGCTATGTTGGAAATAGATTCCCTGAAATGGGTAGATGCCATGAGAACTGAGATGGACTCAATGGAGACCAATGGAGTCTGGACTCTAGTAGATCTGCCCCCTAGGGTTAAAGCAATTGGTTGCAAATGGATCTATAAGAGGAAGAAGGGCCTCGATGGTAAAGTTGAGACCTACATGGCTCGTCTGGTGGCGAAATGGTATACTCAGAAAGAGGGTATTGATTATGAGGAAACCTTTTCGCCGGTTGCCATGCTTAAATCCATTAGGATCCTGCTAGTTGTAGCAACATACCATGATTATGAGATTTGGCAAATGGATGTCAAAACTGCATTCCTAAATGGAGATCTTACTGAAGATATCTATGTTAGATAGTGTATGCCCTTCTGTCCTCAGAACCCCTGTCACTCAGACGCTCCGGGGCAGGATTTTTGACTACCTTATCCAATTTTTCAGATGTTAAGACTAGCATGAGGTTACGGTACCAATCGGCATAGATTGGGCCCTTAAGATTGTTGTCATCAAGAAGCTTTTCAAATTCTCCATTTGCCATTTTTTGATAAAACAACAAACATTAGTCCACAACCTAATTTGATTCATGTTCATTACATAGATATGGCTTTTAATCTATGTTCCATTTCCATTTGTTCATCTCTGAGATTTTCCTCCCATCTCAGGGACGGAGGCAGCGACTTGTCTCTGGAAATGTGGGAAACCACATTGGGTGCATGGAGACAACTGTTTCAGTTGCAAAGCCCCACCACCTTTCTGTGAAGGATCATATCCACTCATCATATGAGTTTTCCCTTTGGCCTCTGTCAGACAAGGTTCAGAGCCATTTTTAGGTAAACCTTTTTGTCCAGTGAGTGCTCACCCATCATATTCGTGAACACCAAGGTACAGTGAGAGAGTTCCCATTTTCTGGTGAATCCCCTCCCACATCGGTTTATGACACCCCTATCATCTTATCAAACACTCAGACAAGCCCAACAGCAAATGGATAGCCCATTTTCTAGTGCGTTTCCTCATTACTGAAGGACACATCCTCATGCTAATGATGGAAGGCCTTTAGAGAGTTCATCACATGAATCTCCCTATCACATGCACTCATATTTGCTGGAGGGAACGAAAAATTACGCCCTAGTTTGATTTAGGTCAAACCAAAGTGGCTCCCACTGACGTTCACAAAGCCAGATTTCAGTGGGCCCAAATCGGCTAGGGTTCCACACGTATCCTCTTAAGGAGGTGTGGGGCCCACCACTAAGGGAGGTCATCCAATGACCAGCAGGGACACCATGGCAATGATGTGCATTCAGCCATGGTGTGCACAAGAGCCATTATCAAATCAGCATGGGCCAAGCACTTATGGCCCATGAACGTAGCACATCACACATCCATACATCACATGTAGGGAAGAATTGATCCAATCAATTAATAACTATAAAGCCCATTTAAAGCCCATAATATTAACCATTAATGTTATCTAGGTATATGGGCCGAAATTACTGTTGAACAATTCGGCCCATATAGCTTTATGTGCAAAGTGGGCATTTAGCAGTTTTAACAATTTAAAACTGGGCCTTTACAGGTTGGGCCGAAATAAACATTCAATTAATTAGGGCTGGCATTCAGCCTTGATCGAACCCTAGATTCAATCCAACCAGTTTGGACCAATCTGGTTCGAATGGGTCTAGGGTTTGATCTTTAATTAAAGATTTAATTCAAGAAATTAATCTGAAATTAAATACTGATAAATGAAAAACAAGAATCAGTTAGATAGGGCTGTTAACTGGAAACAAATTTTCCAGAAAAACCTTATAACTGCGCAAATCGGGTAGAACGCCTTCTGCCCATTTGCGTAGGTTCAAATTTGATCCAATTCGGTTCAAAATTTGAACAATGGCTCTGATGCCATTGAAGGGGAAGAGATATCCATCTTATGGATGCCCGAATCTTGCGGAATAGATTGGGCGAATTTCAAAAATTTCTCTCCATCCTACTGAGAATCGTATTCCCTATTTTAGAAAAATCATATTTTTCAAGGATCAATCTTGAACCAAGAATCGAACCAGATCTGAAAAAAAGCAGTAGAAAAGTGATATACCAAATACAGAGAAATAGTATCTCTCAATGGAGGTGTTCACGCCCAAGGAAGGAACCAAAAATTGCCCCTACTGAAGATGGCATAGTGCAGGATGGAGCAGAATCAACAGCGTTCTTCAAAAGAACCAGATCCTTCGCAAGTATCAGCTGGATGGCACATGAGTGTTAGACAGTTTTGTATGCCCTTAGCTTCAATTAGAATGATGTACTTTATGAGTTTATTGTAAATAAATAAAGATACATATTTGATTCATGTTCCCTTGGTATGTTTCTGTGTAATACCCTTAAACTGGACACTTAATGAGACTCGTGTTAGCTTAGAATGTTCACAGCTAGTGGGTCGGTCTGGGGAGACCTATCCTGACAAGGCTGACACTATGGTGCCACCAAATCGGTTGGGGTGGCCTGTCTCAGCTGCCAGGGTGAGACCCTAGGCACATACAGTGTAGGATTCATTGAACCTATGAACTGGACCAGATTTCCAGTATTGCCCGGGACCTTGGAGATTGATGGGCAAAACTGGAAAGTTACACCCGACCCTTAGACTCGATTATGATACTGCACTAGGTGTCGGATTGGGCTGTCTTTGATGTACCAATCAGTGAGATCCTTAGCGGGGGTCAAAACCTGGGTATGTTGGGACAGTCCGAGAATTCATCTGAGTGGGTGATCATAGTGACAGGATCAGCCCCTTTGTCGGACAAAGGTAATGATCGGGGATGCACTCTCACTGATGGAAACCAAGACTGCCGACAGCCGATTTCAACCGTTGAGATTTGTTTTTGCAAAATATATTTTATATCAGATTTAAAAGTATATATATATTATGGTTTCTAAAATGTTTGCAAAAGGTTTTAATTCCCGGGATCCATATAAGTGGAGAGTGCAACACTGTTCCTTGCAGCCGAGGGAGAGGTCCTCTCTTGTCGGGCAGTGTATGATCATTATGGGCTGAGAGGTTAAGTGTAAGACCATTGAGGATAATACCTGATGGGCTAATCTTGCATCTGCCCACAGTCCCTGGGTGTTACAAGGTGGCTTGGCCCAGGGACCACTTAGTGTAAGTGTTGGGCCCATAGAGCCCATTTGATGGTTTTCAGGGGGTGCACTGTCATTAACAGTGTATTCGGCCAAGCCTTGTAACAAAGGCTGGGCCGAACCCATGTGGCTGATGTGTAGATCAATGCTTGGGTCCCACGCCATACAAGGAAGCCCAACTGGGCAGCAATTTGGAAGCCTTTTGAGTACATAACCTTAAATGGGCCTTAAGCCCATTTCGAACTGGGCTGATTTGATCAATCATTTAAAGGGGGCGAATTCTGAAGTGGGTCAGCTAAAAGGATTGGGCTTAGACCCTATCCACTCAGAGAGTCCAAGATCTAAATGGGATTTAGATCTGGAAACCTCCTAATTAGATTAGGAGACAGCTGATCTTATCTGCAGATAAGATAAGGGTTATCCCTTATCACTAAGGGACTTCTAACCCAAATATGATTTGGATTAGCAGCTCCTAATCTGATTAGGAGCTGATCCCTTTTGATATTTTAAAAGGGGAAGGGGGCGGCAGCCTACTACACAACAACATCCATAGCATTCTTCTCTTTGAAGAAAGAGAGATTGAGAGATTTCCTGCATACTACGAATTCTCTCCTGCCGCCACCTTCCTGCTTTTGCCATTCCTTCAATTCGATCTCCAGTTCTTGGGAGCAATCAAGATTGGATCTTGATTTCAATCTTTTAGGGAAAAGATTGGTTGGAGCTGTACTCAAGTCATCTAGTTGATCCTTAAGAAGGGTCAAGTTCTTTTGGAAGAACGTTGTTGATTCTGCTCCACCCTGCACTGTGCCATCTTCAGTGGGAGCAGTCTTTGGATTCTTCCTTGGGCGTGAACACCTCCATTGGGAGATATTACATCTCTGTATCAGGTATATTCCTCTCCCATTATTTTTGGTTCAGATCTGGTTTAGTTTATGGTTCAAGATTAATCCTTGAAAATATGATTTTCTAAATAGGGAATACGATTCCCAGTTGAAGGGAGAGAAAAATTTTTGAAATTCGCCCCTTATTCCGCAATCTTTGGGCGTCCATAGGATGGATCTCTCATCCCTTCAGTGGTATCAGAGTCATGGTTCAAATCTTGAACCAATTTGTTTCAGATCTGAACCTGCGCAAATGGGCAGAAGGTGTTCTACCCGATTTGCGCAGATATGGGTTTTGGGAAATTTTGTTCCCAAAATTAATGGGCGAATAATCTGAAATTAATTTTATAAATCTGATTATTATTTAGAATTGTTCTTTATGATTTTTGTGATTTATGGGCTGTTCGTACAAGAGGAGATCGAAATCTTGGTTTGCGCAGGGAACCTGCAAGATTTGCAGTTTCTTGATTTATTTGTTTCATTTGGTCTGTAAATAATTTTTTTACTTTCTAGACTCAATGTATAGGTATTTGATCTGTTGTAATTATTAATAGAAATAGGATTTCTATTTATTTTAATTATGGATCGAAGATGGCGGCGCAGAAAGGGAGATTTCGCAGAGAAGAAGATTTCGCAGATGGGAGAATCGCCATCTGCGATTTGCAGTTTGTGAAACTGCATTCTATGATCTAACCTCTGTTTTGCAGGATGGATTGTACGAACAGCCCTGATTGACTGATTGTTGTTTTTCTTTTATCAGTAATTAATTTCAGATTATTTTCTTGAATTAAAGATTTAATTAGAAATCAAACCCTAGACCCATTCGAACCAAGATTGGTTCAAACTGTTTGGACCAAATCTAGGGTTTAATCAAGGCTGAAAGTCAGCCCTAATTTTCCCACTAATGGGCCTGAGGATTGATGTTTAATTAAATGGTTAATTCGGCCCAACCTGTAAAGGCCCAGTTTTAAATAGTTAAAACTGCTAAAAGCCCACTTAACACATAAAGCTATATGGGTTGAACCGTTCGGCCCATATACCTGAATACTATTAATGGTTAATATTATGGATTTAAAATGGGCTGCAAATGGGCTTTACAGATAATTAATTGATTGGATCAATTCATCCCTACATAAGATGTGTGGATGTGTGATGTGCTACGTACATGGGCCATAAGTACTTGGCCCATGCTCAATCGACAGTGGCTCTTGCGCACACCATGGCTGAATGCACATCATTGCCATGGTGTCCCTTTTGGTCATTGGATGACCTCCCTCAGTGGTGGGCCCCACACCTCATCATGAGGCCTCGTGCGGAACCCTAGCCGATTTAGGCCCACCAAAATCTGGCTTTATGAAAGTCAGTGGGAGCCACTTTGGTTTAACCTAAAGATAAAACTAGGGCGTAATTATCAGTTCCCTCCAGATGATATGAGTGCATGTGATAGGGAGATTCATATGATGAACTCTCTAAAGGCCTTCCATCATTAGCACAAGGATGGGTCCCTCAGTAATGAGGAAACGCACCAGAAAATGGGCTATCCATTTGCTGTTGGGCTTGTCTAAGTCTTTCATAAGATGATAGGGGCATCATAGACCGATGTGGGAGGGGCTTCACCAGAAAATGGGAACTCTCTCACGGTACCTTGGCGTTCACGAACATGATGGGTAAGCACTCACTGGACAGAAAGGTTTACCTGAAAACGGCTCTGAACCTTGTCTGACAGAGGCCAAAGGGAAAACTCATATGATGAGTGGATATGATCCTTCACAGAAAGGTGGTGGGGTTATGCAGTTGAAACAGTTGGCCTCATGCACCCTATGTGATTTCCCACATTTCCAGAGACAACCCGTAGTCTCCGTCACTGAGAAAGGAGGGAAATCTCAGAGACGAATAAATGGAAATGGATCGTAGATTAAAATCCATATCTATGAAATGAACATGAATCAAATTAGGTCGTGGACTGATGTTTGCTCTTTTATCAGAAAATGGCAAACGGATCATTTGCAAAGCTACTTGATGATAACAAGTTGAAAGGCCCAAACTATGCTGACTGGTACAGGAACCTTATGTTGGTCTTGACCTCTGAGAGATTGGACAAGGTAGCCAAGAATCCTGCCCCGGACCGTCCGGGAGATAGGGCTTCTGAGGCCCGAAGAAGAGAATACCAAGAATGGGAGGAGAAAAACTCCCTTGCCTGCTACTATATCATTGCCTCCTTGGACAATCCAATTCAGAGGTAGTTCGATCAGATCGAACTTGCTAAAGACGTATTGGACAGTCTTAGGACAATGTACGAAGAGCAGAATCGTTCTACTCAGCAGAAGGTCTTGAAACAGTTCATGACCGCGCAGACGACCAAGGGCCAACAAGTTCACGACCATTGTCTTCGGATGATGGGCTATATCAACGAACTAGAGGCTCTTGGGTCCGGGCTCGATCTGGTGACTCAGATCGATGCTATTCTCAACTCTCTACCTCCATCCTTTAATCCATTCATCATGAACTACAACATGAACAAGCTGAACGTCAGCTTGCAGGAACTCAGCAATATGTTGCAGAGGGCCGAAGAATTGATTAAAAAGGATGAGCCCATTGCCATGCTTGTTGAAACTAGCAAATCGGGCAAGAAAAGGAAGGCAAAGAGAAAGCCCTAGAAAAAGGCTGCCAAACCCAAGAAACAGAGGAAGGACAAGGCATCAGATGCCTGTCATTTTTGCAAGAAGACCGGCCACTGGAAAAGGAATTGTCCTGCCTACCTGGAATCCAAGAAAGGTAATTTCAAAACTTGTGTTATAGAAACCAATTTGTTGGTAGCTTCTGCGTCCTGGTAACTCACTGCAGGGGTTCAAGGTTGTTAGACAGTTTTGTATGCCCTTAGCTTCAATCAGAATGATGTACTTTATGAGTTTATTGTAAATGAATAAAGATACATATTTGATTCATGTTCCCTTGGTATGTTTCTGTGTAATACCCTTAAACTGGACACTTAATGAGACTCATGTTAGTTTAGAATATTCACAGCCAGTGGGTCAGTTTGGGGAGACCTATCCTGACAAGGCTGACACTGTAGTGCCACCAAGTCGGTTGGGGTGGCTTGTCTCAGCTGCCAGGGTGAGACCCTAGGCAGATACAGTGTAGGATTCATTGAACCTATGAACTGGACCAGATTTCCAGTATTCCCCTGGACCTTGGAGATTGATGGGCAAAACTGGAAAGTTACACCCGACCCCTAGACTCGATTATGATACTGCACTAGGTGTCGGATTGGGCTATCTTTGATGTACCAATCAGTGAGATCCTTAGCGGGGGTCAAAACCTGGGTATGTTGGGACAGTCCGAGAATTCATCTCAGTGGGTGATCATAGTGGCAGGATCAGCCCCTTTGTCGGACAAAGGTAATGATCGGGGATGCACTCTCACTGATGGAAACCAAGACTGCCGGCAGCCGATTTCAACCGTTGAGATTTGTTTTGCAAAATATATTTTATATAAGATATAAAAGTATATATGTATGGTTTCTAAATTGTTTGCAAGAAGGTTTTAATTCTCGGGATCCATTTAAGTGGAGAGTGCAACACTGTTCCTTGCAGCCGAGGGAGAGGTCCTCTCTTGTCGGGCAGTGTATGATCATTATGGGCTGAGAGGTTAAGTGTAAGACCATTGAGGATAACACCTGATGGGCTAATCTTGCATCTGCCCACAGTCCCTGGGTGTTACAAGGTGGTTTGGCCCAGGGACCACTTAGTGTAAGTGTTGGGCCCATAGAGCCCATTTGATGGGTTTCAGGGGGTGCACTGTCATTAACAGTGTATTCGGCCAGGCCTTGTAACAAAGGCTGGAACGAACCCATGTGGCTGATGTGTAGATCAATGCTTGGGTCCCACGCCATACAAGGAAGCCCAACTAGGCAGCAATTTGGAAGCCTTTTGAGTACATAACCTTAAATGGGCCTTAAGCCCATTTCGAACTGGGCTGATTTGATCAGTCATTTTAAAGGGGGCGAATTCTAAAGAGCGTCAGCTGAAAGGATTGGGCTTAGACCCTATCCACTCAGAGAGTCCAAGATCTAAATGGGATTTAGATCTGGAAACCTCCTAATTAGATTAGGAGACAGCTGATCTTGTCTGCAGATAAGATAAGGGTTATCCCTTATCACTAAGGGACTTCTAACCCAAATATGATTTGGATTAGCAGCTCCTAATCTGATTAGGAGCTGATCCCTTTTGAGATTATAAAAGGGGAAGGGGGCGGCAGCCTACTACACAACAACATCCATAGCATTCTTCTCTTTGAAGAAAGAGAGATTGAGAGATTTCCTGCACACTGCGAATTCTCTCCTGCCGCCACCTTCCTGCTTTTGCCATTCCTTCAGTTCGATCTCCAGTTCTTGGGAGCAATCAAGATTGGATCTTGATTTCAATCTTTTAGGGAAAAGATTGGTTGGAGCTGTACTCAAGTCGTCCAGTTGATCCTTAAGAAGGGTCAAGTTCTTTTTGAAGAACGTTGCTGATTCTGCTCCACCCTGCACTGCGCCATCTTCAGTGGGAGCAGTCTTTGGATTCTTCCTTGGGCATGAACACCTCCATTGGGAGATATTACATCTCTGTATCAGGTATATTCCTCTCCCATTATTTTTGGTTTAGATCTGGTTCAGTTTATGGTTCAGAATTGATCCTTGAAAATATGATTTTCTAAATGGGGAATACGATTCCCAGTTGAAGGGAGAGAAAAATTTTTGAAATTCGCCCCTTATTCCGCAATCTTTTGGGCATCCATAGGATGGATCTCTCATCCCTTCAAAGGTAAGCAGAAGGCTGAGTGAAGGAGAAGTAACACTTTACTTGGGGACTACTGCAACTGTTGCAGCCGCGGCCATAGGAACCGTGGAATTTTGTTTCAGAGAAGGAATAATTGTACTCAAAGATTGCCTTTATGTACAAAATTTAAGAAGAAATTTGATTTCTGTCTCAAAACTGTGTGCAGATGGTTATTCTGTCTTCTTTAGTAATACGATTACTATTAAAAGAAACAACAGATTCATCGCATACGGGGAACTGGAGAACGGTCTCTATGTTCTACATCCTTCTCTAGAAACTAACATAACCGAAACTACGTCGGCTGAAATCCCCAAGAAAAGAGCCCACGATACAGTTAATCCCACGTGTCTGTGGCATTACCGACTTAGCCACATCAGTGTTGACCGAATCACAAGATTGGTAAATGATGGTCCTTTAGATTTTCTAACTGTAGAAGATCTTCCCACTTGTGAGCCTTGCCTACAAGGCAAGATGACGAAACGGCCATTTAACGGTAAGCCTGAAAGATGTACAGGCACACTTGACCTAATACATACTGATGTATGTGGTCCCGTGAGTGTTAGGACACGAAATCAACACGTGTATTTCATCACCTTCACACATGATTTTTCACGACATGGTTACGTGTACCTAATGAGACACAAGTCTGAATCCTTTGAAAAGTTCAAAGAGTTTAGACAAGAGGTCAAGAAACAGTTAGGGAGAGAAATTAAAGCCCTTCGATCAGATCGAGGTGGCGAATATCTCTCTGACGAATTCAGGGACTACTTAAGGCAAAATGGGATAGTATCACAATTGGCTCCTCCTGCTACACCACAACTTAACGGTGTTTCAGAGAGGAGGAATAGGACCTTATTAGATATGGTCCAGTCACTTCTCATACACTCAGAGTTACCCACATCCTTTTGGGGTTACGCATTAGAGACTGCGATATACGTGCTGAATCGGGTTCCAACCAAATCGGTTCCGAATACTCCATATGAACTTTGGACCGGAAAGAAACCAAGTGTCAGACACTTGAAGATTTGGGGTTGTCCAGCACACGTTAAAAGAACGAGTGCAGACAAGTTGGAATCCAAGACCAGCCATTGCCTATTTGTAGGCTACCTAAAAGGCTCTGTAGGTTAACTTTTCTATGACCCAAGTGAGCAGAAAGTGTTCTGCAGTCGAAATGCACAATTCTTGGAAACTGACTATATCCTGGACACCCATCGTCAGGAAGTTGTTCTTGATGAGGAGAGCTCAGGAGCAGTGGGAGATGTCCCACAAGTTCCAGGTAGTGACCAACTTAGAAGATCCACTCGGGCATCCAGGCCACCAGTCCGTTATGGTTATAACCAGGATAGTTACCTGGTGGAAACCTTGACTAGTGAGGAGGACCTCGTGACTTACGCGGAAGCTATGTTGGACATAGATTCCCAGAAGTGAGTGGAGGCCATGAGGGCAGAGATGGACTCAATGGAGACCAATGGAGTCTGGACTCTAGTAGATTCGCCCTCCGGGGTAAAGGCAATCGGTTGCAAATGGATTTACAAGAGGAAGAAGGGCCCCGATGGTAAAGTTGAGACCTTCAAGGCTCGTCTGGTGGCGAAAGGGTACACTCAGAAAGAGGGCATCGATTATGAGGAAACCTTTTCGCCTGTGGCCATGCTTAAATCCATTAGGATCCTGCTAGCTGTAGCAGCATACCATGAATATGAGATTTTGTAGATGGATGTCAAAACTGCATTCCTGAATGGAGATCTTGCTGAAGATATCTATATGCAGCAGCCGCAAGGCTTCGTTGCTGCAGGTCAGGAAACCATGGTATGTAAACTTAACAGATCCATATATGGACTTAAGCAAGCTTCTAGAAGTTGGAACATCCGTTTTAACTCTGCTGTCAAAACGTTTGACTTCGAGCAGAATCCGGATGAACCCTGTGTCTATAGGAAGTACAGTGGGGATAAGGTTACCTTCTTGGTTCTGTATGTAGATGACATTCTACTCATTGGGAATGATGTAGGAATGTTAACTACGGTGAAAGTATGGCTTTCACAGCAATTCTCCATGAAAGATCTTGGAGAAGCCTCCTATATACTGGGTCTTCGACTCTATAGAGATAGATCGAAGCGGATAATAGGATTATCCCAATTTGCTTACATTGACAAAATAGTCAAGAGATACAGCATGGAAAACTCCTAGAAAGGAAACGTTCCTTTCAGGCACGGAGTCACTCTCTCCAAGAAGATGTCTCCTAAGACTTCTGAGGAGATAGATGGCATGAAAAACGTTCCTTATGCCTCAGCCGTAGGGAGCATCATGTATGCCATGCTGTGGACTCATCCTGACATAGCTCAGGCAGTGAGTGTAGTAAGTAGATTTCAGGCCAACCCAGGGCAGGAGCATTGGACTGCTATGAAAAACATACTTAAGTACCTTCGAAGGACAAAAGAGTTTTGTCTAGTATTCGACGGTAGCTCACTACAGATCCAAGGGTTTACAGATGCCGATTTCTAGTCAGACCCAGATGATAGAAAGTCTACATCTGGATATGTTTTCACGATAGGATCGTGTGCTGTTTGCTGGAAAAGCAGCAAACAGGGGTCCACTGCAGACTCCACGACCGAGGCCGAGTACATTGCCGTAAGTGAGGCTGCCAAAGAAGCCGTGTGGATGAAGAAGTTCGTTCACGAGTTGGGAGTAGTTCCATCCAGCACATCACCCATCCCATTGTTGTGTGACAACAATGGAGTCATTGCTCAGGCTAAGGAGCCACGAGCCCACTCGAAGTCGAAGCACATCGAGAGGAAGTACCACGTACTACGGGAGATTGTTGGTAGAGGGGACGTCCTGATTCAGAAGGTAGCGTCAGCGGAAAATGTAGCAGACCCATTGATAAAGCCACTATCACAGAAAGTGTTTGAGAAACACGTGGAAAGAATGGGACTCCGGCTAGTACCAGATTGGACCTAAGTGCAAGTGGGAGTTGTTAGACAGTTTTGTATGCCCTTAGCTTCAATCAGAATGATGTACTTTATGAGTTTATTGTAAATAAATAAAGATACATATTTGATTCATGTTCCCTTGGTATGTTTCTGTGTAATACCCTTAAATTGGACACTTAATGAGACTCGTGTTAGCTTAGAATGTTCACAGCCAGTGGGTCGGTCTGGGGAGACCTATCTTGACAAGGCTGACACTGTGGTGCCACCAAGTCGGTTGGGGTGGCCTGTCTCAGCTGCCAGGGTGAGACCCTAGGCACATACAGTGTAGGATTCATTGAACCTATGAACTGGACCAGATTTCCAATATTGCCCTGGACCTTGGAGATTGATGGGCAAAACTGGAAAGTTACACCCGACCCCTAGACTCGATTATGATACTGCACTAGGTGTCGGATTGGGTTGTCTTTGATGTACCAATCAGTGAGATCCTTAGCGGGGGTCAAAACCTGGGTATGTTGGGACAGTCCGAGAATTCATCTGAGTGGGTGATCATAGTGACAGGATCAGCCCCTTTGTCGGACAAAGGTAATGATCGGGGATGCACTCTCACTGATGGAAACCAAGACTGCCGGCAGCCAATTTCAACCGTTGAGATTTGTTTTTGCAAAATATATTTTATATCAGATATAAAAGTATATATATATTATGGTTTCTAAAATGTTTGCAAAAGGTTTTAATTTCCGGGATCCATATAAGTGGAGAGTGCAACACTGTTCCTTGCAGCCGAGGGAGAGGTTCTCTCTTGTCGGGCAGTGTATGATCATTATGGGCTAAGAGGTTAAGTGTAAGACCATTGACGATAATACCTGATGGGCTAATCTTGCATCTGCCCACAGTCCCTGGGTGTTACAAGGTGGTTTGGCCCAGGGACCACTTAGTGTAAGTGTTGGGCCCATAGAGCCCATTTGATGGGTTTCTGGGGGTGCACTGTCATTAACAGTGTATTCGGCCAGGCCTTGTAACAAAGGCTGGGCCGAACCCATGTGGCTGATGTGTAGATCAATGTTTGGGTCCCACGCCATACTAGGAAGCCCAACTGGGCAGCAATTTGGAAGCCTTTTGAGTACATAACCTTAAATGGGCCTTAAGCCCATTTCGAACTGGGCTGATTTGATCAGTCATTTAAAGGGGGCGAATTCTGAAGTGGGTCAGCTAAAAGGATTGGGCTTAGACCCTATCCACTCAGAGAGTCCAAGATCTAAATGGGATTTAGATCTGGAAACCTCCTAATTAGATTAGGAGACAGCTGATCTTATCTGCATATAAGATAAGGGTTATCCCTTATCACTAAGGGACTTCTAACCCAAATATGATTTGGATTAGCAGCTCCTAATCTGATTAGGAGCTGATCCCTTTTGAGATTATAAAAGGGGAAGGGGGTGGCAGCCTACTACACAACAACATCCATAGCATTCTTCTCTTTGAAGAAAGAGAGATTGAGAGATTTCCTGCATACTGCGAATTCTCTCCTGCCGCCACCTTCCTGCTTTTGCCATTCCTTCAGTTCG
The DNA here is from genome assembly GCF_055504915.1 of Nelumbo nucifera. NCBI lineage: Eukaryota > Viridiplantae > Streptophyta > Magnoliopsida > Proteales > Nelumbonaceae > Nelumbo > Nelumbo nucifera. The sequence continues at coordinate 41,886,927 of NC_142655.1, forward strand.
ATCTCCAGTTCTTGGGAGCAATCAAGATTGGATCTTGATTTCAATCTTTTAGGGAAAAGATTGGTTGGAGCTGTACTCAAGTCGTCCAGTTGATCCTTAAGAAGGGTCAAGTTCTTTTGGAAGAACGTTGCTGATTCTGCTCCACCTTGCACTGCGCCATCTTTAGTGGGAGCAGTCTTTGGATTCTCCCTTGGGCGTGAACACCTCCATTGGGAGATATTACATCTCTGTATCAGGTATATTCCTCTCCCATTATTTTTGGTTCAGATCTGGTTTAGTTTATGGTTCAAGATTGATCCTTGAAAATATGATTTTCTAAATAGGGAATACGATTCCCAGTTGAAGGGAGAGAAAAATTTTTGAAATTCGCCCCTTATTCCACAATCTTTGGGCATCCATAGGATGGATCACTCATCCCTTCAATGAGCACTTCTTCTAATTAGCCCTTTAACAAAGGACTGATATCAAGATCTAACCTTCATCACTCCTACTGATAAGAGGAGATAAAACTAACAGATATGGGGGCGGCAGAAAGGAGGCAGCAAGAGAGATTTAGCGCAGAGATGCTGAATTCTCTCTTCTGTGATTTCAGCTCTAAAGAGGATGTGAATATGAATTTCTTCTAAGCATAAAGGGATCAGCCCTTCCTCCTTTTATAAGCTTAAAGGGATCAGCTCCTAATCCCATTAGGAGTTGCTGATCCAAATCATATTTGGATCAGAATTCCTTTTAAGTGATAAGGGTAAACCTTTATCTTATCCGCAGATTAGATCAGCCCCCTCCTAATCCTATTAGGAGGTTTCCAGATCAGAATCACATTCAGATGTGGACTCTCTAAGTGGATAGGGTTGAGACCCAATCCTATCTGCTAATCTAATTTCAGAATTCGCCCATCATTTAACTAACCAAATCAGCCCAGCTCGAAATGGAATTTAGGCCCAATAAGGTTATGTGCTCACTTAGCCTTCCAAAATGATGCCCAGTTGGGCTTCCTTGTATGGCATGGGACCCAAACATTGATCTACACATCAGCCACATGGGTTCAACCCAGCCTTTGTTACAAGGCCTGGCCGAATACACTGTTATGGACAGTGCACCCCCTGAAACCCATCACATGGGCTCTATGGGCCCAACGCTTACCCTAAGTGGTCCCTAGGCCAAGCCACCATGTAACACCCAAGGACTGTGGATAGATGCAAGATTAGCCCATCAAGTATTACCCTCAATGGCCTTACACTTAACCTCTCAGCCCATAATGATCAAACACTGCCCGACAAGAGAGGACCTCTCCCTTGGCTGCAAGGAACAGTGCTGCACTCTCTACTCACATGGATCCCGAGAATTAAAACCTTTTGCAAATGTTTAGAAACCATAATATATATACTTTTATATCTCATATAAAATATATTTTGTAAAACAAATCTCAACGATTGAAATCGGTTGCCGACAGTCTTGGTTTCCATCAGAGAGAGTGCATCCCCGATCATTACCTTTGTCCGACAAAGGGGTTGATCTTGTCACTTTGATCACCCACTCAGATGAATTCTCAGACTGTCCCAACATACCCAGGTTTTGACTGTTAGACAGTTTTGTATGCCATTAGCTTCAATCTGATATGATGTACTTTTGACATTTAGTGTAAATAAATAAAGTGCATGTTTGATTCATGTTGTATGGTATGATTCTGTGTAAGACCCTAAAACTAGACACTTAATAAGACTCGTGTTAGTTTTAAATGTTCACAGCCATTTGATAAGTCTGGGGAGATTTATCCTGCCAAGGCTGATACTGGTGTGCCGCCAAGTGTTGGGATGGGTTGTCTCGGCCACCAGGGTAAGACCAAAGGCACATGTAGTATGGGATTACTCGAATCCTTGAACCGGACTAGATTTCCAGTATTGCCCTGGACCATAGAGATAGATGGGCAAAACTGGAAAGTTACACCTGACCCCTAGACTCAATTATGATACTTCACTAGGTTTCAGATTGGGCTGTTTTTGATATGCCAATTAGTGACATCCTTAGCGGGGTCAAAACCTGGGCATGTTGGGGCAGTCTGAGATTTCATCTGAGTGGGTGATCATACTAACAGGATCAGCCCCTTTGTTGGATAAAGATAATGATCGGGAATGCACTCTCTCTGATGGAAACCAAACTGCCGGCAGTTGATTTTAATCGTTGGAATTTTGTTTTGCAAAATTTTTATATATGATATATATTTAAGTATGCTTTCAAAATGTTTGCAAATGGTTTTAATTCCCAGGATCAATGTGAGTAGAGAGTGCAGCACTGTTCCTTGCAGTCGAGGGAGAGGTCCTCTCTTGTCAGGTAGTGCTTGATCATTATGGGCTGAGAGGTTAAGTGTAAGGCCATTTAGGATAATACCTGATGGCCTAATCTTGCACCTGCCCACAGTCCCTGGGATTTTATAAGATGGCTTGGCCCAGGGACCACTTAATGTAAGTGTTGGGCCCATAGGGTCCATGTGATGGGCTCAGGGGTTCACTGGGATTGTCAGTGAATTCGGCTAGGCCTTGTAATAAAGGCTGGGCCGAACCCATGTGGCTGGTGTGTAGATCAATGCTTGGGTCCCACGCCATACAAAGAAGCCCAATTGGGCAACAGATTGGAAACCAATTGAGCACTGATTACTTAATGGGCCAAAAGCTCATTTCGGACAGGGCTGATATGATCACCCACTTATGGGGCGGATCTGAGGTTAAGGTTAGCAAAAGAATTGGCCCTTTAACCTAATCCACTCTTGGAGACCAAATTCAAATCAGATTTGAATATGGTAATCTCCTGATAAGATTAGGAGTAAGCTAACCTAATCTATAGATAGAATTAAGATCATCCCCTATCCAGATGCTAATTTGGATTGGGATAACTCATAATGGGATTAGGTGACTTTTTAATGAAGAAGAAAGAGGAGAAATCCTAAGAGGATTAAGAATTAAAACCTAGGATTTTGAGCAAGAAAACTTACTGCGAATTGAGATAGGATCTCATACACTCCAGAGAGAAGAGAAGCAATCTTCGCAATCTTCATCTCAGGAGTTCTCCTCCAGCTGCCGCCATTCTCTGAAAAGATTCGATCTTTGAAGAAAAGAAATCAAAAATCAGTTCTTGATATCAGTTTTGTAGTAGGAACTAAAAGGATTCGGTGCTCAGTGTTTCCAGAGAATTCTTGTGAAGAATTCAGTGTGTAGGACGCACTCTGCCGGTTCCGTTCCACACATTGTTGTGTCATCTTCAGCAGGAGCGGATCTTGGTGTCCTCTTTGGGCATGAACACCAACTTTGGGAGATACTTCTTCTCTGGATCAGGTATAATTTCTCCCTTGTGTTTTGGTTCAGATCTGGTTCGATTATGGTTCAAGTAGGATCCTTGAATATTGTATTCTAAATTTAGGGAATATGATTCCCAGTTGGAAGAAGGTAGGATAAACCCATGTGGTATCAGAGCCAAGTTCGAACACCAACTTTCAGTGGTATCAGAGCCAAGTTCGAATCTTGAACCAAGAAAATCAGATCTGAACCTGCGCAGATGGGCAGAAGTTGTTCTACCAAGATTTGCACAGATTATTTTCTTTTTCCAAGAAATTGATTCTTGTTGAGGACAATTGATCTAAAATTGATTTTATTAAATCCAAAATTTATTTAGAACTATTCTTTATTTATTTTGATTTAATGGACTATTCGAACCTGGAGACCGAAGTGCAGATTTGGTCCAGATGGTCTGCACAATTCTTCTTTTTATTATTCATTCAATTCGGTCTGTAAAATAATTTTTTTTTTATTTTCTATACTGAATTTTTTATTTTCTTGATTTTTTAATAGAAATAGGATTTCTGTAATTTTTTATTTTCTTGATTGAAGAAGAAGAAGGCGCTGGAGATTTGCAGATGGCGAGATTGCATTCTGCGATTTGCAGTTTGTGAAACTGCAACCCTAGTAATTAACCTCTATTTTGCAAGTGGTGCGAACAGTCCATATTTGATTTATGATTGTCTAAAATCGAATTATTAATTTCAGATCTTTCATGAATTAACTCTTGAATTGAAAATCAGTTTCGGACTAGATTGGACCAAAACCGTTTGGGCCGAATCTAGGGTTCGAAGGGGACTGTTTTCAGTCCAATTTTCTCACACTTGCTGTTCCAAATCTGATGTTCAATTGCAGGGATTAATTCAGCCCACCTATAAAGCCCAGTTTTAAAGGGTTAAAACTACAAAAGCCCACTCTTGTGAGAAAAGCTATATGGGCCGAACTACTAACTACGATTCAGCCCATATACCTAGATAGCATTAATAGTTAATGTTATGTTTTAAATGGGCTGGTTAATGGGCTTTACAGTAATTATTTTGATTGGATCAATTTCTCCCATTGCATGCGATGTGTGGATGTATGATGTGCTGCGACCATGAGCCATAAGCGCTTGACTCATGATGAATCATTAGTGGCTCTTACGCACACTATGGCTGAATGCACATCATTGCCATGGTGTCCCCTAAGGTCATTGGATGACCCCTTCCTTGCATGGTGGGCCCCACAACCCTGAAAAGGGACGTGTGCGGAAACCCTAGCCGATTAAGGCCCACCAGAAATCTAACTTTATGAAAGTCAGTGGGAGCTACTCTGGTTTGACCTAAAGTAAACTAGGGCATAATTTTGTTCTCTCCAGCATATATGGGTGCATGTGATAGGGAGATCCATGTGATGGACTCTCTAAAGGCCTTCCGTCATTAGCACAATGATGGGTCCTTCAGTAATGAGGAAACACACCATAAAATTGGGCTATCCATTTGTTGTTGGATTTGTTAGAGTGTTTCATAAGATGATAGAGGCGTCATAGACCGATGTGGGAGGGGCTTCACCAGAAAAAGGGAACTCTCTCACGGTACCTTGGCATACCCTGAATATGATGGGTGAGCACTCACTGGGCAAAAAGGTTTACCTGAAAATGGCTCTGAACCTTGTCTAACAGAGGCCAAAGGGAAACTCATATAATGAGTGTATATGATCCGTCACAGAAAGGTGGTGGGGTTTTGTAGCTGAAATAGTTGGCTTCACGCACCCTATGTGATTTCCCACATTTCCAGAGACATTTCACCATCTCCATCACTGAGATAGGAGGGAAATCTCAGAGATGAACAAATGGGAATGGAACATAGATTAAAAGCCATATCTATGTAGGTAACATGAATCAAACTAAGGTTGTGGACTAATGTCTTTGTTGTTTTACCAGAAAATGGCAAACGGTTAATTCGGAAAGCTTCTAGATGATAACAAGCTTAAGGGCCCAAACTATGCCGACTGGTACAAAAATCTTATGCTGGTCCTAACTTCCGAAAAGTTAGATAAGGTTGTGAAAAATCCTGCCCCGGAGCGTCCTAGTGATAGGGCTTCTAAGGCCCAAAGGAGGGAGCACGAAGATTGGGAGGATAAGAACTCCCTAGTCCGCTGCTTTGTCATTGCCTCACTGGACAACTCAATATAGAGGTAGTTCGATCAGATTGAACTAGCCAAGGACATATTGGATAGTCTAAAGACAATGTATGAAGAGTAGAATCATTCTACTCGACAGAAGGTCTTGAAACTGTTCATGACCGCGCAGATGTCCAAAGGGCAGAAAGTTCATGACCATTGTCTTCGGATGATGGGCTACATTAACGAACTCGAAACGCTTGGATCCGGGCTAGATCTTGGCACACAAGTAGATGCCATCCTGAATTCTTTGCCCTCTTCCTTCAATGCGTTCACAATGAACTATAATATGAACAAGCTGAATGTCAACATCTAGGAACTCAGCAATATGTTGCAGAGGGCTGAGGACTTACGTAAGTAGGATGAGCCTGTGGTTATGCTTGCTGAATCTAACAAATCGGGCAAGAAAAAGAGAAAAGGCAAAGAAGCCCCAGAAGAAAGCCACCAAGCCCAAGAAGCAGAAGAAGAACAAGGCATCTGATGCCTGCCACTTCTGCAAGCAGATCGGCCACTAGAAGAGGAATTGTCTTGCCTACCTGGAATCTAAGAAAGGTAATTTCGAAACTTATGTCATAGAAACTAATATGTTAGTGACTTCTATGTCCTAGTGTGTTGACTCCGGGCTTCAACTCATGCGTGTAACTCACTGCAGGGGTTCAAAGTTAGCAGAAGACTGAGTGAAGGAGAAGTGACACTATTCTTGGGAATGACTGCAAGTGTTGCGGCTGTGGCAATAGGAACCGTAGAATTAGTCTTTAGAGAAAAAGTACTTGTACTTAAAGATTGTCTTTATGTACAAAACATGGAAAGAAATTTAATTTCTGTTTCTAAACTGTGTGTTGATGGATATACTGTTTATTTTAGTAATGTGATTACTGTTAAACGGAATAATAAATTCATCGCATGCGGGGAACTGGAGAACGGTCTCTATGTTCTACATCCTTCTCTGGAAACTAACATAGCCGAAACTACGTCGGTTGATATCCCCAAGAAAAGAATTCATTATACAATTAATCTCACGTGCCTGTGGCATTACCAACTTGGCCATATCAATATAGATCGTATCACAAGGTTGGTAAAAGATGGTCCTTTGGATTTTTTATCTGTAGAAGATCTTCCCATTTGTGAACCTTGCCTCCTGGGTAAGATGACGAAATGGCCATTTAACGGTAAGCTTGAAAGATGTACAGGCACACTTGACCTAATACATACTGATGTATGTGGTCCCCTGAATGTTAGGACTCATAACCAGCACATGTATTTTATTACATTCACCGATGATTATTCTTGGTATGGTTACATGTACCTAATGAGACACAAGTCTGAATCCTTTGAAAAGTTCAAAGAGTTCAGACAAGAGGTCGAGAAATAGTTAGGGAGAGAAATTAAAACCCTTCAATCGGATCGAGGTGGTATCTCTCTGACGAATTCAGAGACTACTTAAAGGTCAACGGGATAGTATCACAAGTAGCTCCTCCTGCTACACCACAGCTTAATGGTGTTTCAGAGAGGAGGAATAGGACCTTATTGGATATGGTTTGGTCACTTCTCATGCACTCAGAGTTATCCACATCCTTTCGGGGTTATGCATTAGAGATTGCGATATACGTGCTGAACCAGGTTCCATCCAAATCAGTTCCAAAGACTCCCTATGAGCTTTGGACCGGAAAGAAACAAAGTGTGTGACACTTGAAGATTTGGGGTTGTCCAGCGCACGTTAAAAGAACGAATTGCGGACAATATTGAATCCAAGACTAGTCGTTGCCTATTTGTAGGCTATCCCAAGGGCTCTGTGGGTTACCTATTCTATGACCCAGATGAACAGAAGGTGTTCTGTAGCCGAAATGCCCATTTCTTGGAAGATGATTACATCTTGAATAATCACCATCAGGAAGTTGTTCTTGATGAGGAGAGCTCAGGGTCAGTGGGAGATGTCCCACAAGTTCCATGGAATGACCAACCTAGAAGATCTACCCTGGTTTCCAGGCCTCCGGTTCATCTCGGCTATGACCATGATGGTTACCTGGTGGAAGCTACGACCAGTGAAGAGGATCCCGTGACTTATACGGAAGCTATGTTGGATAGAGATTCCCTGAAATGGGTAGATGCCATGAGAAATGAGATGGACTCAATGAAGACCAATGGAGTCTAGACTCTAGTAGATCTACCCCCTGGGGTAAAAGCAATTGGTTGCAAAAGGATCTATAAGAGGAAGAAGGGACTCGATGGTAAAGTTGAGACCTACATGGCTCGTCTGGTGGCGAAATGGGAGTAGTCTTTGGAGATTTCATTGGGAAGAACACTGCCGATTCTACTCCACCCTACACTGTGTCATCTTCAGCGGGAGTAGTCTTTGGAGATTTCATTGGGTGTGAACACCTTCATTGGTTGTTACTGCTACTCTTTATTAGGTATATCTCTCTCCTACCTTTTGGTTTCAGATCTGGTCCGATTCTTGTTTCAAGATTGATCCTTGAAAATGTAGATTTTCTAAAACAAGGAATGTGATTCCCAGATGGAAGAGAGAAATTGATGGATCTCTCATCCCTTCAATGGTATCAGAGCCACGGTTCAAATCTTGAACCAAAATAGACAAGATCTGAACCTACACAAATGGGCAGAAGGTGTTCTACCCGATTTGCACAGATTAGGGTTTTTCTAGGAAATCGGTTCCCAGTTATAAGGTGAATGATCTGAAATTAATTTTTTATAAATCTGCAATATATTTAGAATTGTTCTTTATGATTTTCTTGATTTATGGGTTGTTCGTACAAAGGAGATCGAAATCTTTATTGGTGTAGGATATCTGTGATTTGCAGATTTTTACATTCTGGTCTATAATTAATTATTTTTTAATTTTAGACATAATGTATATGTATTCGATCTGATGTAATATTAATAGAAAAATTATGGTTTTTTCTATTTATTTTATTCCAAGATCATAGCTGGATGTGCTGGAGAAGGAGAATTCGTAGAAGGAGAAATCACAATCTGCGATTTGTAGTTTATGAAACTGCAACCAGTGATCTAACGATTGTTTTGCAGGTTTGAGATGTGCGAACAACCCTGTTACTGATTCTTGTTTATTCTTTAATCAGCAAATTGAATTTTAGATTGTTTTCTTGAATTAATTCTTTAATTAAAAATCAAACCCTAGACCCATTCAAACCAGATTGGTCTAAATTGGTTGGACCGAATCTGTTGTTCGATGGAGGCTGTTGTCAGCCCTAATTTCCCACTTTTGGGTCAAGGGGTTGATGGTTAATTATGTGATTTAATTTGGCCCACACCTATAAGGCCCAATTTTAAAGAGTTAAAACTGCAAGAGCCTAGTAATTGCAGAAAAGCTATATGGGCCTTACTGCTTAAGCCTATTCAGCCCATATACCTAGATAATATTAATCAGTAATATTATGGATTAAATTGGGCTTTAATAATGGGCTTTACAAATATTAATTGATTGGATCAATTCTATCCTTCATGTGATGTATGGATGTGTGATGTGTAACGTTCATGGGCCATAAGCACTTGTCTCATGTAGATACGATAGTGGCTCTTGCGCACACCATGGCTGAATGCAAATCATTGCCATGGTGTCCCTAAAGATCATTGGATGATCTCCCTTCATGGTGGGCCTCACACCTCCCCTAAGAGGATCCGTGCGGAACCCTAGCCGTTTAGGGCCCACCTAAATCTGGCTTTACGAAAGTTAGTGGGAGCCACATTGGTTTGACCAAAATTAATCTAAGGCATAACTTTTGTTCCCTCCTAAAATATGAGTGCATGTGATAGGGAGATTCATATGATGAACTCTCTAAAGGCCTTCCATCATTAGCATGAAGATAGATCCTTCAGTAATGAGGAAATACACCATAAAATTGGACTATCCATTTGCTATTGGATTTGTCGGAGTGTTTCATAAGATGATAGGGGCATCATAGACCGATGTGGGAGGGGCCTATCCTAAAATGGAAGACTCTCTCACGGTACCTTGGCGTTCACGAATATGATGGGTGAGCACTCACTGGATAGAAAGGTTTAACCTAAAATGGCAATGAACCTTGTCTGACAGATGCCAAAGGGAAAGCTCATAAGATGAGTGGATATGATCCTTCACAGAAAGGTGGTGGGGTTATACAACTGAAACATTTGTCTCCATGCACCTATGTGATTTCCCACATTTCTAGAGACATAAGTCGCTGTCTCTGTCACTAAGATAGGAGGGAAATCTCGGAGATGAACAAATGGAAATGGAACATAGATTAAAAGCCATATCTATGTAATTAACATGAATGAAATTAGGTTGTGGAATAATGTTTGCTTTTTACCAGAAATGGCAAACGAAAAATTTGCAAAGCTATTGGACGACAACAAACTTAAAGGACCAAACTATGCCGACTAGTACCATAACCTTATGCTGGTCCTGACTTCTGAGAAGTTGGACAAGGTGGCTAAAAACCCTGCCCTGGAGTGTCCGGGTGATAAGGCTTTTGAGGCCCGTAGGAGGGACTATCAGGATTGGGAGGAGAAAATCTCCCTGGCTCGATGCTAAATCATTTCCTCCCTGGACAATCCGATATAGAGGCAGTTTGATCAGATCGAACTTGCCAAGGACATATTGGATAGTTTAAAGACAATGTACAAAGAGCAGAACCGTTCTACTCGGCAGAAGGTCTTGAAGCAGTTCATGACCACATAGATGTCCAAGGGCCAGCAAGTTCATGACCATTGTCTTCGGATGATGGGTTATATCAATTAGCTCGAGGCTCTTAGATCCGAGTTGGATCATGAGACCAAGATAGATGCTATCCTGAATTCTTTGCCTCCTTCTTTCAATTCGTTCATCATGAATTACAACATGAATAAGCTGAATGTCAGTGTTCAGGAACTCAACAAGATGTTGCAGAGGGCCGAGGAACTGATTAAGAAGGATGAGCCTATTGATACGCTTGTTGAAGCTAGCAAGTCAAGCAAGAAAAAGAGAAAGGCAAAGAAGAAGCCCCTGAAGAAAGCCACTAAGTCCAAGAAGCAGAAAAAGAACAGAGCATCAGATGCTTGTCACTTCTGCTTCCTGGTGTATTGACTTCGGGGCATCAACTCATTTATGTAACTCACTACAGGGGTTCAGGATAAGTAGAAGACTGAATGATGGAGAAGTAACTCTTTACATGAGGACTTCTACAAGTGTTGCAATTGCGGCCATAGGAACCGTACAATTGATTTTCGAAGAAGGAATAATTGTTCTGGAAGATTGTATTCATGTACAAAATTTGAGAAGAAATTTGATTTCTGTTTAAAAATTGTGTGCGGATGGATATTCTATTCTTTTTAGTAATACGATTACTATTAAAAGAAATAACAAATTCATCGCATATGGAGAAGTTGAGAATGGTCTCTATGTTCTCCATCCTTCTCTAGAAACTTACATAGCTGAAACTACACTGGTTGATGTCCCCAAGAAAAGAATCCGTGATACAATTAATCCCACGTGCCTGTGGCATTACCGACTTGGCCATATCAGCATTAATCGTATCACAAGATTGGTAAAGGATGATCCTTTGAATTTTCTAACTGTAGAAGATCCTCCCACTTGTGAGCCTTGCCTTCAGGGTAAGATGACGAGATGGCCCTTTAACAGTAAGCCTGAACGATGTACGAGCACGCTTGACCTTATACATACTAATGTATGTGATCCCCTGAGTGTTAGGACTCATAACTAGCACGTGTATTTCATTACATTCACCGATGATTATTCTCGGTACGGTTATATGTACCTAACCAGGCACAAGTCCAAATCCTTTGAAAAGTTCAAGGAGTTTAGATAAGAGGTTGAGAAACAGTTAAGGAGAGAAATTAACACCCTTCAATCAGATCAAGGTGGTGAGTATCTCTATGACGAATTCAAGGACTACTTGAAGGTCAATGGGATAGTATCACAGTTAACTCCTCTTGCCACACCACAGTTAAACGGTGTTTCAGAGAGGAGGAATAGGACCTTATTGGATATGGTCCAGTCACTTCTCGTGCACTCAGAGTTACCCTCATCCTTTTGGGGTTACGCATTAGAGACTATGATATATGTGCTGAACCGGGTTCCAACCAAATCGGTTCCGAATACTCCATATGAACTTTGGACCGGAATGAAAACAAGTGTCAGACACTTGAAGATTTGGGGTTGTCCAACGCACGTTAAAAGAATGAGTGCGAACAAATTGGAATCCAAGACCAGTCGTTGCCTATTCGTAGGCTATCCAAAGGCTTTGTGGGTTACCTATTCTATGATCCGGGAGAACAGAAGGTGTTTTGTAGCCGAAATGCCCATTTCTTGGAGGATGATTACATCCTTAACAATCATCATCAGGAACTTGTTCTTGATGAGGAGAGCTCAGGGTCAGTGGGAGATGTACCACAAGTTCCAAGTAATGACAAACATAGAAGATTTACCCGGGTATCCAGGTCTCCAGTTAGTTTTGGCTATGACCAGGATAGTTACCTGGTGGAAGCTATGACTTGTGAAGAGGATCCCGTGACTTATACGGAAGCTATGTTGGACATAGATTCCTTGAAGTGGGTAGATACCATGAGAGCTGAGATGGAATCGATAAAGACCAATGGAGTCTGGACTCTAGTAGATCCACCCCCTGGGGTAAAAGCAATTGGTTGCAAATGGATCTACAAGAGGAAGAAGGGTTCCGATGGTAAGGTTGAGACCTACAAGGCTCGTCTGGTGGCAAAAGGGTATACTCAGAAAGAGGGCATCGATTATGAGGAAACCTTTTCACCGGTGGCCATGCTTAAGTCCATTAGGATTTTGCTAGCTGTAGCAGCATACCATGACTACGAGATTCGACAAATGGATATCAAAACTGCGTTCCTGAATGGAGATCTTACTATAGATATCTATATGTAGCAACTGCAAGGTTTCATAGCTGTGGGTCAGGAACACATGGTATGTAAATTAAATAGATCCATATATGGACTTAAGAAAGCTTCTAGGAGTTGGAACATCCGATTTGACTCTACTGTCAAAAAAGATTAACTTTGAGTAGAAATCGGATGAACCCTGTGTTTACAGGAAATCCAGTGGGGATAAGGTTACGTTCTTGGTTCTGTATGTAGACGACATTCTACTCATTAGGAATGATGTAGGAATGTTGACTACGGTGAAAGTATGACTTTCACAACAATTCTCCATGAAAGTTCTTGGAGAAGCCTCCTGTATACTGGGTCTTCGACTCTATAGAGATAGATCAAAGTGGATAATAGGATTATCCCAATCTGCTTATATTGACAAGATAGTCAAAAGATACAGCATGGAGAACTCCAAGAAAGGAAATGTTCCTTTCAAGCACGGAATCACTCTCTCCAAGGGAATGTCTCTCAAGACTCCCGAGGAGATTGAGGGCATGAAGGACATTCCCTATGCCTCAGCCGTAGGGAGCATAATGTATGCCATGCTGTGCACTCGTCATAACATTGCTCAGGCAGTGAGTGTGGTAAGCAGATTTCAGGCCAAACCAGGGTAGAAGCACTGGAATGCTGTGAAAAACATACTTAAGTACCTCCAAAGGAAAAAAGAGTTTAGTCTGGTATTCGATGGTAGCTCACTACAGATCCAGGGGTATACTGATGCTGACTTCTAGTCAGATCCAGATGATAGAAAGTCTACATCTAGGTATGTTTTCCAAATAGGACCGTGTGCTATTTGTTGGAAAAGTAGCAAACAGGGGTCCATGGAAGATTCCACAACCGAAGCTAAATACATTGCCACAAGTGAAGCTGCCAAAGTAGCCGTATGGATGAAGAAGTTCATTCATGAATTTGGAGTACTTCCATCCAGCACATCACCCATTCTATTGTTGTGTGACAACAATGGAGCTATCACTCAGGCTAAGGAGCCACGAGCCCACTCGAAGTCGAAGCACATCGAGAGGAAGTACCATGTGCTGTGGAAGATAGTTGGAAGAGGGGACATCCTGATTCAGAAGGTAACATCAGCAGAGAATGTAGCAGTCCCACTAACTAAGCCACTGACATAGAAAGTGTTTGAGAAACACGTGGAAAGTAAGGGACTCAAGCTTATACCAGATTGAACCTAAGTGCAAGTGGGAGCTGTTAGACATTGTATGCCCTTAGCTCCAATCAAAATGATGTACCTTATGACATTTAATGTAAATGAATAAAGTTTATATTTGATTCATGTTATTATGGTGTGTTTCTATGTAATATCCTTAAACTGGACACATATGAGACTCGTGTTAGTTTAGAATGTTCGCAACTGTTGGATAGATCTGAGGAGATTTATCCTACCGAGGCTGACACTGATGTGCCGCCAAGTTGGTTGGGGTAGCTTGTCTAAGCTGCCAGGGTGAGACCTGAGGTACATGCAGTGTGGGTTTTCTTGAAACCCTGAACCGGACCAGAATTACAATATTGCCCTGGACCTTGGAGATTGATGGGCAAAACTGAAATGTTACACCTGACCCCTAGACTCGATTATGATACTACACTAGGTGTGAGATTGGGCTGTCTTTGATATGCCAATTAGTGAGATCCTTAGAGGGGGTCAAAACCTAGGTATGTTGGGATAGTCTGAGAATTCATCTGAGTGGGTGATCATAGTGACAGGATCAGCCCCTTTGTCGGACAAAGGTAATGATTGGGGATGCACTCTCTGATGGAAACCAAAGTTGTCGGCTGTCGATTTCAATCGTTGAAATTTGTTTTTGCAAAATATATTTATATAGAGATATACATATATATATATTATGGTTTCAAAATGTTTGCAAAAGGTTTTAATTCCCGGGATCCATGTGAGTAGAGAGTGTAGCACTATTCCTTGCAGCCGAGGGAGAGGTCCTCTCTTGTTGGGCAGTGTTTGATCATTATAGGCTGAGAGGTTAAGTGTAAGACTATTGAGGGTAATACCTGATGGGATAATCTTGCATCTGCCCACAGTCCCTGGGTTTCTATAAGGTGGCTTGGCCGCCCAGGGACCACTTAGTGTAAGTGTTGGGCCCATTAAGAGCCCATAGTGATGGGCTCAAGGGTTCACTGTCCATAACAGTGAATTCAGCCAGGCCTTGTAACAGAGGATAGGCTGAACCCATGTGGCTGATGTGTAGATCAATATTTGGGTCCCACGCCATACAAGGAAACCCAACTAGGCAACAGTTTGGAAGGTTAGTGAGCACATGGATTTAATGGGCGTAAAGCCCAATTCGAACTAATTTAATTAGATTAATTAAAGAGGGACGGATCTGGGATTTGGATCAGCAGATAGGATAAGGGATTATCCTCATCCACTCAGAGAGTCCAGATCGAAATCAGTATTTGGATCTGGAAACTCCTAATAAGATTATGTGGGCTGATTTAATCTGCAGATAAGATAAGGGCTTATCCTTATCTCTTGAAGAGAGTCTTGATCCAAATACAGATTTGGATTAGGAAACTCCTAATGAGATTAGGAGCTCTCTTTAAGGCTATAAAAGAAGGTGGAGGGTGAACCATCAGACAACACAACATTCAGATTTCATATCACAGAAAGAGAGAAGACAGCTACAGTAAGACTGCACCATTGTCTACTCTTGCGCCCTCCTCCTACTACCGCCATTGCCAATTCGTTCTCCACTGTAGAAGCGATCAAGAAGGGTTCTTGATATCAGTTTTTGGAGAAAAACTGATCTAAAGTCGTGCTCGCATACCCCTCCATCGAATTCCTGCTGAAGGATTAGGTTCTTGTGAAGAACCACCTGCTGATTCTGCTCCACCCTACAATGTGTAATCTTCAGTGGGAGCAGTCTTTGGAGTTTTCCTTGGGCGTGAACACCTTCATTGAGAGTTACTGCTACTCTGTATTAGGTATATCCCTCTCCTACCTTTTGGTTTCAGATCTGGTCCGGTTTAGGTTCACGATTGATCCTTGAAAATGCAGATTTTCTAAAACAGGGAATGTGATTCCCACATGGGAGAGAGAGAAAATTTTGAAATTTCTCCCTACCTACCTGCAGGGTTCGGCTATCCATATGATGAACCTCTCATCCCTTCAGGGAATTGGCTCTAGATATAGATAGGGTCAAATCTACAAGGGTTATGCAAACTTATAGGCCCCTTTCCCTCTACCAAGTACTTTAGAAGGAGTTTTCCAATCTATAGTCCCCATATCAAAGGGCTAGGTAGGTGTAGTATAGGCCCTCTGACTTCTAGCTATCTTTTGTAGTTGTTAGCTAACTAAAGCTTACCATAGTGGCTTACGTAGTGGTTAGCTAACTAAAGCTTACTAAGCTTTCCTTCCCTTCCCCCTTATTGAACTTATATAGGTGCCAGCCTTTTATAAGAAACTTATTAAGTCTACGAAGTTTTGCTTCTTGTAATCATTGTCTTCTAGTCGGCTTGTAATGCCTCCATTCATTTGCTTCCCTCTTTCCAACCTAGAGTTATTGGCCTTTTATGCCAAGTTGATCTTTTAGGTTGTTCTAGAATCTATTGCTTCTATGATGAGTCACCTCTCCCCTTATCTACTTTCTCTAGCAAGGAAAGCTATTTGAGCTTATGCTTACTCTCAACCACTTTGATTGGTAGGAGGATGAGTTGTCCCCTACTTAAGATTCAAAAGGGTAATTGTGTTATGTTGTGACACTTTGGTTAGGCTGACTACTCTACAAAAGACTACTTTTAATATTTATAGAGGCCCTTCCACTTTTGTGTAGTTGTAGTTTGTATTAGTACCGAATGAAGATATCAAACAAAGGCAAGTAGTATGAGCCCTTCTCTAGCCTGGGAAAAGTATCAAACTCTAGAATCTAGGGATTTGTTCACCTTTGAATACAAACATTATTATGTTCTCAGCAAAAAACCACCTTAGAGATTGAATATCGACCGATCTTATTGTTGTTCAATCTAAGACAACACTAATATCTTGTAGTGAACAACCCCTTATGAAACCAACTGATAGCAACTTTGGTACTTAAGTATTTAAGGCAAACAGCCACCTTGCAACTATCATAGAAAGCCATTTGCTTGTTGCCAAACTGTTCACCTTTCTATTGAATCAAAAGTTTGGCAAGCCCTTATAGATAGGAAAAAAAAGAAAGGCCTTTCTTTTTTTGCATCAAAGTAGGATAAGCCCTTAT
Organism: Nelumbo nucifera; assembly: GCF_055504915.1. NCBI lineage: Eukaryota > Viridiplantae > Streptophyta > Magnoliopsida > Proteales > Nelumbonaceae > Nelumbo > Nelumbo nucifera. The sequence goes on from NC_142655.1 coordinate 41,903,545, forward strand.
AGATAAGGAAAAACAGAAAGACCTTTCCTTTTTGAATCAAAGTAGGTTGGGACTATTGTATTATAGTCAGTCGGGGGACTACTACTTGAGATCAATTTAGCAGAGTTACAAGACAACTACTCTAGTAGGAACTTTACTAGAGAACACAATAGTAGCTCCAGGCCAACTAAATTTGATCTTGTCTAACAATCTGCTTCCAAGGCCTCTACTGTCTTCCATTTCAAATTTCTCTTCCCTCCAAATCCTAATACTTAGTGGGAGCTAATGAAGGCATATTTGGCCCTTCACTAACCCAGCGACATGTGGCATCCCAAAATCCATCTTCGTTGCTTGACACCTCAGCACCATGCAGATAGATGCGTATCTCATTGAGTCAAGGGGATGCACCCCAAAATCAATCTAGGGCACCTCATACAATGGAGAAGAAGGGAAGACTTCAGAGTTTCCATTCAAGAGGATTTCATAAAACTAGCAAAATACTAAACAGGTTGCAATAAATTCAAGTTTCACTAAGCTCGCAGGCTCGGTGTATAGAAGTAAAAAAAAAAAAGGGAAAAGGAATTCTGCCACTAATCATCATTCTCATTGCCACCCTCATCATCATCTTCATCACCGTCTACCTCCTATGGAGTATTTGCCTCTTCACTAACCTCTCAGGTCAGATCATCTAGGACCGACCTAAGCGAATAGAGCTCAAGTGAAGGTCCAGGTATTAGTGCTGACGAAAGCGGTGGCACAGTTTGAAGCCCCTCTTTAGAGAAGGAACCGCCACTTCAATTCTCTCTTGTTCAAACTCTGGTGATCAACGAAAGTTCTCAATAGTAGCAACTTTGGCTTGGTGAATGTCATCAGAGTGCCTGGTCAATTGTTCCTGGAGCTCACTGCTCAGACTGACAATCGTCCCCTAGCTTCCTCTAGTTCACGATTCATACTCGCGCTAAAGGAATAGAATCGCTGACAATCCTCCTCGGCACTGAAACATGCTGCCTCTAGCTAATATTAGAAGGTTTCTATGTTGGCCCGTATTTCATGGGACTCATGCCTCGAGGTGGTGACCTGATCTAGCATGACTTGACCCATCGAGTTGATCTACAGATAGGAAAACAGCTCGGTAAGGGACAAATAAAGCAGCGGAGAAAGTGTCTCAAAGATGCCTACTTGCATGGCATTTCGAAAAATCCGAGTACCGAGTTCAGAAGGATCTAGCTCATGATAAATGCAGACATCTTTATAAAAGAGAATATCCCTTATATGAAGTGCCACATACGGGTCATGAATCCGATAAGTGATCAAGCAATTGACCTTGGGAACAAATGGAGGGACCTCCAGGACATAAGTTGTCATTTCCTCATCGAAGTGGGATGTGCTTGCCGGTTGCACTGGAGAGATGTGAACAAGGTCGGCTTGTATTGGGTCACCACCCTCATCCACGTCAACCGCAACATGACAACCTACCACCGACCTCTCTTCCATCTCGGGGCTAGACTCACCAACGACCCTCCTCTTCTTCTTCAACAACCTCCATGCTTTATTTACAATCGAGGAAAAGCTAGTCATCCCTGCGATCAAATGAAAAAGAAAATCAATCAAGACGCTAAGGGCAAGTGATGAGAGTAGAATTTATCATATTTTTATCCCCAATTATTCTGTCTTTTATACTAAATTAACATCTAATTGGACTCATATCTCTTGTATTTTGGTCCAGGGTATGAAAGAAGGCATCAAGAGCAAAGAAAGACAAATCGGATGATTTTTCACAGTTTCGACAACGTTCTGTGGTTTGGGTCTAACTCGCGTCTCCGAACTCCGAATGGGTTGATACAAGATCCACTAGAAAGATAAGAGAAAAAGCCACAACTTTCATGTTTTGGGCTTTCGCAAATTCGGCCTGCATCGAAGTCAATTCCGGGCCCGAAGTCGGGGAAATTTCACAAGAAGGCCCAATCCGCAGCTGAAGCCCAACTCGCAGAAAAGCCTAGCTGAAGCCCAATTCGTAGAGGAGGTCTATTACGAATCCAAGAACAAGAAACTAAGAAGAATCCTTCTAGATCTAAATTTTTGATGTAATCTTAGAGTGAAAAAGGGATTGACTTCAAGAGATAAAAAGATAGGATTAGAATTAGGATAGGACTTTCTATTTCTTGTAAAGATCAACTTCAAGAGAAAGTAGGAGACCACCCCCTCCCCTTTAATCTATATAAAGGAGGGGGCGGACCAGCTTTAGGCATCACTGGATCACTGAATCATTCAATCATTCAACTTCTGATTTGAATCAAGAAGCAAGGAGCAATCAGTCAAGAAGGGTTCAAGAAAAGTTCAAGAATTCAAGAAACTTCAAGAAGAGGAGATCTCAGCACCATGGGCAAATTCAAGAGTTCTTTCTTCCCCTTTGTTTATTTTAATTCTTCCATCATGAACTGATTTGTTTCTTGCTAGGCCTATGGAAAGCCTAACCATGTTAATGAATATATTTTTATCTTCTTGATTCATCCAAGATTGTGATTTCTATATTGTCTATGAATTATTGTGCTTAATGCAATTAAGAGCTTGGCCACCTCTTAATTGATTTGGGTTATGTGAATGAATTGAGAGAAGAATTCACATAATTGACAGAATAATTCATAGTGTGAATTGAATGGTATATAGAGATATATACATGATTCATCTGAATTTAATGGTTTTCTTGGACTTAATGCACTTTCATCTTGAGAGCTCTACTCGAGAGATCGAAGGGTTACCTGATGGGCGTAGGTTTAGTATATCTCGAGAGAGAATATTAAATAAATTTGTGAAAATCTCAGCTTATGGGAATAACAATTAGTCTGGGCTAATTGGACCCATCAATATGCATTGCATTGGTTAGGTGGACCAAAAGTCCTAGCGATTCCATCATTTGCATATTCGATTAGTGATCACTCTTGTTTTTATTTTCTTTGTTCCAATTTTATTTTCAGTAGTTCTTGCTCAATTCTAAATTTTGATTGTCCAAATAATTAAGGAAAATTGTGATTCTAATACTTATTTTGTTAAATCCCCATGGGAACGATATTATAATACTACTTGATAACTAGTGCACTTGCTAGAGTTATATATTTATAGCTATCAGCAAGAAATAAAATTCAAAGGTAATAAATATTGTGCAACCTACCTATGGGGCTAAGGTCAGCCTCATTGAGCATCGGTTCGGCTAGGAACTCGTTGACCAAGGAAAGACGTTCAACGAGGAGTCTATGGTCGTTCAGCAACTCCTCGTCAAACTCGACCTCATACTTATTTGCCTCATCCCTCCAGGTTGTCGGCATAGGCCAACTCTCCTCGCGGCTCAGTAAGAAGAACTTTGTCTTCCATTTTGCGATCTTGGACGGAAAATTGCCCAGAAACCTAAACCCATGTCGATAATTGATGTAGAAGCAACAATTTTCATTTGGAATTTGCTTTACGTGACATATTCCGGTGAAGATATCTATCTCTAGGGAAATCGAAGTGATAGCTAAGAGAAATGGTGCCTACAATGGTTCTAATTGAGTTCGGATGCAGTTGATCCAGTGCCAAACCATAGTGATGGAGGACTTCACAGATCAGAGCCTGGCAATGAGGGCCTCCTTGAAGACACAGACTTTGGTTTTTTCGTGTCTCCATGGATATTGCATGTCCTCAGACTAGATACAGTTTAAGATATCAGGGATCTGATAGGTGTTAATTAGGTCCACTATCTCCCCGTCGGACAGATCAGAGAGCCTAAAACAAGTTCTAAATGGGGCTGGTTGAGAGGTCAAGGCTCCTCCATGGGATCCTCTTTTCTCTTGAGCCGAGGTCCGTACTGTTGGACAGTTTTGTATGCCCTTAGATTCAATTAGAATGATGTACTTTATGAGTTTATTGTAAATGAGTAAAATTGCATATTTGATTCATGTTCCCATGGTATGTTTCTATGTAATACTCTTAAACTAGACACTTAATGAGACTCGTGTTAGTTTAGAATGTTCACAGCCGGTGGGTCGGTCTGGGGAGACCTATCCTGATAAGGCTGACACTGTTGTGCCACAAAGTCGGTTGGGGTGGCCTGTCTCCGCTGCCAGAGTGAGACCCTAGGCACATACAGTGTAGGATTAATTGAATCTTTGAACTGGACCAGATTTCCAAAATTGCCCTGGACCTTGGAGATTAATGGGCAAAACTGGAAAGTTACACCCGACCCCTAGACTCGATTATGATACTGTACCAGGTGTCGGATTGGGCTATCTTTGATGTGCCAATCAGTGAGATCCTTAGCGGGGGTCAAAACCTGGGTATGTTGGGACAGTCTAAGAATTCATCTGAGTGGGTGATCATAGTGACAGGATCAGCCCCTTTGTCGGACAAAGGTAATGATCGGGGATGCACTCTCACTGATGGAAACCATGACTGTCGGCAGCCGATTTCAATCGTTGAGATTTGTTTTGCAAAGTATATTTTATATGAGATATAAAAGTATATATATTATGCTTTCTAAAAGGTTTACAAAAAGGTTTTAATTCCCGGGATCCATATAAGTAGAGAGTGCAACACTGTTCCTTGCAGCCGAGGGAGAGGTCCTCTCTTGTCGGGTAATGTTTGATCATTAAGGGCTGAGAGGTTAAGTGAAAGACCATTGAGGATAATACCTGATGGGCTAATCTTGCATCTGCCCACAGTCCTTGGGTGTTACAAGGTGGCTTGGCCCAGGGACCACTTAGGGTAAGTGTTGGGCCCATAGAGCCCATTTGATGGGTTTCAGGGGGTGCACTGTCCATAACAGTGTATTCGGCCAGGCCTTGTAACAAAGGCTGGGCCGGACCCATGTGGCTGATGTGTAGATCAATGCTTGGGTCCCACGCCATACAAGGAAGTCCAACTGGGCAGCAGTTAGGAAGGTTAAGTGAGCACATAAGCTTAATGGGCCTAAAGCCCATTTCGAACAGGACTTATTTAATAAGTTATATATGGGTGAATTCTGAGATGGATCAGCAGATAGCATAGGGTCTTAACCCTATCCACTCAGAGAGTCCATATTTGAATATGATTCAGATCTAGAAACCTCCTAATGAGATTAGGAGAGGGTTGATCTAATCTGCAGATAAGATAAGGGTTTATCCTTATCAGCTAAAAGGATGTCTGATCCAAATATGATTTGAATCAGCAGCTCCTAATTGAATTAGGAGCTGATCTTTTAGGATAACAAAAGAAGGAAGGGGCAGCAGCCTTTAGAGATAGATACTCACATCCTCTTCAGAGCTGAAAATCACAAAAGAAAGATTTCTGCAATCACTATGAAAATCTTTCTTGCTGCCTCCTTCCTGCAGCCGCAAGACATCCAGTTCGATCTCCAACTCTGTGGGAGAAATCAAGATTCGATCTTGACATCAGTTCTTTGTGAAATAATTGATTGGAAGCTGTGCTCACGTGTCATCCTGTTGTTTCTTGCGAAGGACAGAGTTCTTGGAGAAGAACACTACTAATTCTGCTCCATCATACATTGCGCCATCTTCAGTGAAAGCAGTCTTTGGATCCTTCCTTGGACATAAACACCTTCGTTGGGAGATATTATTTCTCTGTATCAGGTATAATCCTCTCCTACTCCTTTTGGTTCAGATCTGGTTCAGTTTATGGTTCAAGATTGATCCCTAAAAATATGATTTTCTAAATAGGGAATGCGATTCCCAGTTGAAGGGGAGAAAAATTTTTGAAATTCGCCCCTTTATTCCGCAAGATTTGGGCATCCATATGATGGATCCCTCATCCCTTCACCCACCTCAGATCAAGCATTTAGGTAGCACTCCCTTTTCGACCTGCTAGACATAACTAAGAAGGAATGGAGACTTACCGATGATAAGAAGAAAAAGATGAATTAACGGAAACCATCACAACCGAGTTGGAGGTTTTCAAAATCATCAACAATCTTTGCTTCAGCATAAGTTCAAAATTGGAAAGTGACATGGGGTCCTTGAGGGTCCCCCAATTTAAACAACAACACAGACTACCGACAATCCAGATTTGCCTAATCCAACGGTCTAGGAAGAAGCCCGCATTCGAAATTTTGAAAGGCACGTGTACCATAATTTAAATTATGAAACCACGCCCTGTTTTGAATTTCAAAAGTCCATGCCTGCTCGAAACTTTGAAGGTGGACCCTGATTTTGAAGAGCGGCACTTAGTTTCAAGTGCACGCCTTTGTGTCAACAAGTAGCCCAACAGGTTGGGTAACTAGTGTAGATTGACTCAATTGACGTCCAAAGCAGGTAACCTTGGGTCTCATATTCAAACAAGCTACACCCTCTATCAAACTGACCTTGGCTCAAGTGTGGGGGGCAATTGCTGAGGGCAGATTTGGCCCTCTACTAACCTAGTGACATGTTGCATCTGTCTTCACCACTTGGCACCTCAGCGCCACGCGGATAGATGTGTATCTCACCAAGTCAAGGGGACACACCCTAGAATTTGTCCAAGGCACCTCATATACTGCTTGAGTACCTCGACAGGGTGGCTAGCAGCACCTCGTCCAAGGCCGACCTATAGTACTTCATCGTTACTGGTCCAAGTAACCTTGGCGTGAAGAGCGACCTCATTGAGGACTTGCAAACTGGTGTGCTGTCGTAGGCACCCAAAAATAAAACCTATACTCCTAAAAATAAATGTAGTACTGCGAGTAAGGATCGTTCCCATAGAGAGTATCTAACCTAGTTTGTGTGCTACGTGAACAAAGATGGAGGGAGGATTGTATGTAACGAACCAGAATTAAAAAGAAAGAAAATCAGAATTAAAAAGAAAAAAATCAGAATTGAAAAGAACGAAATTCGAATGAGAAACAAGGCAATTTAGAGTGCTGAAATTAATCAAAAGAACGAGTCTTGGTCTAGGATAACATCCACCATCAGAGTTTCACTACTGCTCATCGATGCAAAAATAAATCAATTCAGACTTTGAATATTCATCGTAGGAATTGGTTTCCTGTATCTCCCTACCATAGTGATAAGAATAAAATTTATCATATTTTTATCCCCAAATATTCAGTCTTTTATACTGAATTAGTGCTTATTTGGACTCATATTTCTTGTATTTCGGTTCAGGACATGAAAGAAGGCATCAGGAGAAAAGCAAGGCAAATCGGATGATTTTTCATAGTTTCGGCACTATTCAGTAATCTGAGCCTAACTCTCGTATCCGATATCCGATTTGGCTGATTCAAGACTCACTGGAAAGATAAGAGAGAAACCTACAACTTTTATGTTTTGAGATTTCGCAGATTCGGCCTGCATCGAAGTCAAATCCGGGCTCGAAGTCGGGGAAAATTCGCAGGAAAGCCCAATTCGCAACTGAAGACCAACTTGTAGAAAAGCCTTGTAGCAGCCCAATTCGCAGAGGCAGCCTAATACGAATGCAAGAAGAAGAAACTGAGAAGAGTCCTATCAGATTTAAATTTGTGATGTAATTCTAGAAAGATAACGAGATTGAGTTTACTAGATAAAGAGATAAGAATGGGATTAGATTAGGACTTTCTAATTTTGAGGATAATCTCCTAAGAGGAGTTGGAGAGTGCCCCTCCTACTAAAGCTATATAATGGGGGGGGGGACCAGCTTTACGCATCAAGAAGCAGAGGAGCAATCAGTCAAAAAAGCAAGAAGACTGCAAGAAGAAGGTGGCGGCAAGGAGAAGAGGAGACCTCAGCTCTAAGGGCGACACCATGAGTTCTTTCTTTCCTCTTGTTTATTTTATTTCTTCTAGTTTGAACTGATTTATTTGTAGCTAGGACTATGGAAAGCCTAATCATAACAATGAATATATTTTTATTTTGATTTATCCAAGATCGTGATTTCCATATAGTCTATGAGTTATCTTGCTTAATGCTATTAGGAGTGACTATCTCTTAATTGATTAGGTTTATGTGAATGAATCGAGAGAGGAATTCATATAGCAAACCACATAATTCATGGTGTGAATTGAATGGTATATAGGGGTATATACACATGATTCATCTGAATGTAATAGTTTTTCCTTGAACTTAATGCACTTCTACCTTGAGAACTCTAGTCGAGAGATCGAAGGGTTACCTGATAGAAGTAGTTTTAGTATATCTTGAGAGAGAATATTAAATAAACTTGGAAAGACTTCAGCTTATGGGAATGACAAAGTATCTTAGGTAATCTCATACATTAATATTCATTGAAATGGTTAGGTGGACCAAAAGTCCTAGTGAATTCAATCAATCGTTACACACTTCAGCATTGGTTACTTCTGCTCTTGTTTTCTTTTTCTGCTTTTCATTAGTTTTTATCTTCAAATCTGAAATTCGATTATCCAAATAATTAAGGAAGGCTGTAGTTCTAATACTTATTTTGTTAAATCCTCATGGGAACGATATTTTTATACTACTTGATAACTAGTGCACTTGCTAGGGTTATATTTATAGCTATCACATAGTTAATCAGAAAACAAGCGATCCTCTTAACCCTTACTACTTAACAACCCTTACACAAGCGTTAAAGATTTAATCCAGCAATAGCCTTAAGCATTAGAGATCAATGAAGCTAAACAACACAAGCACAAGCGGTTGCATTTAATTTAGTCAAGTGTTCTTCCTAAGATCTAACGGTTTCTGACGCAACAAATCATTAAACCCTAGTTGCTTCACGGATTAGAGGGATCAAACAATTACAGATTTGATATCTAATCTAGCAGTAGATCGTAACGAATAATAAACTAGTAGGCCTCCTAGTAATCAGACAAAACAATCATGAACAAGAACATAGAAGAACATTCGATATTCAAAGCATAAATCAAACAATAAAAATCAAATTAGATATCACAGTTTGGTGGATTCTGAGGCTTCTGTTTCCTTCAACCAAGTATTAGAGTTTAGCCACGCATGGTCATGGTGAAAACTCAAGAAAAATTAGAGAATAGAGAAGAGAAGAGAAGAGTGGCTTGGCTGCTCCAAATCTGCTTTCTTTCTCCCTTGCATGCTGAGTTCTTGTCCCCAAGGTTGAGTGGTGCCTCCTTGCTAGTCTGCCCTCCCTTTTATAGCCATAGGGGGAGGGGCTGTTTCCAACTCCTCTTAGGAGTTCCTTCTCAAAAATAGAAAGTCTTATCTCCTAATGGGATAAGGCTTAATGCAGATCTAATCTTATTCTTATCTCTAAAAAGAAACTCTTAACTAAGTTGGACTCTAACTCTTTTCTTTCTTTAAGATTACAATAAAAATCAGATCTGATTAAGACTCTTAGCTAAATTCTATTAGGAGTGGTGAGTGGATCCTATTACTGCACGTTGAATTAGGTTGGTCTTCTCCAGTGAACTGGGGCTTCTCTGCGAATTTGCAGAGACTTAGGGCCCGATTTTGACCTCGATGCAGTCCGAATCTTGAAGGGGATGAGATATCCATCGTATGGATGCTCGAATGTTGAGGAATAGAATGGGCGAATTTCAAAAATTTTTCTCTATCCTACTGGGAATCGTATTCCCTATTTTAGAAAAATCATATTTTTCAAGGATCAAATATTGAACCAAGAACCGAACCAGATCTGAACAAAACTAGTAGAAAAGGGATATACCTGATACGGAGAAATAGTATCTCCCAATGGAGGTGTTCATGCCCAAGGAAGGAACCACAAACTGCTCCCACTAAACATGGCGCAGTACAGGATGGAGCAGAATCAGCAGTGTTCTTCAAAAGAACCAGATCCTTCGCATGTATCAGCTGGATGGAACGTGAGCACTTCTTCTAATCAGCCCTTTCACAAAAGACTGATATCAAGATCCAATCTTGATCACTCGTACTGACAAGAGGAGATCGAACTGGCAGATATCGGGGCGGCAGGAAGGAGGCGGCAAGAGAGATTTAGTGCAGAGATGCTGAATTCTCTCTTCTGTGATTTCAGCTCTGAAGAGGATGTGAATATGAATTTCTTCTAAAGGCTGCCGCCCCTTCCTCCTTTTATAAGCTTAAAGGGATCAACTCCTAGTCCCATTAGGAGTTGCTGATCCAAATCATATTTGTATCAGAATTCCCTTTAAGTGATAAGCGTAAACCCTTATCTTATCTGCAGATTAGATCAGCCCCCTCCTAATCGTATTAGGAGGTTTCCAGATCTGAATCACATTCAAATGTGGACTCTCTGAGTGGATAGGGTTGAGACTCAATCCTATCTACAAATCCAATCTCAGAATTCGCCCCTCATTTAACTGACCAAATCAGCCTAGTTTGAAATGGACTTTAGGCCCAATAAGGTTATGTACTCACTTAGCCTTCCAAACAACTGCCCATTTGGGCTTCCTTGTATAGCGTGGGACCCAAACATTGATCTACACATCAACCACATCGGTTCAACCTAGCCTTTGTTACAAGGCCTAGCCAAATACACTGTTATGGGCAGTGCACCCCCTGAAACCCATCACATGGGCTCTATGGGCTCAACACTTACCCTAAGTGGTCCCTGGGCCAAGCACCTTGTAACACCCAGGGACTGTGGCCAGATGCAAGATTAGCCCATCAGGTATTACCCTCAATGGCCTTACACTTAACCTCTCAGCCCATAATGATCAAACACTGCCCGACAAAAGAGGACCTCTCCCTCGGCTACAAGGAACAGTGTTGCACTCTACTCACATGGATCCCGGGAATTAAAACCTTTTGCAAATAATTTGAAACCATAATTTATATACTTTTATATCTCATATAAAATATATTTTGCAAAACAAATCTCAACGATTGGAATCGGCTACCGGCAGTCTTGGTTTCCCTCAGAGAGAGTGCATCCCCGATCATTACCTTTGTTTGAGAAAAGGGCTGATCCTGTCACTATGATCACCCACTCAGATGAATTCTCAGACTGTCCCAACATACCCAAGTTTTGACCCCCGCTAAGGATCTCACTGATTGGCATATCAAAGACAGCCCAATCCGACACCTAGTGCAGTATCATAATCGCGTCTAGGGGTTAGGTGCAACTTTCCAGTTTTGCCCATCAATCTCCAAGGTCCAGGGCAATACTGGAAATCTAGTCCGGTTCAGGGATTCAAGTAAACCTACACTGCATGTACCTCGGGTCTCACCCTGGCGGCTGAAACAGGCCACCCCAACAATTGGCAACACACCAATGTCAGCCTTGGCAGGATAAATCTCCCCAGACTTATCCAACGGCTGTGAACATTCTAAACTATACGAGTCTCATAAGTGTCCAGTTTAAGGGTAGTACACAGAAACACACCATAGGAACATGAATCAAATATGTATTTTATTCATTTACAATAAACTCATAATGTACATCATTCTGATTGGAGCTAAGGGCATACAGCTGTCTAACAGCTCCCACTTGCGCTTAGGTCCAATCTGGTACAAGCCGAAGTCCCATAATTTCCACATGTTTCTCAAACACTTTCTATGTCAGTGGCTTAGTCAATGGGTCTGCTACATTCTCCACTGAAGCTACCTTCTAAATCAGGACGTCCCCTCTACCAACAATCTCCCGCAGTACATGGTACTTCCTCTCGATGTGCTTCGACTTCAAGTGGGCTCATGGCTCCTTAGCCTAAGCAATCACTCCATTGTTGTCACACAACAACGGGATGGGTGATGTACTGGACGGAACTACTCCCAATTCGTGAATGAACTTCTTCATCCACACGGCTTCCTTGGTAGCTTCACTTGCGGTAATGTATTCGGCTTCGGTTGTGGAGTCTGCCGTGGACCCCTGTTTGGTGCTTTTCCAGCAAACAACACACGATCCTATCATGAAAACATACCCAGATGTAGACTTTCTATTATCTGGATCTGACTGGAAATCGGCATCAATATACCCCTGGATCTATAGTGAGCTACCATCGAATAATAGAGAAAACTCTTTTGTCCTTCGAAGGTACTTAAGTATGTTTTTCACAGCAGTCCAGTGCTCCTACCCTGGGTTGGCTTGAAATCTGCTTACCACACTCACTGCTTGAGCAATGTCAGGACAAGTGCACAGTATGGCATACATGATGCTCCCTACGGCTGAGGCATAGGGAACGTCCTTCATGCCCTCAATCTCCTCAGAGGTCTTGGGAGACCTCTTCTTGGAGAGAGTGACTCCGTGCCTAAAAGGAACATTTCCCTTCTTGGAGTTCTCCATGCTGTATCTCTTGACAATTTTGTCAATGTAAGCAGATTGGGATAATCCTAATATCCGCTTCGATCTATCTCTATAGAGTCGAAGGCCCAGTATATAAGAGGATTCTCCTAGATCATTCATGGATAATTGCCGTGAAAGCCATACTTTCACCATAGTCAACATTCCTACATCATTCCCAATGAGTAGAATGTCGTCTACATACAGCACCAAGATCATAACCTTGTCCCCACTAGTCTTCCTGTAAATATAGGGCTCATCTGGATTCTGCTCAAAGTCAAACGTTTTGACAGTAGAGTTAAATCGGATGTTCCAACTCCTAGAAGCTTGCTTAAGTCTATATATGGATCTATTTAGTTTACATACCATGTGTTCCTGACCCGCAGCTATGAAGCCTTGCGGTTGCTGCATATAGATATCTCATGGCATCTACCCACTTAAGGGAGTCTATGTCCAACATAGCTTCCGCATAAGTCACGGGATCCTCCTCACTAGTCAAGGCTTCCACCAGGTAACTATCCTGGTCATAACCAAAATGGACTGGTGGCCTGGATACCCGGGTAGATCTTCTAGGTTGGTCACTACCTAGAACTTGTGGGACACCTCCCACTACATCCGAGCTCTCCTCATCAAGAACAATTTCCTGACGATGATTGTTCAGGATGTAATTATCTTCCAAGAATTGTGCATTTCAACTGCAGAACACCTTTTGCTCACTTGGGTCATAGAATAGGTAACCCACAGAGCCTTTTGGGTAGCCTACAAATAGGCAACGGCTAGTCTTGGATTCCAATTTGTCCGGACTCGTTCTTTTAACGTGTGCCGGACAACCCCAAATCTTCAAGTGTCGTAAGCTTGGTTTCTTTCCAGTCCAAAGCTCATAGGGAGTCTTCGGAACTGATTTGGTTAGAATCCAGTTCAGCACGTATATCGCAGCCTCCAGTGCGTATCCCCAAAAGGATGTGGGTAACTCTGAATGGATGAGAAGTGACCGGACCATATCCAATAAGGTCGTATTCCTCCTCTCTGAAATACTGTTAAGTTGTGGTGTAGTAGGAGGAGCCAACTGTGATACTATCCCATTGACATTCAAGTAGTCCCTGAATTCGTCAAAGAGATACTTGCCACCTCGATCTGATCGAAGGGACTTAATTTCTCTCCCTAATTGTTTCTCGACCTCTTGTCTGAACTCTTTGAACTTTTCAAAGGATTCAGACTTATGTCTCATTAGGTACACGTAACCATACAGAGAATAATCATCGGTAAATGTAATTAAGTACACATGCTGGTTACTAGTCCTAACACTCAGGGGACCACATACATCAGTATGTATAAGGTCAAGCGTGCCTGTACATCTTTCAGGCTTACCGTCAAATGGCCTCTTTGTCATCTTACCTTGAAGGCAAGGCTCACAAGTGGGAAGATCTTCTACAGTTAGAAAATCCAAAGGACCATCCTTCACCAGTCTTGTGATTCGGTCAATACCGATATGGCCAAGTCGATAATGCCACAGGCACGTGGGATTAACAGTATCACATACTCTTTTCTTGGGAATATCAGCCGACATAGTTCCGGCTATGTTAGTTTCTAGAGAAGGATGTAGAACATAGAGACCGTTTTCCAGTTCCCCGTATGCGATGAATTTATTGTTTCTTTTAATAGTAATCGTATTACTAAAAAAGACAGAATATCTATCCGCACAAAGTTTTGAAACAGAAATCAGATTTCTTCTTAAATTTTGCACAAAAAGACAATCTTTAAGTACAATGGATCCTTCTCTAAAAAGTAACTCTATGGTTCCTATCACCGTAGCTGCAACACTTGCAGAAGTCCCCAAGTAGAGCATCACTTCACCTTTATTCAGCCTTCTGCTTACCTTGAACCCATGCAGTGAGTTACACGCATGAGTTGAAGCCATGGAGTCAATATACTAGGACGTAGAAGCCACCAATAAATTGGTTTCTATGACACAAGATTCAAAATTACCTTTCTTGGTTTCTATGCCCTCCTCTTCTTGCCCTTCTTGCCAGCTTCAACAAGCATGGCTAGGGGCTCATCCTTCTTAATCAGTTCTTCGGTCCTCTGCAACATATTTCTGAGTTCCTGAACGTTGACATTCAACTTATTCATATTATAGTTCATTATGAATGGATTGAAGGACGGAGGCAAAGAGTTGAGAATGGCGTCTATCTAGGTCGTATGATCCAGCCTGGATCAAAGAGCCTCAAGATCATTGATGTAAACCATCATCCGAAGACAATGGTCATGAACTTGCTGCCCCTTGGACATCTGTGGGTCATGAACTATTTCAAGACCTTCTGTTGAGTATAACGATTCTGCTCTTCATACATTATCTTTAAACTGTCCAATAAGTCCTTGGCAAGTTCGATCTAATCAAATTGCCTCTATATTGGATTGTCCAGGGAGGCAATGATATAGCACCAGGTGAGGGAGCTTTTCTCCTCCCATTCCTGATAGTCCCTTCTCCGTGCCTCAGAAGCCCTATCTTCCGGACGTTCCAGGGCAGGATTCTTGGCCACCTTATCCAGTTTTTCAGAGGTTAAGACCAGCATATGGTTACAGTACCAGTCAGCATAGTTTGGTCCCTTAAGCTTGTTGTTGTCAAGAAGCTTTGCAAATTTTCCGTTTGCCATTTTCTGATAAAAGAGCAAACATCAGTCCACAACCTAATTTGATTCATGTTATCTACAAAGATATGGCTTTTAATCTATGTTCCATTCCCATTTATTCATCTCTGAGATTTCCCTCCCATCTCAATGACGGAGACTACGAATTGTCTCTGGAAATGTGGGAAACCACATAGGGTGCATGGAGCCAACTGTTTCAGCTGCAAAGCCCCACCACCTTTCTATGAAGGATCATATCCACTCTTCATATGAGATTTCCCTTTGGCCTCTGTCAGACAAGGTTCAGAGCCATTTTTAGGTAAACCTTTCTGTCCAGTGAGTGCTCACCCATCATATTTGTAAACGCCAAGGTACCGTGAGAGAGTTCCCATTTTCTGGTGAAGCCCCTCCCACATCGGTCTATGACACCCCTATCATCTTATGAAACACTCAGACAAGCCAATAGCAAATGGATAGCCCATTTTCTGGTGCGTTTCCTCATTACTGAAGGACCCATCCTCATGCTATTGATGGAAGGCCTTTAGAGAGTTCATCACATGAATCTCCCTATCACATGCACTCATATTTGTTGGAGGGAACGAAAAATTACGCCCTAATTTGATTTAGGTCAAACCAAAGTGTCTCCCACTGACGTTCACAAAGCCAGATTTCAGTGGGCCCAAATCGGCTAGGGTTCCGCACGTATCCTCTTAAGGAGGTGTGGGGCCCACCACTAAGGGAGGTCATCCAATGACCAGTAGGGACACCATGGCAATGATGTGCATTCAGCAATGATGTGCATTCAGCATGGGCCAAGCACTTATGGCCCATGAACGTAGCACATCACACATCCATACATCACATGCAGGGAAGAATTGATCCAATCAATTAATAACTGTAAAGCCCATTTAAAGCCCATAATATTAACCATTAATATTATCTAGGTATATGGGCCGAAATTACGGTTGAATAGTTCGGCCCATACAACTTTATGTGCAAAGTGGGCTTTTAGCAGTTTTAACAATTTAAAACTGGGCCTTTACAGGTTGGGCCGAATTAAACATTCAATTAATTATCAATCCTTCAGTTCATTAGTGGAATAATTAGGGCTGACATTCAGCCTTGATCAAACCCTAGATTCAGTCCAACCAGTTTGGACCAATTTGGTTCGAATGGGTCTAGGGTTTGATTTTAATTAAAGATTTAATTCAAGAAATTAATCTGAAATTAAATACTAAGGAAAGAAAAACAAGAATCAGTCAGATAGGTTAGATCACAGTTTGCAGTTTCATAAACTGCAAATCACAGATAGCAATTCTCCCATCTGCGAAATCTCCTTCCTTGCGCCACCATCTTCGATCCAAAATAAAATAAATAGAAAACCTAATTAGCCCTTTCGCAAAGGACTGATATCAAGATCCAACCTTGATCACTTTGAAGGGATGATAGATCCATCGTATGGATGCCCAAATCTTGCGGAATAAAGGGGCGAATTTCAAAAATTTTTCTATCCCTTTCAACTGGGAATCACATTCTCTATTTAGAAAATCATATTTTCAAGGATCAATCTTGAACCATGAACTGAACCAGACCTGAACCAAAAGTACTAGGAGAAGATTATACCTGATACGGAGAAGTAATATCTCCCAACGAAGGTGTTCACGCCCAAGGAAGGATCCAAAGACTGCTCCCACTGAAGATGGCGCAATGCAGGATGGAGCAGAATCAGTAGTATTCTTCTCCATGAATTCTGTCCTTCGCAAGAAATAGCAGGATGGCACGTGAGCATAGCTTCCTATCTATTCTTTCTCAAAGAATTGATGTCAAGATCGAATCTTGACTTCTCCCACAACTGGAGATCGAACTGGAAAACTGGGCGGCAAGAACAAGGAGGCGGCAAGAAAGAATTCTGTAGGGTTGCTTAATTCTTTCTTCTGTGTTTTTCAGCACTCAAGAAAATGTGAGTATGTCCTTTCTAAAGGCTGCCGCCCCCTCCTTATTTGTTTTAACCCAAAAGGATCAGCTCCTAATCCAATTAGGAGTTGTTGATCCAAATCTTATTTGGATCAAAACATCTCTTTAGGTGATAAGGATTAACCCCTATCTTATCTGCATTTTAGATTAGCTTTCTCCTAATCTCATTAGGAGGTTTCTAGATCTGAATCACATTCAGATCTGGACTCTCTGAGTGGATAGGGTTAAGACCCAATCTTATCTCCCATCTCAGAATTTGCCCCATATTTAACTAATTAAATAGCCCAGTTCGAAATGGGTTTTAGGCCCAATAAGGTTATGTGCTAACTTAGCCGTCCAAAATGCTGCCCAGTTGGGCTTCCTTGTATGGCGTGGGACCCAAACATTGATCTACACATCGGCCAGATGGGATCAACCCAGCCTTTGTTACAAGGCCTGGCCAAATACACTGTTATGGATAGTGCACCCCGTGAAACCCATCACATGGGCTCTATGAGCCCAACACTTACCCTAAGTGGTCCCTGGGCCAAGCCACTTTGTAACACCCAGGGACTGTTGGCAGATGCAAGATTAGGCCATCAGGTATTACCCTCAATGGCTTTACACTTAACCTCTCAGCCCATAATGATCAAACATTGCTCGACAAGAGAGGACCTCTCCTTCGGCTGCAAGGAACAGTGCTGCACTCTTTACTCACATGAATCCCAGGAATTAAAACCTTTTGCAAACGTTTAGAAACCATAATATATATACTTTTATATCTCATATAATATATATTTTGCAAAACAAATCTCAACGATTGAAATTGGTTGCCAACAGTCTTGGTTTCCATCAGAGAGTGTGCATCCCCCATCATTACCTTTGTCCGACAAAGGGGTTGATCGTGTCACTATGATCCTCCACTCAGATGAATTCTCAAACTGTCCCAACATACCCAGGTTTTGACTGTTAGACAGTTTCGTATGCCCTTAGCTTCAATCTGATATGACTTTTGACATTTGGTGTAAAAAAATAAAGTGCATGTTTGATTCATGTTATATGGTATGATTCTTTGTAAGACCCTAAAACTGGACACTTAATGAGACTCGTGTTAGTTTTAAATGTTCACAGCCATTGGATAAGTCTAGGGAGATTTATCCAGCCAAGGCTGATACTAGTGTACCGCCAAGTGTTGGG
This sequence comes from Nelumbo nucifera, assembly GCF_055504915.1. Taxonomy (NCBI): domain Eukaryota; kingdom Viridiplantae; phylum Streptophyta; class Magnoliopsida; order Proteales; family Nelumbonaceae; genus Nelumbo; species Nelumbo nucifera. The sequence continues at coordinate 41,921,439 of NC_142655.1, forward strand.
ATGGCATGTCTCGGCCACCAGGGTAAGACCCAAGGCACATGCAGTATGGGATTACTCGAATCCTTGAACTTGACTAGATTTCCAGTATTGCCTTGGACCTTAGAGATAGATAGGCAAAACTGGAAAGTTACACCTGACCCCTAGACTCAATTATGATACTTCACTAGGTGTCAGACTGGGCTGTTTTTGATATGCCAATCAGTGAGATCCTTAGCGGGGGTCAAAACTTGGGCATATTGGGGCAGTCTGAAAATTCATGTGAGTGGGTGATCATACTGACAGGATCAGCCCCTTTGTTGGACAAAGGTAATGACCGGGAATGCACTCTCTCTGATGGAAACCAAACTGCCGGCAGTTGATTTCAATCGTTGGAGTTTTGTTTTGCAAAATTTTTATATATGATATATATTTAAGTATGCTTTCAAAATGTTTGCAAATGGTTTTAATTCCCGGGATCCATGTGAGTAGAGAGTGCAACACTGTTCCTTGCAGCCAAGGGTGTGGTCCTCTCTTGTCGGGCAGTGCTTGATCATTATGGGCTGAGAGGTTAAGTGTAAGGCCATTTAGGATAATACCTGATGGGCTAATCTTGCACCTACCCACAGTCCCTAGGATTTTATAAGATGGCTTGGCCCAGGGACCACTTAATGTAAGTGTTGGACCCACAGGGTCCATGTGATGGGCTCAGGGGTTCACTGGGCCTCTCAATGATTTCGGCTAGGCCTTGTAATAAAGGCTGGGCCGAACCCATGTGGCTGGTGTGTAGATCAATGCTTGGGTCCCACGCCATACAAAAAAGCCCAGCTGGGCAACAGATTGGATACCAATAGAGCACTGATTACTTAATGGGCCCAAAGCCCATTTCGGACTGGGCTGATATGATCACCCACTTATGAGGTGGATATGAGATTAAGGTTAGCAAAAGGATTGGGCCTTTAACCTAATCTACTCTAGGAGACCAAAGTCAAATCAGATTTGAATATGGTACTCTCCTGATAAGATCAGGAGTAAGCTAAACTAATCTGCAGATAGGATTAAGATCATCCCCTATCCAGATGCTGATTTGGATTGAGATAACTCCTAATGGGATTAGGAGATTTCTTAATCAAGAAGAAAGAGGAGAAATCCTAAGAGGATTAACAGAATTCGAACCTAGGATTTTGAGCAAGAAAACTTACTGTGAATTGAGATAGGATCTCATGCACTCCAGAGAGAAGAGAAGCAATCTTCACCATCTTCATTTCAGGAGTTCTCCTCCAGCCACCGCCATTCTCTAAAAAAATTCGATCTTTGAAAAAAAGAAATCAAGAAATCAGTTCTTGATATCAGTTTTGTAGAAGGAACTAAAAGGATTCAGTGCTCAGTGTTTCCAGAGAATTCTTGTGAAGAATTCAGTGTGTAGGACGAACTCTACTGGTTCTGTTCCACTCATTGCTGTGCCATCTTCAACAGGAGCGGATCTTGGTGTCCTCTTTGGGCGTGAACACCAACTTTGTGAGATACTGCTTCTCTGGATCAGGTATATTTCCTCCCTTGTGTTTTGGTTCAGATCTGGTTCGATTATGGTTCAAGTAGGATCCTTGAACATTGTATTCTAAATTTAGGGAATATGATTCCCAGTTGGAAGAAGGTAGGAAAATTTTTGAAATTCGCCCACCCATTCCGCAACCTTTTGGCATCCATACGATGGATCCTACCACTCTTTCAGTGGTATCAGAGCCAAGTTCAAATCTTGAACCAAGAAAATCAGATCTGAACATGCGCAGATGGGCAGAAGTTGTTCTACCAAGATTTATGCAGATTATTTTCTTTTTCCAAGAAGTTGTTTCTTATTGAGGGCGATTGATCTGAAATTGATTTTATTAAATCTAAAATTTATTTAGAACTGTTCTTTATTTATTTTGATTTAATGGACTATTCGAACCTGGAGACCGAAGTGCAGATTTGGTCCAGATGGTCTGCACAATTCTTCTTTTTATTATTCATTCAATTCGGTCTGTAAAATAATATTTTTTTTTATTTTCTAGACTGAAACTGCAACCCTAGTAATTAACCTCTGTTTTGCAGGTGGTGCGAACAGTCCATATTTGATTTATGATTGTCTAAAATCGAATTATTAATTTCAGATCTTTCATGAATTAACTCTTGAATTGAAAATCAGTTTCGGACAATTTCAGACTAGATTGGACCAAAACCGTTTGGACCGAATCTAGGGATCGAAGGGGACTGTTTTTAGTCCAATTTTCTCACACTTGCTGTTCCAAATCTGATGTTCAATTGCAGGGATTAATTCAGCCCACCTGTAAAGCCCAGTTTTAAAGGGTTAAAACTACAAAAGCCCACTCTTGTGAGAAAAGCTATATGGGCCAAACTGCTAACTGCGATTCAGCCCATATACCTAGACAGCATTAATAGTTAATGTTATGTTTTAAATGGGCTTTACAGTAATTATTTTGATTGGATCAATCTCTTCCATTGCATGTGATGTGTGGATGTATGATGTGCTACGACCATGAGCCATAAGCGCTTGACTCATGATGAATCGTTAGTGGCTCTTACGCACACCATGGCTGAATGCACATCATTGCCATGGTGTCCCCTAAGGTCATTGGATGACCCCTTCCTTGCATGGTGGGTCCCACAACCCTGAAAAGGGATGCGTGCGGAAACCCTAGCCGATTAAGGCCCACCAGAAATCTGACTTTATGAAAGTCAGTGGGAGCCACTCTGGTTTGGCCTAAAATAAACTAGGGTGTAATTTTGTTCTTCCCAGCATATATGGGTGCATGTGATAGGAAGATCCATGTGATGGACTCTCTAAAGGCCTTCCGTCATTAGCACAATGATGGGTCCTTCAGTAATGAGGAAACGCACCATAAAATTGGGCTATCCATTTGCTATTGGATCTGTCAGAGTGTTTCATAAGATGATAGGGGCGTCATAGATCGATGTGGGAGGGGCTTCACCAGAAAATGGGAACTCTCTCACGGCACCATGGCATAACTTGAATATGATGGGCGAGCGCAGACTGGACAGAAAGGTTTTCCTGAAAATGGCTCTAAACCTTGTCTGACAGAGGCCAAAGGGAAACTCATACGATGAGTGGATATGATCCGTCACAGAAAGGTGGTGGGGTTTTGTAGCTAAACTAGTTGGCTTCATGTACCCTATGGGATTTCCCACATTTCCATAGACATTTCACCGTCTCCGTCACTGAGATAGGAGGGAAATCTCAAAGATGAACAAATGGGAATGGAACATAGATTAAAAGCCATATCTATGTCGGTAACATGAATCAAACTAAGGTTGTGGACTAACGTCTTTGTTGTTTTACCAGAAAATGGCAAACGGTCAATTCACAGAGCTTCTAGACAATAACAAGCTTAAGGGCCCAAACTATGCTGACTGGTACAGAAATCTTATGCTGGTCCTAACTTTCGAAAAGTTAGATAAGGTGGTGAAAAATCCTGCCCCAGAGCGTTCGGGTGATATGGCTTCTGAGGCCCAAAGAAGGGAGTACCAAGATTGGGTGGATAAGAAATCCCTAGCCCGCTGCTTTGTCATTGCCTCACTGGACAATTCAATACAGAGGCAGTTCGATCAGATCGAACTAGCCAAGGACATATTGGATAGTCTAAAGACAATGTATGAAGAGCAGAATCGTTCTACTCGACAGAAGGTCTTGAAACTGTTCATGACCGCGCAGATGTCCAAAGGGCAGAAAGTTCATGACCATTGTCTTCGGATGATGGGCTACATTATGAACTCAAAGCCCTTGGATCCAGGCTAGATCTTGGCACACAAGTAGATGTCATCCTGAATTCTTTGCCCTCTTCCTTCAATGCGTTCACAATGAACTATAACATGAACAAGCTGAATGTCAGCGTCCAGGAACTCAGCAATATGTTGCAGAGGGCCAAGGACTTACTTCAGAAGGATGAGCCTGTGGTTATGCTTGCTGAAGCTAACAAATCGGGCAAGAAAAAGAGAAAGGCAAAGAAGCCCAGAAGAAAGCCACCAAGCCCAAGAAGCAGAAGAAGAACAAGGCATCTGATGCCTGCCACTTCTGCAAGCAGACCGACCACTAGAAGAGGAACTATCCTGCCTAACTGGAATCTAAGAAAGGTAACTTCGAAACATGTGTCATAGAAACTAATATGTTAGTGATTTCTGTGTCCTGGTGTGTTGACTCCGAGGCTTCAACTCATGCGTGTAACTCACTGCAGGGGTTCAAAGTTAGCAGAAGACTGAGTGAAGGAGAAGTGAAACTATTCTTGGGAACGACTGCAAGTGTTGCAGCTGCGGTAATAGGAACTGTAGAATTACTCTTTAGAGAAGGAGTACTTGTACTTAAAGATTGTCTTTATGTACAAAACTTGAGAAGAAATTTAATTTCTGTTTCTAAACTGTGTGCTGATGGATATATTGTTTATTTTAGTAAAGTGATTACCGTTAAACGAAATAATAAATTCATCGCACGCGGGGAATTGGAGAACGGTCTCTATGTTCTACATCCTTCTCTGAAAACTAACTTAACCGATACTACGTTGGTCGAAAATCCCAAGAAAAGAACTCATAATACAGTATGTCCCACGTGCTTGTGGCATTACCGACTTGGCCACATCGGTGTTAACCGAATCACAAGGTTGGTAAAGGATGGTCCTTTGGATTTTCTAACCGTAGAAAATATTCTCATTTGTGAGCCTTGCCTCCAAGGTAAGATGACTAAGCGGCCATTTAATGGTAAGTCTGAAAGATCTACAAGCACACTTGACCTAATACATACTGATGTATGTGGCCCCTTGAGTGTTAGGACCCGTAACCAACACGTGTATTTCATTACATTTACCAATGATTATTCTCGGTATGGTTACGTTTACCTAATGAGACATAAGTCTGAATCCTTTGAAAGGTTCAAAGAGTTCAGACAAGAAGTCGAGAAATAGTCAAGGAGAGAAATTAAGGCCCTTCGATCGGATCGTGGTGGCGAGTATCTCTCTGACGAATTCAGGGACTACCTGAAGGTCAATGGGATTGTGTCACAATTAGCTCCTCCTGCTTCACCTCAACTTAACGGTGTTTCAGAGTCGAGGAATAGGACGTTGTTGGACAAGGTCCGATCACTTCTCATACGCTCGGAATTACCCACATCCTTTTGGGGATATGCATTAGAGACCGCTATCTACGTGCTGAATCGGGTTCCAACCAAATCGGTTCCAAAAACTCCATATGAACTCTGGACCAGAAGGAAGCCAAGTGTAAGACACTTGAAGATTTGGGGTTGTCCTGTGCACATTAAAAGAACGAGTGCAGACAAATTGGAATCCAAGACCAGTCGTTGCCTATTTATAGGCTACCCAAAAGATTCAGTGGGTTATCTATTCTATGACCCAAGTGAGTAGAAAGTGTTCTACAGTCGAAACACCCAGTTCTTAGAGACGGATTACATCGTGGACACCCATCGTCAAGAAATAGTCCTTGATGAGGAGAGCTCAGGAGCAGTGGGAGATGTCCCACAAGTTCTAGGTAGTAACCAACCTAGAAGATCCACTCGGGTATCCAGGGCACTAGTCAGATATGGTTATGACCAGGATAGTTACCTGGTGGAAGCCTTGATTAGTGAGGAGGATCCTGTGACTTATGCGGAGGCTATGTTGGACATAGATTCCTAGAAGTGGGTGGAGGTCATGAGAGCAGATTGACTCGATGGTGGCCAATGGAGTCTGGACTCTAGTAGATCCGCCCTCCGGGGTAAAAGCAATTGGTTGCAAGTGGATCTATAAGAGGAAGAAGGGCCCCGATGGCAGAATTGAGACCTACAAAGCTCGTCTGGTGGTGAAAGGGTACACTCAGAAAGAAGGCATCGACTATGAGGAAACCTTTGTCACCCATGGCCATGCTTAAATCCATTAGGATCCAGTTAGCTATAGCAGCGTACCATGACTAGGAGATTTGGCAGATGGATGTCAAAACCGCATTTCTGAATGGAGATCTTAGTGAAGATATCTACATGTAGCAGCCGCAAGGCTTCATTGTTGCTGGTCAGGAACACATGGTATGTAAACTTAATAGATCCATATATGGACCTAAGCAGGCTTCTAGGAGTTGAAACATCCATTTTGATTCTGCTGTCAAAACGTTTGACTTTGAGTAGAATCCGGATGAGCCTTGTGTTTATAGGAAGTCTAGTGGGGATAAGATCACCTTTTTGGTGTTGTACGTGGACGATATCCTACTCATTGGGAATGATGTAGGAATGTTGACTTCAGTCAAGGTATGGCTTTCGCAGTAGTTCTCCATGAAAGATCTTGGAGAAGCTTCCTATATACTGGGTCTTCGACTCTATAGAAATAGATTGAAGCAGATAATTGGATTATCCCAGGCTGCTTACATTGACAAAATTGTCAAAAGGTAAAGCATGGAGAACTCCAAGAAAAGAAACATTCCTTTCAAGCACGGAGTCACTCTCTCCAAGAAGATGTCTCCCAAGACTTCTGAGGAGATTGAGGACATGAATGACGTTCCCTATGCCTCAGTCGTGGAGAGCATCATTTATGCCATGCTGTGCACTCGCCCTAACATTGCTCAAGTGGTGAGTGTGGTAAGCAGATTCCAGGCCAACCTAGGGCAGGAGCATTGGACTGCTATGAAGAACATACTCAAATACCTTCAAAAGACAAAAGAGTTTTGTCCGGTATTCGATGGTAGTTCACTACAAGTTCTAGGGTATACTGATGCCGATTTCCAGTCAGATCTAGATGATAGAAAATCTACATCTGGGTATGTTTTCACGATAGGATCATGTGCTGTTTGCTAGAAAAGCAGCAAATAGGGGTCCACTGTAGACTCCACAACTGAGGCCGAGTACATTGCCGCAAGTGAAGCTGCCAAGGAAGTCGTGTCGATGAAGAAATTCGTTCACGGATTGGGAGTGATTCCGTCCAGCACATCACCCATCCCATTATTGTGTGACAACAATGGAGCGATTGCCAAGCTAAAGAGCCTCGGGCCCACTCGAAGTCAAAACACATCAAGAGGAAATACCATGTACTGCGGGAGATCGTTGGTAGAGGGGACATCCTAATTCAGAAGGTAACATCAACGAATAATGTGGCAGACCTATTGACTAAGCCACTAACACAGAAGGTGTTTGAGAAACACGTGGAAAGCATGGGACTCTGGCTTGTACTAGATTGGACCTAAGTGCAAGTGGGAGCTGTTAGACAATTTTGTATGCCCTTAGCTTCAATTTGATTTGATGTACTTTTGACATTTAGTGTAAATAAATAAAGTGCATGTTTGATTCATGTTGTATGGTATGATTCTGTGTAAGACCCTAAAATTGGACACTTAATGAGACTCGTGTTAGTTTTAAATGTTCACAGCCATTGGATAAGTCTGGGGAGATTTATCCTGCCAAGGCTGATACTGGTTTCCCACCAAGTGTTGGGATGGGTTGTCTCGGCCACCAGGGTAAGACCCAAGGCACATGCTGTATGGGATTACTCGAATCCTTGAACCAGACCAGATTTCTAGTATTGCCCCGGACCTTAGAGATAGATGGGAAAAACTGGAAAGTTACACCTAACCCCTAAACTCGATTATGATACTTCACTAGGTGTTAGATTAGGATGTCTTTGATATGCCAATCAGTGGGATCCTTAGCGGGGGTCAAAACTTGGGTATGTTGGGGCAGTCTAAGAATTCATCTGAGTGGGTGATCATAGTGACAGGATCAGCCCCTTTGTCGGACAAAGGTAATGATCGGGAATGCACTCTCTCTGATGGAAACCAAACTGCCGGCAGTTGATTTCAATCGTTGGAATTTTGTTTTACAAAATTTTTATATATGATATATATTTATGTATTCTTTCAAAATGTTTGCAAATGGTTTTAATTCCCGGGATCCATGTGAGTAGAGAGTGCAGCACTGTTCCTTGCTGCCGAGGGAGAGGTCCTCTCTTGTCAGGCAGTGCTTGATCATTATGGGCTAAGAGGTTAAGTGTAAGGCCATTTAGGATAGGACCTGATGGGCTAATCTTGCACCTGCCCACAGTCCCTAGGCTTTTATAAGATGGCTTGGCCTAGGGACCACTTAATAAAGGCTGGGCCAAACCCATGTGATAGGCTCAGGGGTTCATTGGGCTTCTCAGTGAATTCGGCAAGGCCTTGTAATAAAGGCTGGGCCGAACCCATGTGGATGGTGTGTAGATCAATGCTTGGGTCCCACGCCATACAAAGAAGCCCAACTGGGCAGCAGATTGGAATCCAATTGAGCACTAATTACATAATGGGCCAAAAGCCCATTTCGGACTGGGCTGATATGATCACCCACTTATGGGGTGGATATGAGATTAAGGTTAGCAAAAGGATTGGGCCTTTAACCTAATCCACTCTAGGAGACCAAATTTGAATCAGATTTGAATATGGTAATCTCCTGATAAGATCTGGAGTAAGCTAACCTAATCTGCAGATAGGATTAAGATCATCCCCTATCCAGATGCTGATTTGGATTGGGATAACTCCTAATGGTATTAGGAGATTTCTTAATCAAGAAGAAAGAGGAGAAATCCTAAGAGGATTAACAGAATTTGAACCTAGGATTTTGAGCAAGAAAACTTACTGCGAATTGAGATAGGATCTCATACACTCCAGAGAGAAGAGAAGCAATCTTTGCCATCTTCATCTCAGGAGTTCTCCCCCAGCTGCCGCCATTCTCTGAAAAGATTCGATCTTTGAAGAAAAGAAATCAAGAAATCAAGAGATCAGTTTTGCATTAGGAACTAGAAGGATTCGGTGCTCAGTGTTTCCAGAGAATTCTTGTGAAGAATTCAGTGTGTAGGACGCACTCTGCTGGTTCCATTCCACACATTGCTGTGTCATCTTCAGCAGGAGCGGATCTTGGTGTCCTCTTTGGGCATGAACAGCAACTTTGGAAGATATTGTTTCTCTGGATCAGGTATAATTCCCCTCTTGTGTTTTGGTTCAGATCTGGTTCGATTATGGTTCAAGTAGGATCCTTGAATATTGTATTCTAAATTTAGGGAATATGATTCCTAGTAGGAAGAAGGTAGGAAAATTTTTGAAATTTGCCCACCCATTCCACAACCTTTTGTCGTCCATACGATGGATCCTACCATTCTTTCATTGACCCTCGCTAAGGATCTCACTGATTGGTATATAAAAGATGGCCCAATCCGACACCTAGTGCAGTATCATAACCGAGTTTAGGGGTCAGGTGTAACTTTCCAGTTTTGCCCATCAATCTCCAAGGTCCAGGGCAATACTGGAAATCTGGTCCAGTTGAAAGATTCAATTAATCCTACACTGCATGTGCCTTGGGTCTCACCCTGGTGGCTGAGACAGGCCACCCCAACAATTGGCAGCACACCAGTGTCAGCCTTGGCAGGATAAATCTCCCCAGACTTATCCAATGGTTGTGAACATTCTAAAGTAACACGAGTCTCATAAGTGTCCAGTTTAAGGGTATTACACAAAAACACACCACAGGAACATGAACCAAATATGTACTTTTTTCATTTACAATAAACTCATAATCTACATCATTCTGATTGGACCTAAGGGCATACAACTGTCTAACAAATCTATCAAAACTCAAAACATGAAAGTTGTATAACTTTTCCTTATCTTTCCAATGCATCTTGAATCATCTCAATCGGAGTCCGGATAGGAGAGTTATGCCCAATTTACCACGCGGCGCCGAAACTGTGCAAAATTACCCAATTCGCCTTGTTTTTCACCTAACGCCTCCTTTCGTGCCCTAAATCGAAATATAAGAATAGTCAGTCCAATTAGGCACTAAATGAGTATAAAAGACTAAATGTTAAAGGATAAAAGTATGATAATTTTCATTCTCATCACAAACTTGTGGTACCTCGTCAGTATTGGTTAAAGTGACCTCGACGTGAGTAACGACCCCCTCGAGGACTTGCTAGCCTAACTGAGGTCCAGGTAGCGACCTATGAGATGTGCTCACTGATCTCTTCCTTAAGCAGGTTATTATTTTTTATTTCTTCGGGATCACGATGCTTGACCGTTACACCTGTCTTTCCATATCGTTCACATTGGAGGTGATTGAATCGACTCTATTCCTCTCCTTCAAATATGGTAGGTGCGATTTCTCGGGAAACTTGAACGCGTTACAAGAAGCTCCTAGTTTCTTATGCCTATTTAAAGGCATCCCCTTCCCGAGGGAAGGTACGCGTGATTCAACTCTCAAATACTCTACCTATCTTGCTCTCTAGCTCTCTCCAAAATCTTTAGTTCGTTGACTTTAACTTTGGAGTGCCTGCCCTAGGTAATGCAATCCTAACACTCTAATACTTTCTCTTTGTAGGTTGACCCAGTGAACTAACTGGCTTGGCATCCGAGTCGCCTTCTAGCAGGGAATTGCCAGATTGTGCATTATCAGGAACCAGGTCCAATTGCATCATTTAGGGATGTCTGCTAGGTTTTGAAGCTTGACCTCACTCAGAAAACACTCTCTCACTAAATCCCACCAGAGATAGGAAATTGTTCTCATCTACCTATCTAGACCTTAGTTTCTTTGGTCCCTACCCACCTGAAATTTCCAATAGTAATTTATTGAATTAGTTGAACCTATCAAGGAATCACCTCAATCACACCATACCCAAGTAGATTGGGACCATGGAAAGCTTAACTGTGGCAGATTTGTCCTTCAACGAGTTCTCAGGTAACGTACCAAAATTTGGAGAGTTTTTGTACTTCAAGGCCTCTACATTTGTTGGCTCTCTCCTCAACAACCCATCCATAACTCACATATCACACTTCCAATCTTTTTATATCTTTCTGCCTATGAAGTTATAGAACTATTTATCTTTCAATTTATAAGAAAGCATTTAGGTTTCCTCAAAATCTCATCTTAAAGGAAGTGGGGAACATTAGACATGAATCTTGAACCTAAAAATTGGAGGAAATTAAACCATCCATATGTTCCATAGTTTTATTAGTGGGTAGTGCTTAAATGTCTCACCACTCACCATCAATGGTTTATGAGGATACCTTGAGGCAGCAAACATTCACTGGCTGAATTCCGTCAGTCCCTGCATGCTAACTTGACTCATCTTTATAGTCTGTAACTTCTTATGGTATTCCACTCGGACCACTCCAGTAATCTTTCAGTTGTCCCTCTTAGTTATGCAGGTGGGTATTATACTATTATGGTTAGAGAATAGTGGTTGTAACACATGGCTTGGGCTCTGTGTTTCACGTCTTGAGGAACAAGATGATGAACAGTATTTTATTTCAGAGGGTAATTTTGACATTTTCAAAAGTTTTAAGTGGCACATGTCATTACATGGTAGGATAACTAATGGATTGTCAATGAAAGGGACTAAATTGGTATGTTTTAGAAGTTTAAGTACTAGATTGACACGTTTTGAAGTTCAGGGACTAAAATGACACTAGGCCCAAAGTACAAGGTACTAATCTGGAATTTTCCCAAAATAAAATTAATGTGCAAAAAATGGTACTAGAAAACAAATCCTTTAGAAAATTTTAGGCCTGTAAACAGATTGAATTCAAATTGAATCAGGCTAGATTCAAAATCAAAACTGATTATGAAAAAAAATATTCGAATTTGATTCGATATCCAACGGATATCGATTGTTTAAATTCAGATTTGAATTTGATTATTAAGTCGAATATTCGATTCGATTCAAATTCGACTGGTATGAGGCCTAGAATCTTAAATGGCCGAGTTTGCAAAGAAAACAAGCGATTAGCTTGAGAAAAGCGATAGAATATTGATGGTGGCAGTCATGGGTTCCCGATGGTGGGCCAAGTCTGTGACAGCGGCAATCATGGGTTCTCGGCAGTGCGAATGCAATGGTAGTGAGTAGTGTTGGCTAGTGATGCTGGACTGTTGCAACACAATAGCCGATGATGTTAGACGGTTGAGGGCCTTGAGGCGTTGAGCTTGAGATTGAGCAATGGCGAAGGAGATGGTAGTGGCCGGGGACCGGTGCTCGACTGCTATCACTGATGTTGTCGTAGGTGCTTACATCTTCCAAAGATTGGGAATAAAAGGGACAGAGGGAGAGGAAGAGAAGAGGAGTGTGAAAAGAAAAGACGGAGGGAGAGGGAGGAAGAGAAGAGGAGGAAGAAGAAATTAAAAATGGGAGAGGAAATTGGTTTGGATCTCTGGTTTATATAAAAAATAAAATAAAATAAAATAAAAGTGAAAGAGAAAAGGATGACTGGATGAGAGAGAGAGAGGGGGGAGGGAGGGGTTATGAGAATGACACTAGGTGATATAATTGCAGAAAGAAAATAAAATGAAAGTGGGAGAGGAAAGGATGATCGAATGAGAGAGAGAGAGAGGGAGAGAGAGAGGAGGGGTTATCGAGAATGACAACATGCACAGGTGATATAATTGCCGCTGTCAACTTTTTTTATGATGGACTCGACATGACCCCTCTTTAACTTTAACCTTTATATTTTATTATATTTATTAATATATATTAAATGTATATAATTAATCGAATTCGAATTTCTATTGAATCAGATCAATATGAATTCGAATTCGAATTCGATAAATTAATCAGTAAAATGTATAAATTCGAATTCGACCATTTAATTTATCGAACCATTCGAATTCGATTCAATTAGGTCGGATATCAAATTCGAAATTGAATAATCGGATACCGTTAACACCCCTAGGAAATTTTGCCTAAATGAGAAAGGAGCTAAGTAGCTACCTCTAAAAAGTGTTTCTATTAGAAAGTATAGAAAGTAGCTAAAGTCACAACCCTTAAAGTTAAAGTACAGGGTGGTTATCCTATGTACCCTCTTTATTAATGGTAAATTATAAAAACCTCCCCTAAGGTTTTTTGACAATCTTGTCAACTTCCCCTATATTTTGATTTTAATAATAACCTCCTTAAAGTCTTGAAAAAAAGTTACAAATACTTCCCCTTCAGTAATTTTTTAATAACAAATAGGGAAAATTCCCGATAGGTACCCTGTACATTAGGCCAAGTGCCAATTTAGTACCCAAACTTTAAAATGCAACAATCTAGTACCTACCGTTAATGGATCATTAGTTATGTATATCACGTGACCTCATGTGCGATTTTAGAATTTCAAAAATGTCAATATCCTTGGAAATAAAATGCACTATTCATCATCTTCTTTCTCAAGAAAATGAAACAGAGTCCAAAGGGTTCACCGCGGGCCACCACCAATCGGTGAAGGTTGCCCAATTGAAGAGAATATAAAAAGAGAAGTGGGAAATAGGAAGCTTTACGCTCGGCCACTCCTCAGTCTTTTCCTCTCTGATGACTCCCCTATTAAGTGTTGACTGCCCATCAGCTCTGTACTGATGACTATCCATCATCAGCAACAGCTTCAGCTGTTAAATAGTGTATGTTAGCTCCAATTAGATTGATGTACATTATGTCATTTATTGTAAATGAATAAAGTGCAAAATTGATTCATAATATTATGGTGTGTTTCTATGTAATGCCCTTAAACTGGACACTTATGAGACTCATGTTAGTTTAGAATTTTCACAGCCGTTGGATAGATCTGGGGAGATTTATCTTACCAAGGCTGACACTGATGTGCTACCATGTTAGTTAAGGTGGCTTGTCTCAGCTGCCAGGGTGAGACCTGAGGTACATTCAGTGTGGGTTTTCTTGAAACCTTGAATCAGACCAAATTCTAGTATTGCCCTGGATCTTGGAGATAAATGGGAAAAACTGGAATGTTACACCTGACCCCTAGACTTGATTATAGTACTAAACTAGGTGTCAGATTGGGCTGTCTTTGATATGCCAATCAGTGAGATCCTTAGAGGGGGTCAAAACCTGGGTATGTTGGGACAGTCCGAGAATTCACTTGAGTGGGTGATTATAGTGACAGGATCAGCCCCTTTGTCCGACAAAGTGAATGATCAGGGAATGCACTCTCTCTAATGGAAACCTAAACTGCCAGCAGTGGATCTCAATTGTGTTTGAAATTTGTTTTTGCAAAATATATTTATATAGAGACAAACATATATATACTATGGTTTCAAATTGTTTGCAAAAGGTTTTAATTCCGGGGATCCATGTAAGTAGAGAGTGTAGAACTGTACCTTGCAGCCAAGGGAGATGTCCCCTCTTGTCAGGCAATGTATGATCATTAAGGGTTGAAAGGTTAAGTGTAAGACCATTGAGGGTAATACCTGGTTGGCTAATCTTGCATCTACCCACAGTCCTTGGGTTTTCATAAGGTGGCTAGAGCCAAGGACCATTTAGTGTAAATGTTGGGCCCATTAAGAGCCCATGGTGATGGACTCAGGAGTTCCCTGTGTCCTACAGTGAATTCGGCCAGGCCTTGTAACAGAGGTTGGGCTGAACCCATGTGGCTGATGTGTATATCGATGTTAGGGTCCCACGTCATACAAAGAGAGCCAAGTTAGCCAGTAGATTAAAGGGTAAGTGAGCCTTAATGGGCCTAAAGCCCATTTCAAACTGGGCTTAAGTCAATTAATTAAAAGGGGGCAAAATCTGATTTATAACTTGATTAGGATTATCTGAAGGATAAGATAAGTCTTATCCATTTAAGAGTCCAAATCCAAATATCAGATTTGGATCAAGAAATTGTCTCCTAATCGGATTAGGAGGCTGATCCAAAGAGAGCTATAAATAGGGGGTGAATTCCTTAATTTTTATAGACTCAACAACCTGCAGAATTCTCCCCAGTTCTTGCCACCCTTACCTAGTTCGATTTCCACCTGTAGAATTGATGAATAAAGGTTCTTGATATTATTTCTTGCTCAAAAAAACAATCTGAAGTCGTGTTCACGAGCCTTTATTCGATTCTTACTGAAGAATTCAGGTTCTTGTTGAAGAACCATCCTGCTGATCCTGCTTCACTGTACATTGTGTCATTTTCAGTCGAGGTGGGTTTTGGTCTTCTGTTTGGGCATGAACACCTACGTTGGGAGTTACTGTTACTTCGTATCAGATATATCCCTCACTTCCCTTTTTGTTTCAGGTCTGGTCCAGTTTTGTTTCAAGAATGATCATTGAAAATGTAGTTTTCTAAATTAGGGAATATGATTCCCGGATGGGAGAGAAAGAAATTTTTGAAATTTCGCCCAACCTTCCTGCAGGTTTCGGCCATCTATATGATGGACCTGATTTGAACCTGCGCAAATAGGTAGAATCAGTTCTATCCGATTTGTATAGATTAGGGTTTTCTCTATCCGATTTGTATAGATTAGGGTTTTCTCTAAGAATTCAGTTCTCAGTGATGGGCAATTGATATGAAATTAATTTTTAATTATTTTCAATAATTATAGAAGTGTTCTATATTTATTTCTTGAATTATGGGTTGTTCGTTTGGTGGAGATCGAAATCATTTATTGGTGCCAAGAATTTGCACATCTGCTATATTATTCTATTCATTCTTGGTTTGTAAATAATTTTTTTTTTTAATTTTTTTAGACGGAATGTATAGGATTTATTCTGATGTAAATTAATAGAGAAATTAGGTTTTTTTCTATTTTTTCATTGGAAGAAAAGCTGGTTCGCGTGGAGGAGAAGAAGATGTTTGCGTAGATAGAAGATCTGCATTCTGCGATTTGTGGAAAATAAATCTGCAAACTATGACAAACCTCTTTCTTGCAGGTTTGCAGCCACACGAACAGCGCACTGTTATGTTTATTTTCTGATTGTTGATTGTCATTTATCAACCATATTTAATTTTAGATCATCTGTCCAAACACTAGACACATTTGACCAAGATTGGGCCAAACTGGTTGGACTGAATATGTGGTTCAATAGGGACTATTCACAGCCCTAAAATTTTATAATGGGCCGAGGGTTTGATGGCTGATTGCAAAATGCAATTCGACCCAACCTGTAAAACCCAGTATTGTTAAGTTAAAACAGCATTAGCCTTGATGCATCTATATGGGCCAAACTATTTTTTGCAGTTCAGTCCATGTACCTTGATAATGTTATATGATAATGTTATGGCCTCTAATGGGCTGATTCTAATTTAACCTAACTATTTTTGGGTTTTACAGATGATTAAAACTGATTGGATCAATTGTGGTTTTATTTCATGCATGTGATGTATAATGTGTGATGTGCTACGTACATGGGTGATAACTCTGCATTTTGATGCCTTAAGGGCATTAATTTAGGGGTATTTTTGGCCTTAGAATAGTCAAGATGTTCCCCTTTCCCAATTAAATGCAATGTTGTGGCTTCTAAGGGTCTCTGTGCAAATTCTAGGGAAAACTGGAAAGTTTTCATGGCTGAAATGCAGATTTTGGGAAGTTGGTGTGAAGTCCAGCTAAGAAAGGGGGTGTTTTTGTGAAAAACTGAAAACAGGAAGGCGCCTCCTAGCTGCTAAACCCAATTTGGCGCCCCTCCTATTGTATTAGCATGCTCCACACGCCTTAGCAAACCCTAGAACGCCTTTTAACCTATTCTTTTCACTCTTAACAAACCCTAGCCACCCCTAACTGCTAAATCCTCACCTTCCATCCCTTCTAATCTCCACCATCCATTCTAGGGCACTCTCTTTTTAGCATTCTAACCCTAAGAGCCACCTAACTTCTAATCTCCACTATTCAGCCTTTAGCCATTAAATCTCGGCCTTACATAATATTGGGTGCCTTCTGCTTTTCTTCTCAGCCTTAGGATCACCCTAGAACCATCCTAACCCTTCATTTTAAACCCTAGGGCACCCATATTTTTGCTAAAACCCAGTTGCCGCCCCCTTCTTTCTCTCTATTCCCAGTTGTGTCCACCATTCTCTATTAAAAGGACCCCAAGGGCCCTGTAGAAGAGGTTGGTCAATTCACCTAGGTAAGAAGGAAGACTGATCTTGAGAAGTTCAAGGGTACAGGAAGAGGAGGATGCCCAGACAAGAGGAGGGGTTCCTACTTGCAGTTCGCCAACACCAATACTGCCACCTCTGGAATCGTCTCCCAATCACTTTTACTTTATTTTAGTTTTAATTTTTGTTCTTTCTATTCCAGTTTTGTTATTTACTTTCTGCAATTTATTTTCATTCCATTTGATGTTTGTTTTATTTTCTGCAGATCTGCAATTCAGCCAGGTAAGGCAAAAGGCCTAGCTCGAGAAGTTTGAGGGTCAAAGGAGAGATTCAGAGACTGCTACCTCTGATCGGATTACAGATTTTTATTTCATTTCATCTGTTAATTTATTTCTGTATTTATTTATGTTTCTGCACTTTTAACTTTCAATACTGTTCGAATTCTATATTTTTCTAAGTTTGATTAATTAATTTTTATATTTCTGCACTTCCCTCTTGTGTTCTCTTGTCCGGATTTGAGTGTATATTAATTTTTCCCTTGCTTCCTTGTCGATATGACTCATTCTCATCCCTTTACTGCGTTAGTAGTTGTTTGAGAGTCAAAAAAATTATAAATGATTAAACTGGTGTTCCGAAGTGATTAACGACATGCTTCTGGCTACACCAAGCTTTTGGCGCTGTTGCTGGGGAAGCACGAAAAAAATTTTTTATTTGCTTTATCCGGATCTGTTTCATTATTATTTTATTGTTTTATTACTTGATCCATTATCTTAGTTTAATTCTTGTTTCTCTTTGATTTTGTAGGAGGGAATAGTGAAAGGTGGGGTACCAGAGCATTGCGGGATTGTGGGAAAGAAGAGAAGAGAAGAGAAATTGGATTGCGTTTCAGGTGTAGTCACCCCATTTTATTTTTATTTTTATTTTTTAATTTTCAAAATCCTTTTTTTGGTAGAATAGTGATTTTTGAATTTTTTGAATTATTTTTTTTTCTATATCCATTTTTTTAGTATTGCTTTGCTTCCACTTTGTTTCTAGATCAATTCTTTCTTTATTTTAATTTCTTGTTCACTTTTTTTGCTTTATTAGGTTTGTGTTTTTCTTTTATTTCAGATTAAAAAAACAAACAAAATTTTTTTTCATTTATTTTATTTTATTTTATTCCTTGCAGCATAATTTTCTTTTGTTTATTTTATTTTATTTTATTTTCGGTTTAAATTTTAGATTCAATTTTTATCTTTTATTTTAGATTAAAAACAAAAAAAAAAGAAATAAAAAAAAGAATTCGTTTATTTTATTTTATTTATTTTTGCAGCATATTTTTTTTCGATAATTTTATTTTCGAATTAATTTTTATATTTGTGTTTTTCTTTTATTAAAAAAAAGAAAAAATATAAATTAAAAAATTTCAGCATATTTTTTCTTTTATTAATTTTATTTTTGGTTTATTTTTATTTTTAGATTTGTATTTTTTTCTTTTATTTTATCTATTTCCTGCATAATTTTCTTTTTGATCATTTTATTTTCAGTTTAATTTTTAGATTAGTAATTAGTTTGTTAGAATTTATTTTTGGTAGTTGTTAATTCTTTTTAGCACAATTAATTGTTGTTTTATTTTCTGTTTGCAATTATTATTTGTTGCTTTATTTAATTTCTTTTATTTTAGTTGTTTAATTGAAAAATTAATTGCTAAATAGGAAATTGTTGAAATTTTCGAATTTGAGTTGACATTCCAAATTTGATTTTAAATTTTAATTTTATTCGAATCTGAATTTGAATTTCGAAATTTTAAATTTTAAATTTTCAAATTCAAAAAAAATAAAAAATATATAAAAAAAATCGAAAAAAAATGGTTAATATTTTTCTTGCATTTTCATTCCAATATTTAGGGTATGATATTCTAGAGCGTGCATCATATAGGTTTATTTATTTGATGAAATTATTATTGTTAGTTGTGAATGTGTTAGGTGTTCTTTTTATTATTTTAATTGTTCCTTTTGCTTAGTTGTTTGCTTTATTCTTTTAGGTTTAATTGCTGAATTGTATCTTAGAAATAATTGTTCATGCATTGTAATTAGTTGCATTTGCTTTGTTTATTTTGTTTTCTTTCCGTTAATCCATTTAAGGGAAATCCAACTTAAATAAGATAAGGTGGGGATTTCATCACCCTTCCTTGGCCCAAAATTCACCACCATTCACATGCGGTTCACCCTAACCCTAATTTGAAATATGGATAGAAATATCCTTTAGGGAAGCCTCACATTTGGTTCAAAGGTGTGTTGAATTTTATGAGAGCTTGAAATTATTTTCCATAACCAGAGGTTGGTGTCTGAGGAAAGAGGTTAAACGGGTAAGCCAAAGCGGGTTTTGTGGTTACATAATTAGGTCCTTGTGAGAGCAAGGGGAGCCTCCCACATCCCCACCTCTTACCTGGCTAACCAAAGGAAGTGGTGTAGTTCCAAGTGAACCTAAGAGGATTCACATAGGTCAGCCCCTAGGTCATGTGGTTGATTTGCATGTATTTTTTTTTAATTTAAAAATTAAAATTAAAATTAAAATTTCAGGAATTTAAATTTCAAAATCTGAATTTGAATTTAAATTTCAAATTTGAAAAAAATTAAAAAATTAAAAATAAAAAATAAAAAAAAAATTAAAAAATTCAAATTTGAATTTAAATTTCAAAATCCAAATTTGAATTTAAATTTCAAAAATTTAAATTTTGAATTTCATAAAAAAGCAAAAGAACAAAAAAAAATCAAATTTGAATTTAAATTTCGGGAATTTCAATTTCAAAATCTAAATTTCAAAAATTTAAATTTCAAACTTTAAATAACGAAATTTGAAAAAAGAAAAAAGGAAGAAAAAAATAAAAAAATTCAAATTCAAATTTAAGTTTAAATTGCAGAATTTAAATTTCAAAATTTAAATTTGAAATTAAAATTCAAAATTTAAATTTTAAATTTCAAAAAAAAGGGGAGGGGGTTAAAACAAAATGAATTCAATTGCTGGAGTTTGTGGAATGAGAAACTACTTCCAACCTGAGCCACAGATAGACTAGAACCATGTGTCTCGACAACTGGACAAGATTAATGGGATGGCCCACAGAATTGACCCAGTCCTTGCAATACGCCAACAAAGTGGCCCATACCCAACCTTGTCATCCTATCATTCATGTTCCATCTGTGCAAGCCCGTCCCATCATGTTAACCAGTGCCCTGTGGCGAGCCCATGTCAATTAGTCATTCCAAACCAAGTACATGCGGCCAATAGATCTTTCCAAACTAATGCTAACCCATTCTTTAGCCCATACAACCCTAGGTGGGAAAATCAGCCCAACCTCACTTATAGGGCCCAAAACCAAGAAACCCCCTTGCCAAAGAGGCACTCCCAATGGTCTGAAGCCCAGACCCACTGGGAGTACAATGGTTACCCTAGGACTCAACCGACTCAACAATGTCAAACCTATACACAGTCCCAATAGTATCATCATCCATCTAGCTCCATGGCCCAGCCATTTTAGAGGCCCCAAGTACAGAACCAATTCCAGCAGATGTACCCTAGGAATCAACCGGCTCAAACTTATCAAGCTTACCCACAACCTCCTCAAGCCCATACAGTAGATGACCAATTCATGCAGCTTCAGCAGTTGATCCTAAATCAGCAACAGTCCATCGACAGAATAGAGAGCCAAATAGGACAGCTGGCGAAAGCCAAGGCGAGGAGAGAAGTAGGGCAACTATCGAGTCAACTGGTTGCGAACCCTAGAAATCAGCCACCAGGTTTTCCTCCACAGTAGATTCAACCACCTCCTAGGAACCCTAAGCTTGAGAATACCAAGGCTATTATAACCTTAAGGAGTGGGAAGATTTTAGAGGACCCATGTGAGGAAAAGAGAATTAATGAGTAAGAAAATGAGCAAGAAAACCATAAGTTGGGGGGGAAAGAAAAAGGAAAGGAAAATCTAGAGCCTATAGTGAACCAACCCAAAGTTCCCTTTCTAACTGCACTCACAGTTGGGCCGGTGCGAATGAACAAAGAGACTCACAACAAGAAGAGCAAGGAAGTCCATATTAACTTCCCTCTCCTTGACGCGATCCAACATATCTCAGCCTACGCCAAGTTCTTAAAAGAGCTATGTACTCAAATGATGGAGCCACGATCTGCCCCACAGAAGTGATGCTCTCAACAAATGTTAGTGCAGCACTCCTAAACCAACTTCCTCGGAAGCTGAAAGACCTGGATGCTCCTCTCATAAACTATGTCATCTCTGGAATCACCTTCAAGCGGGCTCTATTGGATCTTGGGGCTAATATAAATCTACTTTCGTCTATTTATGACAGGTTCAGGATCAACGAGTTAAAACCTACTCCAATATTCTACAATTCACTGATTGGTCAGTCAAGACTCCTCGAAGTGTTATCGAGGACATCATTGTTAGGGTAGAGGGTTGTCACTTTCCATTGGATTTTATCATCCTAGACATGCCCCCAACCGAGGAACTGGACCATATCCCAATAATCTTAAGATGTCCATTTTTAGCAGCGGCCAATACAAATACAAACTGTAAATTGGGAGAAATAGACATTTCATTTGGGGAGAAGAAAGCCCCATTAAATGCTTTTAGTGCCTCTAAGCATCTAAACCTAGGGGAAGATGAGTGCAAGATAGATGTAGTTGATGATCTTCTAGATTCCCTGTCTGCCACTTGGTTACTCCAATCTGAGCCCTGTTTGTATGAAGATAAAAGTGAGTCAGAGAGTGTAGATGGAAGAAGTGCGTGAATGTGTCTAGCTGAAGACGTTAAACTTAGCGCTAGTTGGGAGGCAACCCAACGTAATTTTTAGTTTTTCTTGTTTTAGGATTTGAGCTTTTTCTTTTCTTGATTCGAGACTAGGTGGAAGACCTTGAAGCCCTCAGGAAAACCTATTAATTGTTCCCTTTGGCCCAAGCCCTTTTTACATCAGTCTAGTTATGCCATTGGTGACAATGGCATTTAAGTTGGGGGTGAGGAAAGAGAGATAAAAATTAATACATATATATATATATATATTGAAAAAAAAAGCTAAGCCTTTAAAATTGTAGAATTAAAATTTCATTGAAAATTTAAGAAATTTTAACATTAAAAGAGATTCCCAAACAGAAAAAGTTAAGGAAACTGATAAAAGAATATTGAATTCTATAGAAATTGGTAGCAAGTGATAGGAGTGAAAAATTGGTCTTATTTGAATATTGTCAAAATCATTTAGAAATTTGAAAATACACCTAAGTTTGCCCCTGCCAAGATAAGAAGAGAGAGATTGAGAAATTAGACAAAAAATTCTTCAAAATTGTTAGAGACAATGGACTACCCTGAATTGTGCTTCTCCAAAAAAAAAAAAAAAAAGAGAATAGAAGGTCAATGGACACCCTAGACTTAGTAACCGGGTCTCTTCACCTAAGTCAAGTATCGAGATTCGCGTCAAATGGAAAAGGTAATGCCAAAGACACTCCCCTAACACTTAGTAACCAGGTCTCTTCACCTAAGGGAAGTGTCGAGATTCGTGTCAAACGGTGGAAGGTAGCAAAAAAAAAAGTGTGCAACAAAAATAAAAACAAAGGCAATCAACGACTGAACTTGCAATGATTTAATTGAAAGCACTAGGACTATTGGTCCACCTAACCATCCCAATGAACATCAATTTATTAAATTAACCAAGATGATTTATTATTTTCATAAGCTGAAGTCTTTCCTAATTTATCTGATATTCCCTCCCAGGATATATCAGACTTACTTCTATCAAGTAACCCTCCGATCCCTCGATTAGAGTTCTCAAGATAGAAAGTGCATTAAGTTCTATGAAAAAACTGTGTCATTAGATGAATCATGTATATATATTCCTATAAACCATTCAATTCACACTATGAATTATTTAGTCTTTTATATGAATTCCCCTTCCGGTTCATTCATATAAACCAAATCAACTAGGAGGTGGCCAAGCTCCTAATTGCATTACGCATAATAAATCATAGACAATATGAAAATAAAAACAGCTTGGCTGAATTAAATAAAAAATCAATCCATGGTTGTGGTTAGGCTTGACACAGCCCAAGCTACAAATAGATTAGTTCATGATAAAGGAAATTAAATAAACAAGGTATAAGAAAGAACTCATGATGTCGCCCCTTGAGGTTGAGATCGATGAACTTCTTCTCCTTGCCGCTGCCTTCCTCATTTTCTCCTCCTGCGTTGCCGATTGCCTTCTTGAAGGCTGAAGCTCTCTTGGAGGATTTCTCCTTTATTGCTCCAAAGATTGATTGATGCCTTGGTGCTAGTCTGCCCTCCCTTTATATAGCTTTAGGAGGGGGGGCTGTTTCCATTCTTTTTTGGAGTTCTTTCTCAAAAATAGAAAGTCTTAATTCCTAAGGATTAGTTTAGATCTAATCCTATCCTATCTCTTATCTAGTAATCTCAATATCCCTTATCTTTCTAGAATTATATCAGAAAATTAAATCTGATAGGACTCTTTGCAGTTTCCTTATTCTTGAATTTGTATTAGGCTTCTACTGCGAACTGGGCTTCCCTACGAATTTTCTCAGACTTCGGGCTCGATTTTTACTGTGATGCAGAACGACTCTATCAAAAACCAAAACATGAAGGATGTATAGTTTTTCCTCATCTTTCCAATGCATCTCGAATCATCTCAATCGGATTCCGTATGGGAGAGTTATGCCCAGATTACTAAGCGGCACCGAAACTGTGAAAAATTACCCGATTTGCCTTGTTTTTTTCCTGACGCCTTCTTTCATGCCCTAAATCGAAATACAAGAATAATGAGTCCAATTAATTACTAATTAAGTATAAAAGACTGAATACTTAGCGATAAAAATATGATAATTTTTATTCTTATCAATGATAAGAAAAACACATGTCTGAATTTAAAAATCAATCTCAACTTATCAAGACAGTCTGCAAATGGAAGGGTAAATAAGATTTTTAAGCCAAGTTTCTATAATATTCAAAACAAGACGGTTTTACCCCTAAAATCCAATACCGATCTATACAGAGTTTGAGAATGTTGGAATCAGGATGCTTGACTAATTCTGTCAGGGAGGATCTTAAGATGGGATGATTTTTATGATCAGTGTAATTTTAAGGCTGCATTGGTAAAGGACTAGCAATGTTTAAGTTGGGGGGTGTGATAACTCTGCATTTTGATGCCTTAAGGTCATCAATTTAGGGGTATTTTTGAAGGGATTTGAGATCCATCATATGGATGCCCAAATCTTGCAGAATAAGGTGGGCGAATTTCAAAAATTTTTCTCTCCCTTTCAACTGGGAATCACATTCCCTATTTAGAAAATCATATTTTCAAGGATTAATCTTGAACCATAAACTGAATCAGATTTGAACAAAAAAAAGTAGGAGAGGATTATACCTGATATGGAGAAGTAATATCTCCCACTGGAGGTGTTCATGCCCAAGGAAGGATCCAAAGATTGCTCCCACTGAAGATGGCGCAGTGTAGGATGGAGCAGAATCAGCAGAGCTCTTCTCCAAGAACCTAGTCCTTCGCAAGAAATAGTAGAATGGCACATGATCACAGCTTCCTATCAGTCCTTTCACAAAGAACTGATATCAAGATCAAATCTTGACTTCTCCTGGAGATCGAACTGGCAAGCTAGGCGGCAGGAAGAAGGAGGCGGCAAGAAAGAATTCTACAGGGTTGCTTAATTCTTTCTTCTGTGACTTCAGCACTAAAGAGGATGTGAATATGTGTCTTCTAAAGGCTGCCACCCCTTCCTTCTTTTGTAACCCTAAAGGATCAGCTCCTAATCTAATTAGGAGTTGCTGATCCAAATCTCATTTGGATCAGACATCCCTTTAGGTGATAAGGATAAACCCTTATCTTTTCTGTAGATTAGATTAGCCTTCTCCTAATCTTATTAGAAGGTTTCCAGATCTGAATCACATTCAAATCTGGACTCTCTGAGACCCTATCCTATCTACTAATCCATCCCAGAATTCGCCCCATATTTAACTAATTAAATAGCCCAGTTTGAAATGGGCTTTAGGCTCATTAAGGTCAAGTGCTCACTTAGCCTTCCTATCTACTGCCCAGTTGGGCTTCCTTGTATGGCATGGGACCCAAGCATTGATCTACACATCAGCCACATGGGTTCAGCCCAGCCTTTGTTACAAGGCCTGGCCAAATACACTGTTATGGACAGTGCACCCACTAAAACCCATCAAATGGGCTCTATGGGCCCAACACTTACCTTAAGTGGTCCCTGGGCCAAGCCACCTTGTAACACCCAGAGACTGTGGGCAGATGCAAGATTAGCCCATCAGGTATTATCCTTAATGGTCTTACACTCAACCTCTCAGCCCATAATGATCAAGCACTGCCTGACAAGAGAGGACCTCTCCCTCGGCTGCAAGGAACAGTGCTGCACTCTCTGAGCATATGGATCCCGGAAATTAAAACTTTCTTCCAAACATTTTAGAAACCATATATATATATATAATTTTATATCTCATATAAAATATATTTTGCAAAACAAATCTCAATGATTGAAATCGACTGCCGGCAGTCTTGGTTTCCATCAAAGAGAGTGCATCCCCGATCATTACCTTTGTCCGACAAAGGGGCTGATCCTGTCACTATGATCACCCACTCAGATGAATTCTCAGACTATCCCAACATACCCAGGTTTTTTACCCCTGCTAAGGATTTCATTGATTGGTACATCAAAGACAGCCCAATCCGACACCTAGTGCAGTATCATAATCGAGTCTAGGGGTTGGGTGTAACTTTCTAGTTTTGCCCATTAATCTCCAAGGTCCAAGGCAATACTGGAAATCTGGTCTGGTTCAAAGATTCAATTGATCCTACACTGCATGTGCCTAGAGTCTCACCCTGGCAGCTGAGACAGGCCACCCCAAGCGACTTGGTGGCACATCAGTGTCAGCCTTATCCGGATAGGTCTCCCCAGACCGACCCACTAGCTGTGAACATTCTAAACTAACACGAGTCTCATTAAGTGTCCAGTTTAAGGGTATTACATAGAAACATACCAAGGGAACATGAATCAAATATGTACTTTTATTCATTTACAATAAACTCATAATGTACATCATTCTGATTGAAGCTAAGGGCATACAAAACTGTCCAACAATTTTTGGCCTCAGAATAGTTAAGATGTGCCCTTTTTCCAATTAAATGCAATGTTGTGGCCTCTAAAGGTCTTTGTGCAAATTCTGGGAAAAACTGGGAAGTTTTCATGGCTGAAATATAGATTTTGGGAAGTTGGTGTGATGTCCTGCTGAGAAAGGGGGTGTTTTTGTGAAAAACTAAAAGCAGGAGGGTGCTTCCTAACTGCTAAACCCAGTTTGGCGCCCCTTGTATTTTATTAGCATGCTCCCCATGCCTTAGCAAACCCTAGGGTGCCTTTTAACTCATTCTTTTCACTCTTAACAAACCCTAGCCATCCCTTACTACTAAATCCTCACCTTCCATCCCTTCTAATCTCCACTATCCATTCTAGGGCACTCTCTTTTTAGCATTCTAACCCTAAGAGCCACCTAACTTCTAATCTTCACCATTCAGCCTTTAGCCATTAAATCTCAGCCTTACATAATATTGGGTGCCTTCTCCTTTTCTTCTCAGCCTTAGGATCACCCTAGAACCATCCTAACCCTTCATTTTAAACCCTATGGCACCTATATTTTTTGTATAACCCAGTTGCTGCCCCCTCTTTCTCTCTATTCCTAGTTGTGTCCACCCTTCTCTATTAAAAGGACCCCAGAGGCCTTGTAGAAGGGGTTGGTCAATTCACCTAGGTTAGAAGGAAGGCTGATCTTGAGAAGTTCAAGGGTAGAGGAAAAGGAGGACGCCCAAGCAAGAGGAGGAGTTCCAACTTGCAGTTCGCCAACACCAATACTGCCACCTCTAGAATCAGATCCAAACCACTTTTACTTTATTTTAGTTTTAATTTCTATTCTTTCAATTCCAGTTTCGTTATTTACATTTTGCAATTTATTTTCATTCTGTTTGATATTTGTTTTATTTTCTGCAGATCTGCAATTTGGCCAGGTAAGACAGAAGGCCTAGCTCAAGAAGATTGAGGGTCAAAGGAGAGATCTAGTGACTACTACCTCTGATCGGATTACAGATTTTTATTTCATTTCGTCTATTAATTTGTTTCTGTATTTATTTATGTTTCCACACTTTTAACTTTCAGTACTATTCAAATTTTATATTTTTCTCAGTTTGATTAATTAATTTTTATATTTCCGCACTTCCCTCTTGTGTTCTCTTGTCCGGATTTGAGTGTATATTAATTTTTCCCTCACTTCCTTGTGGATACGACCCATTCTCATCCCTTTACTGTGTTAGTAGTTGTTTAAGAGTCGAAAAAATTATAAATGATTAAACTGGTGTTGCGAAGTGATTAACGACATGCTTCTGGCTACACCAATGGGTCATAAGCACTTGGCCCATGTTAATTCGACAATGGCTCTTTTGCGCACCATGGCTGAATTTACATAATTTCCATGGTGTCCTTAAGATCATTGGATGATCTCCCTTCTTGATGGTTCCCACATTAGCTTCCTCTGCAAGAGGAACCGTGTGGAACCCTAGCTGTTTAGGGCCCACCTAAATCTAACTTTAAGAAAGTTAGTGGGAGCCACTTTGGTTTGCCCCATGTGATAGGGAGATTCATATGATGAACTATCTAAAGGCCTTCCATCATTAACATGAAGATGGGTCCTTTAGTAATGAGGAGATGCACCATAAAATTGTCCTATCCATTTGCTATTGGATTTGTTGAATTGTTTCATAAGATGATAGAGGCACCATAGACCGATGTGAGAGAGGCCTATCCTAAAATGGAAGACTCTCTCACGGTACCTTAGCGTTCATGAATGATGGGTAAGCATTTAGTGGACAGAAAGGTTTAACCTAAAATAGCAATGGACCTTGTCTAACTGAGGCCAAAGGTAAAACTTATAAGATGAGTGGATATGATCCTTCATAGAAGGTGGTGGGGTTATATAGTTGAAACAGTTGGCTCCATGTACTGTATGTGATTTCCCACATTTCCAGAGACATACTTTGCAGTCCCCATCAATGAGAAATGAGGGAAATCTTAGAGATGAACAAATGGAAATGGAACATAGATTAAAAGTCATATCTATGTAGTAAACATGAATCAATTTAGGTTGTGGACTATAATTTGCCTTGCCTTTTATTAGAAATACCAAATGGACAATTCGCCAAGTTGTTGGATGATAACAAATTTAAGGACCCAAATTATGCTGACAGGTTCCGTAACCTTATTATGATGTTAACGTCCGAGAAATTGGACAAGGTTGCTAGGAACCCTGCTCCAGATCGTTCGGGTGATAGGGCTTCTGAGGCACATAGGAGAGAGTATTAAGAATGGGAAGATAAGAACTCTCTTGTTTGGTGGTACATCATAGCCTCCCTCGACAATCTGATATAGAGACAATTCGATCAGATTGAAGTATCCAAGGATATCCTGGATAGTCTAAGGACCATGTATGCAGAGCATAATCATTCTATTCGACAAAAGGTCTTAAAGTTGTTTATGACTGCAAAAATGACCAAGAGACAAATGGTTTATGACCATTGTCTTAAGATGATGGGTTACATTAATGAACTAGAGGCACTAGGGTCAGGGCTAGATCATGTCATTAAAGTTGATGCCATCCTAAACTCTTTGCCTCCCTCCTTCAATTAGTTTATCATGAACTACAACATGAATAAGCTAAATGTTAGCCTTTAGGAACTCAACAATATATTGTAGGGGGATGAAGAAGTAATTAAGAAGGATAAATTGATAACTGTACTTGTTGAAGGTGGCAATTCGAGTAAGAAGAAGAGGAGGGCAAAGAAAAAGCTTCAGAAGAAGACTAGCAAGTTGAAAAAGCAAAAGAAGGACAATGCATCAAATGCATGTCACTTTTGCAAACAGACTGGCAATTAGAAGAGGAACTGTCCTCAATATCTGGAGACTAAGAAGCAAGGTAATTTTGAATCTTTTATCATAGAGACCAATTTATTGGTCATTTCTGCTTCCTGGTGTATTGACTTTGGGGCTTCAACTCATGCATATAACACATTGCAGGGGTTCAAGACAAGCAAAAGGCTGAGTGACGGGGAAGTAACGCTCTACTTGGGGACTTTTGCAATAGTTGTAGCTACATCTATAGGAACTATAGAACTAGTTTTCAAATAAGGAACAATTGTACTTAAAAGATTGTCTTTTCGTACCTAATTTAAGAAGAAATTTGATTTCTGTCTCAAAATTGTGTGTGGATGGTTATTCTATCTTATTTAGTAATGTGATTACTATTAAACAGAATAACAAATTCCTCACATACGGAGAACTTGAGAATAGTCTATATGTTCTCCATCATTCTCTAGAAACAAACATAATTGAAACTACATCAGAAATAATCCCCATGAAGAGAACTCATGATACAATTAATCCGATATGCCTATGGCATTACCAACTTGGCCATATTAATATAGATCGAATCACAAGGTTGGTAAATGATGGTCCTTGGGATTTTCTAACTGTAGAAGATCTTCCAATTTGTGAACCTTGCCTTCATGTCTAGATGACAAAGTGGCCATTTAAGGGAAAGCCTAAAAGATCTACAAACACGCTTGATCTTATACATACTGATGTATGTGGTCCCATGAATGTTAGGACACACAACTAGCATGCTTATTTTATAACATTTACCGATGATTTTTCACGGTACGGTTATGTGTACCTAATGAGACATAAGTCTGAATCCTTCGAAAAGTTCAAGGAGTTCAAACAAGAGGCTGAGAAACAGTTAAGGAGAGAAATTAAGACCATTCAATCAGATCAAGGCAGCGAGTATCTCTCTGACGAATTCAGGGACTACTTAAAGGAAAACAGGATTGTATCATAACTAGCTTCTCCTGCTACACCACAATTAAACGGAGTGTCAAAGAAGAGAAATCAGACTCTATTAGATATAGTCCATTCACTTCTCGTCCACTCAGAGTTACCCATATCCTTTTGGGGTTTCACAATAGAGACTGCGATTTACGTGCTGAACTGGGTTCCAACCAAATCCATTCCTAAGATTCCATATGAGCTATGGATCGGTAAGAATCCAAGTGTGAGACACTTGAAGATTTGGGGTTGTCCAACACATGTTAAAAGAAGTAGTGCTGACAAATGGAAATCCAAGAGCAGTCGTTGCCTATTTATAGGTTACCCCCAAAGGCTCTATAGGTTACTTATTCTATCATCCAAAAGAGTAAAAGGTGTTTTGTAGTCGAAATGCCTACTTCCTAGAGGAAGATTACACCCCGAATAACCTTCATCAAGAAGTTGATTTTGATGAGGAGAGCCCAGGGGTAGTGGGAGATGTCTGATAACTCTGTAGTTTGATGCCTTAAGGGCATCATTTCAGGGGTATTTTAGGCCTTAGAATAGTCAAAATGTCCCATTTCCCAATTAAATTCAATATTGTGACCTCTAAGGGTTTCTATGCAAATCCTGGGAAAACTGGGGAAGTTTTAAGACTGAAGTGCAGTTTTTGGGAAGTTGGTATGAAGTCCAGCTGAGAGAGGGGGTCTTTTTGTGAGGAACTGAGCACAGGAGGGCGCCTCCTATAATAGCACCCCTCCTACTATATTAGCATACTCCCCTCTCCCTATAAAATGCTAGGGCGCCTCTTCACTCATTCTTTTCATCTCTAACAAACCCTAGCCACCCCTAACTACTAAATCCTCACCTTCCATCCCTTCTAATCTCCAACATTCATTCTAGGGCACTCTCTTTTTAGCATTCTAACCCTAGGGCGCCACCTAACTTCTAATCCTCATCATTCAGCCTTTAGCCACTAGATCTCAGCCCTCTATTCCACTATCTATCTCAGCCATTCACTCTAGGGCGCCACCCATTCCTTTTAATCTCCACTTTTCAGCCCTAGACGCCCTAATCTCCACCATCCAATTCTGGGCACCCAAATCTCAGCCCTACATAATATTGGGTGCCCTCTCCTTCTCTTCTCAGCCTTAGGATCACATTAGAACCATCCTAACCCTTCATTCTAAACCATAGGGCGCCCATATTTTTGCTAAAACCCAGTTGTCGCCCCCTTCTTTCTCTCTAATCCCAATTTTATCCACCCTTCTCTATAAAAAGAACCCAAGGCGTCCTGAGAGGGGGGTTGGATTCTACCTCCAAGTAAGATAGAAGGCTGATCTTGAGAAGTTCAAGGGTAGAGGAAGAGGAGAATGCCCAGGCAAGAGGAGGGGTTCCTGCTTGCAGTTTGCCTTGTTAGACAGTGTATGCCCTTAGCTCCAATCAAATTGATGTACATTATGATATTTATTATAAATGAATAAAGTACATATTTAATTCATGTTATAGTGGTGTGTTTCTGTGTAATACCCTTAAACTGGACACTTATGAGACTCGTGTTAGTTTAGAATGTTCACAGCCGTTGGATAAGTATGGGGAGATTTATCCTGCTAAGGCTGACATTGATGTGCCTCCAAGTGTTGGGGTGGCCTATCTCAGCTGCCAGGGTGAGACCCAAGGTACATGCAGTGTAGGTTTACTTGAAACCCTGAACCATACCAGATTTCCTATATTGTCCTAGACCTTGGTGATTAGTGGGAAAAACTAGAAAATTACACCTGACCCCTAGACTCGATTGTGACACTGCACTAGGTGTCGAATTGGGCTGTCTTTGATATGCCAATCAGTGAGATCGTTAGCGGGGGTCAAAACCTGGGTATGTTGGGATAGTCCGAGAATTCATTTGAGTGGATGATCATAGTGACAGGATCAGCCCCTTTGTCGAACAAAGGTAATGATCGGGTATGCACTCTCTCTGAGGGAAACCAAGACTGTCGGCAATTGATTTCAATCGTTGAAATTTGTTTTGCAAAAAATATTTTATATACGGATATAAATATATATATTATGGTTTCAAATTGTTTGCAAAAGGTTTTAATTCCCGGGATCCACGTGAGTAGAGAGTGCAGCACTGTTCCTTGCAGCCGAGGGAGAGGTCCTCTCTTGTTGGGTAGTGTTTGATCATTATGGGTTGAGAGGTTAAGTGTAAGACCATTGAGAGTAATACCTGATGGGCTAATCTAGCATCTACCCACAGTCCTTCGGTTTTTATAAGGTGGCTTAGCCCAAGGATCACTTAGTGTAAGTGTTGGGCCCATTAGGAGTCCATGTGATGGGCTTTAGGGTGTTCACTGTCTTTTCAGTGAACTCGGCCAGGCCTTGTAACAAAGGTTGGGATGAACCCATGTGGCTGATGTGCAAATCAATGTTTGGGTCCCACACCATATAAAGAAGCCCAACTGGGCAGCAGTTTGGAAGCAGTTTGAGCACTTAGACTTCATGGGCCTAAAGCCCATTTCGAACTGGTCTAGTTTGACTAGTTAAATAAAGGGGTGGATCTAGGGTTAAATTAGCAGATAGGATGGGGTCTTACCCTCTCAACTCAGAGAGTGCAGATCTAAATTCAGATCTGGAAACCTCCTAATGAGATTAGGAGAGAGCTGATCTAATCTGCAGATAAGATAAGGGCTTATCATTATCTCTTAAAGATGACTCCTAATCCAAATACAGATTTGGATTAGGAAACTCCTAATCAGATTAGGAGCTCTCTTTAAACCTATAAAAGGAAGAAGGGGGCGAACCATTCTGATCATCCCAAATACTCCAGCCTTCTAGAGATACTAGATCTCAGAAAACAAAGAGAAGTCGAATATAATGTGACTGCACCTTCTCCCTACGTTTTCCTCCTACCGCAGCCATACTGCCAGTTCGTTCTCCAGTTTTGTAGGAGTGATCAAGATCATTTCTTTATATCAGTCTTTGGATTTGAAGTAGTGCTCATTACCTCCATCGAATTCTTGTGAAGGGTTCGGTTCTTGGGAAGAACATTGCTGATTCTGCTCCACCCTACACTGTGTCATCTTCAGTGGGAGCAGTCTTTGGAGATTTTCTTTGGGCATGAACACTTTCATAGGGAGATACTATATTTCTTCGTATCAGGTATATCCCTCTCCTTCTTTTTGGTTCGGATCTGGTTTGGTTCTTGGTTCGAGATTGATCCTTGAAAAATGCAGTTTTTCTAAAACAGGGAATGCGATTCCCATATGGGAGAGAGAAATTTTTGAAATTTCGCCCAACCTTCCTGCATGGTTCGGCCATCCATATGATGGATCTCTCATCCCTTCAGTGGTATTAGATCCATGGTTCAAATCTTGAACCGAAATTAAATCAGATCTGAACTGTGTTCTAACGTTTGTTTTGTAGGATGGAGGTGTGCGAACAACCCTTTGACTGATTCTTGTTTGTTCTTTAATCAGTAAATTAATTTCAGATTGTTTCTTGAATTAAATCTTTAATTAAAAATCAAACCCTATACCCATTCGAGCCAGGATGGTCCAAACTGGTTGGACCGAACCGGTGGTTTGATGGAGGCTGATTGTCAACCCTAATTTCCCACTTTTGGGTCAAGGGATTGATGGTTAATTAAGAGACTTAATTTGGCCTACACCTGTAAGGCCTAGTTTTAAGGTGTTAAAACTACAAAAGCCCACTAATTGCAGGAAAGCTATATGGGCCGAACTGCTAACTGCTATTCAGTCTATATACCTAGATAATATTAATTGGTAATATTATGGATTAAAATGGGCTTTTTTAATGGGCTTTACAGATATTAATTGATTGGATCAATTCTATCCTTGCATGTGATGTATGGATGTGTGATGTGCTGCGTACATGGGCCGTAAGTGCTTGGCCCATGCAGATTCGATAGTGGCTCTTGCGCACACCATGGCTGAATGCACATCATTGCCATGGTGTCCCTAAATATCATTGGATGATCTCCCTCAGTGGTGGGCCCCACACCCTTGAAAAGGATACGTGCGGGACCCTAGCCGTTTAGGGCCCACCAGAAATCTGGCTTTATGAAAGTCAGTGGGAGCCACTTTGGTTTTACCTAAATTAAACTAGGGCGTAACTTTTGTTCCCTCTTGAAATATGAGTGCATGTGATATGGAGATTCATATGATGAACTCTCTAAAGGCCTTCCATCATTGGCATGAAGATGGGTCCTTCGATAATGAGGAAACACACTAGAAAATGGGCTATCCATTTGCTACTGGATCTGTTGGAGTGTTTCGTAAGATGATAGGGGCATCATAGACCGATGTGGGAGGGGCTTCACCAGAAAATGGGAACTCTCTCACGGTACCTTGGTGTTCACGAATATGATGGGTGAGCACTCACTAGACAAGAAGGTTTAACCTAAAATGGCTTTGAACCTTGCCTGACAAATGCCAAAGGGAAAGCTCATACGATGAGTGGATATGATCCTTCACGGAAAGGTAGTGGGGTTTAGCAGCTGAAACAGTTGGCTCCATGCACCCTATGTGGTTTCCCACATTTCCAGAGACAATTCGCAGTCTCTGTCATTGAGATGGGAGGGAAATCTTAGAGATGAATAAATGGAAATGGAACATAGATTAAAAGCCATATCTGTGTAGATAACATGAATCAAATTAGGTTGTGGACTGATGTTTGCTCTTTTATCAGAAAATGGCAAACGGACAATTTGCAAAGCTTCTTGACGATAACAAGCTTAAGGGCCCAAACTATGCCGACTGGTACTGTAACCTTATGCTGGTCTTAACCTTTGAAAAACTGGATAAGGTGGCCAAGAATCCTGCCCTGGAACGTCCAGGAGATAGGGCTTCTGAGGCACGGAGAAGAGACTATCAAGAATGGGAGGAGAAAAGCTCCCTCGCCTGGTGCTATATCATTGCCTCCCTGGACAATCCGATACAGAGGCAGTTTGATCAGATTGAACTTGCCAAGGATATATTGAACAGTTTAAAGATAATGTATGAAGAGCAGAATCATTCTACTCAACAGAAGGTCTTGAAACAGTTCATGACCGCATAGATGTCCAAGGGGCAGCAAGTTCATGACCATTGTCTTCGGATGATGGTTTACATCAATGATCTTGAGGCTCTTGGATCCAGGCTGGATCATACGACCCAGATAGATGCCATTCTCAACTCTTTGCCTCCGTCCTTCAATCCGTTCATAATGAACTATAATATGAATAAGTTGAATGTCAGTGTTCAAGAACTCAGCAATATGTTGTAGAGGGCCAAAGAACTGATTAAGAAGGATGAGCCCCTAGCCATGCTGGTTGAAGCTGGCAAGAAGGGCAAGAAGAGGAGGGCAAAGAGAAAGTCCCAGAAGAAGGCCACCAAACCAAAGAAACAGAGGAAAGATAAGGCATCGGATGTCTATCATTTCTGCCATTAGGCCGACAACTGGAAGAGGAACTGTCCTCAATACCTGGAATCCAAGAAAGGTAATTTTGAATCTTGTGTCATAGAAACCAATTTGTTGGTAGCTTATGCGTCCTGGTGTATTGAATCTAGGGCTTCAACTCATGTGTGTAACTCACTACAGGGGTTCAAGGTAAGCATAAGGCTGAGTGAAGGAGAAGTAACGCTTTACTTGGGGACTTCTGAAAGTGTTGCAGCTACGACCATTGAAACCGTAGAATTAATTTTTAGAAAATGATCCATTGTACTTAAAGATTGTCTTTTTGTATAGAATTTAAGAAGAAATTTGATTTCTATCTCAAAACTTTGTGCGGATGGATATTCTGTCTTTTTTAGTAATACAATTACTATCAAAAGAAACAACAAATTCATCGCATACGGAGAACTGGAGAACATTCTCTATGTTCTACATCGTTCTCTAGAAACTAACATAGCCGAAACTACGTCGGCTGATATCCCCAAGAAAAGGATCCGTGATACAGTTAATCCCACGTGCCTATGGCATTACTGACTTGGCCATATTAGTATTGATCGTATCACAAGGTTGGTAAAGGATAGTCCTTTGGATTGTCTAACTGTAGAAGATCTTCCCACTTGTGAGCCTTGCCTTCAGGGTAAGATGACGAAACGACCATTTAACGGTAAGCTTGAAAGATGTACGGGCATGCTTGACTTTATACATACTGATGTATGTGGTCCCCTGAGTGTTAGGATAGTATCACAGCTAGCTCCTCCTGCTACACCACAGCTTAACGGTGT
Source organism: Nelumbo nucifera (assembly GCF_055504915.1). NCBI lineage: Eukaryota > Viridiplantae > Streptophyta > Magnoliopsida > Proteales > Nelumbonaceae > Nelumbo > Nelumbo nucifera. The sequence continues at coordinate 41,957,408 of NC_142655.1, forward strand.
TTCAGAGAGGAGGAATAGGACCTTATTGGATATGGTCCAGTCACTTCTCGTACATTCAGAGTTACCCACATCCTTTTGGGGATATGCATTTGATACTGCGATATACGTGTTGAATCTGGTTCCAACCAAATCGGTTCCAAATACTCCATATGAGCTTTGGACCGGAAAGTAACCAAGTGTCAAACACTTGAAGTTTTGGGGTTGTCCAACACATGTTAAAAGAACGAGTGCGGACAAATTAGAATCCAAAACCAGCCGTTGCCTATTTGTAGGCTATCCCAAGTGATCTGTGGGTTACCTATTCTATGACCCAAGTGAGTAGAAGGTGTTCTGTAGTCGAAATGCACAATTCTTGGAAAATGATTATATCCTGAACAACCATCATCAGGAAATAGTTCTTGATGAGGAGAGCCCGGGAGCAGTGGGAGGCGTCCCACAGGTTCCAGGTATTGACCAACCTAGAAGATCTACCCGAGTATCCAGGCCACCAGTCCATTTTGGCTATGACCAGGATAGTTACCTGGTGGAAACCTTGACTAGTGAAGAGGATCCCATGACTTATGCTGAAACTATATTGTACATAGATTCCCTGAAGTGGGTAGATGCCATGAGAGCTGAGATGGACACAATGGAGACCAATGGAGTCTGGACTCTAGTAGATCTGCCCCCCGGGGTAAAAGCAATTGGTTGCAAATGGATCTCTAAGAGGAAGAAGGGCCCCGATGGTAAGGTCGAGACCTACAAAGCTCATTTGGTGGCGAAAGGGTATACTTAGAAAGAGGGCATCGATTATGGGGAAACCTTTTCACCCATGGCCATGCTTAAATCCATTAGGATCCTGCTAGCTGTAGCAGAATACCATGACTACGGGATTTACCAAATGGATGTCAAAACTGCATTCATAAATGGAGATCTTACTGAAGATATCTATATGCAGCAACTGCAAGGTTTCATAGCTGCGGATCAGGAACACATGGTATGTAAGTTAAATAGATCCTTATATGTACTTAAGCAAACTTCTAGGAGTTGGAACATCCGGTTTGACTCTATCGTCAAAAAGTTTGACTTTGAGCAGAATCCGGATGAGCCCTGTATTTACAAGAAGTCCAGTTGGGATAAGGTTACATTCCTGGTTCTGTATGTAGACGTCATTCTTCTCATTGGGAATGACGTAGGAATGTTGACTACAGTGAAAATATGGCTTTCACAGCAATTCTCCATGAAAGATCTTGGAGAAGCCTTCTATATACTAGGTCTTCGACACCATAGAGATAGATCGAAGCGGATAATAGGATTATCACAATCTGCTTACATTGACAAAATTGTCAAGAGATACAGCATGGAGAACTCCAAGAAGGGAAATGTTCCTTTCAGGCACAGAATCACTCTCTCCAAGAAGATGTCTCCCAAGACTTCTGGGGAGATTGAGAGCATGAAAGACGTTCCCTATGCCTTAGTCGTAGGGAGCATCATGTATGCCATACTGTGCACCCGTCCTGAAATTGCTCAGGCAGTGAGTGTGGTAAGTAGATTCCAGGCCAACCCAGGGCAGGAGCACTGGACCGCTGTGAAAAATATACTTAAGTACCTTCGAAGGACAAAAGAGTTTTGTCTGGTATTCGATGGTAGCTCACTACAGATCCAAGGGTATATGGATGTTGATTTCCAGTCGGATCCAGATGATAGAAAGTCTACATCTGGGTATGTTTTCACGATAGGATCATGTGTTGTTTGCTGGAAAAGCAGCAAATAGGGGTCAACGGCAGACTCCACAACCGAAGCCGAATAAGCCGCAAGTGAAGCTACCAAGGAATCCGTGTGGATGAAAAAGTTCATTCAGGAATTGAGAGTAGTTCCGTCCAGCACAACACCCATCCTGATGTTGTGTGACAACAATGGAGCTATCACTCAAGCTAAGGAGCCACAAGCCCACTCAAAGTCGAAACACATCGAGAGGAAGTAGCGTCAGTGGAGAATGTAGCGTCAGTGGAGATTGTTGGTAGAGGGGACACCTGATTCAGAAGGTAGCATCAGTGGAGAATGTAGCAGACCCATTGACTAAGCCACTCACACAGAAAGTGTTTGAGAAACACGTGGAAAGTCTGGGACTCCGGCTTATACCAGATTGGACCTAAGTGCAAGTGGGAGCTATTAGACAGTGTATGCCCATAGCTCCAATCAGATTGATGTACATTATGACATTTATTGTAAATGAATAAAGTACAAATTTGATTCATGTTATAGTGGTTTGTTTCTATGTAATACCATTAAACTAGACACTTATGAGACTCGTGTTAGTTTAGAATGTTCACAGCCGTTGGATAAGTCTAGGGAGATTTATCCTGCTATGGCTAACACTGATGTGCCGCCAAGTGTTGGGGTGGCCTGTCTCAGCTGCCAGGGTGAGACCCAAGGTACATGCAGTGTAGGTTTACTTGAAACCCTGAACCGGACCAGATTTCCAGTATTGCCCTAGACCTTGGTCATTAGTGGGCAAAACTGTAAAGTTACACCTAACCCCTAGACTCGATTACGATACTGCACTAGGTATCGGATTGGGCTGTCTTTAATATGGCAATCAGTGAGATCCTTAGCGGGGCTTAAAACTTGGGTATGTTGGGACAGTCTGAGAATTCATCTGAGTGGGTGACCATAGTGACAGGATCAGCCCCTTTTTTGGACAAAGGTAATGATCGGGGATGCACTCTCTCTGATGGAAACCAAGACTGCTGGTAGCCGATTTCAATCGTTGAATTTTTTTTTGCAAAATATATTATATACGGATATATATATATATATATATATATATATATATATATATTATGGTTTCAAATTGTTTTCAAAAGGTTTTAATTCCCATACTGCCAATTCGTTCTCCAGTTTTGTAGGAGTGATCAAGATCAGTTCTTGATATTAGTCTTTAGAGAAAGACTGATTTGAAGTTGTGCTCACTGCCTCCATCAAATTCTTGTGAAGGGTTCAGTTCTTAGGAAGAACACTGCTGATTCTGCTCCACCCTACACTGTGTCATCTTCAGGGGAAGCAGTCTTTAGAGATTTTCTTTGGGCGTGAACACCTTCATTGGGAGATACTATTTCTTCGTATCAGGTATATCTCTCTCCTTTTTGGTTCAGATCTGCTTCGGTTCTTGGTTCGAGATTGATCCTTGAAAAATGCAGTTTTTCTAAAACAGGGAATGCAATTCCCACATGGGAGAGAGAGAAATTTTTGAAATTTCGCCCAACCTTCCTATAGGGTTCGGCCATCCATATGATGGATCTTTCGTCCCTTCATGCCTAGCCACTACTACCACCTCTGGATTCAGATCCCAACCAGTTTACTTTCATTTTAGATTTAATTTCCGTTCTTTAATTTCCAGTTCTTATTTTTCCTTTCTGCAATTTACTTTTATCTAGTTTAATTTTTGATTTCTTTTGTGCAGATCTGGGATTCGGCCAGGTAAGAAGGAAGGCCTAGCTCGAGGAGCTTGAGGGTCAAAGGAGAGATCCAGAGACTACTACCTCTAACCAAGTTGCAAACCTTTCATTTAGTTTCTTTTATTTATTTATTTTTCTGCACTTTTCACGTTCAGCATTGTTAGAATTTTATTTTAATGGATTCTAGTTTAATTAATTAAAGTTTTGTGTTTTTGCAACTTCCCATCATGTTATTTTGTCTGGATGAAAGCACGTAGTGATTTTTCCCTCGCTTGTGGATACAACCCCTTTCTCACCACTAACTGTGTTTCGTAGTTGTTTTGAGAATCGGTAAATTTATAAATATTGAAACTGGTTTTCTGATGTGGTTAACGACACAGTTCCGAACACACCAAGTTTTTGGCACCGTTGCCGGGGAAGCAACGGAGAAAATTTTTTATTTGATTTGTCCAGATCTGTTTCATTATTTTTTTTATTTTCATTTGATTACTTGATCTATAATCTCCTTTTAATTCTTGTTTCTCTTTGATTTTGCAGGACGTAATAGCGAAAGGTGGGGTACCAGAGCATTACCGGACTGTGGAAGAAAAAGAGAAGAGAAGAGAAATTAGATTGCGTTTCAGGTGTAGTTGTCCCATTTTGTTTTTTTTTTCTATTTTTATTTTCGAACTCCTTTTTTTTTGGTAAAATAGTGATTTTCGAATTCTTAGTTAATTATTTTTTTTTCTTTTTTTTCTAGATCCGATTTATTTTTTTAGTACTATTTCTTTTTCGTTTAGTTCTTAGATCTATTTTCTTTAATTTATTGAGTGAATTTCTATTTAGGATTATTAGGTTCTATTTTTTTTTTCAGATTAGAAACTCACTTCATTTTTTTATTTGATTTTTTATATTTATTGCCGCATATTCTGAATTTTTTTTATTTATTTTTCTATTTAATCCTTTGAGTAGCGATTTTTCTTTTTAGAATTTATTTTTGTGATTGTTAATTATTTTAGCATAATTAATCCTTTTATTTTCGGTTTGATGTAATTCTTGATTGCATTATTTAATTGCCCTTTAATTAGTTATTTAATTGAATAATTAATTGTTAAAAGGAAATTATTCAAATTTTTTAATTTGAGTTTAAATTTCAAATTTGAATTCAAAATTTAAATTTTAATTCGAATCTGAATTTCAACTTGAATTCGTATTTAAATTTCAAATTTCGAATTAAAAAAAATAAAAATAAAATAAAATTAATTAATTAATTAATCTTTTTAAATTTTTTTGCAATTGCATTCCAACATTTAGGGTTTGATATTCTAGAGCATGCATCATATAGGATTATTTGATTGTTGAAATTATCTTGTTAGTTGTTAATGTGTTAGGGTTTTTATTTTTTTAATTGTTCCTTTTTCTGAATTAGTGTTGTTTTATTATTTTATGATAAATTGCTGAATTGCATATTAGAGATTATTGTCCATGCAATGTAATTAGTTGCATATATTTTGTTTATTGTGTTTTTTTTTTTTTTTTTTCGTTAATCCATTTAAGGGCAATCCAACTTAAATAAGATAAGGTGGGGATTTCATCACCCTTCCTTGGCCCAAAAATCATCACCCTTTACATGCGGTTCATCCTACACCCTAATTTAAAATCATCACATTTGGTTCAAAAGTGTGCTGAATTTTAGGGAAGTTTGTAATTACTTTTCATAACTAGCAGTTGGTGTCTAAGGAAAGAGGTTAAACGGCTAAGCATAAGCGGGTTTTGTGGTTACTTAATTACGTCCTTGCGAGAGCAAGGGGAGCCTCCCACATCCCCACCTCTTACTTGACTAACCAAATGAAGTGGTGTAATTCTAAGTGAACCTAAGAGGATTCACATTGGTTGAACCACTGGATGAGCCCTGTGTTTACAGGAAGACCAGTGGGGATAAGGTTACGTTCTTGGTTCTGTTTGTAGATGACATTCTACTCATTGGGAATGATGTAGGAATGTTAAATATGGTGAAAGTGTGGTTTTCGCAGCAATTCTCCATGAAAGATCTTGGAGAAGCCTCTTACATATTGGCACTTTGACTCTATAGAGATAAATCGAAGAGGGTAATAGGATTATCCCAGTCTACTTACATTGACAAGATTGTCAAAAGATACAGTATGGAGAACTCCAAGAAAGGAAATGCTCCTTTCAGGCACAAAGTCATTCTCTCCAAGGGTATGTCTCCCAAGACTTCCAAAGAGATTGAGGGCATGAAAGAGATTCCCTATGCCTCAACCGTAGGGAGCATCATATATGCCATACTGTGCACTCATCCTGACATTGCTCAGTCAGTGAGTGTAGTAAGTAGATACCAGTCTAACTTAGGGCAGGAGCACTGGACCACTATGAAAAACATACTAAAATACCTTCGAATGACAAAAGGAGTTTTGTTTGATATTCGGTGGTAGTTCACTATAGATCATCTGGTATACTGATACCGACTGCCAGTCAGATCCAGATGGTAGAATGTCTACATCTGGTTACATCTTCTCGATGGGGTCCTATGTAGTAAGAATGGCAGATTCCACAACCCATGCTGAGCACATTGCTGTAAGTGAGGCTGCCTAATGAATGAAGGTGTTCATTATAGAAGTTGGAATTCAGCATATCACCCATTCCACTGTTGTGTGGCAACACTGGATCTACGGGAGATTGATGTTAAAAGGTAGCATCAGTAGAGAATGTGGTAGACCCATTGACTAAGTGATGAGACAAAAAAAGTACCCTATTTTTATCCCCAATTATTCACTCTTTTCCATTAATTTATCACTTAATTGGACTCATTACTCTTGTATTTCAATTCAGGGCAAGCAAGAAGGCAATTGGAAGAAAATAAGGCAATTCGGATGATTTTGCACAGTTTCGGCACCATTCAGTAATCTTGGCATAACTCTCAATTCTGGACTCCGATTTGGATAATTCAAGAGGCATCAGAAAGATGAAAGAAAGGCCCATAACGTTTATGTTTTGGGTTTTGACAGATTCGATCCGCATCGAAGAAGAAATCGGCCACGAAGTTGGAGCAAGTTCGCAGCAAGGCCCATTTCACAGCTGAAACCCAACTCGCAGAAGAGCCTTATAGCAGCCCAAGTTTTTAAAGCAGCCCAACTCGAATTCAAGAGCCAAGAGTCCCAATTTCGAATGTAATCTCCTGAGAGAGAGTCTTATCAGATCTAAAGTTTTGAATGTAATCCTAGAGAGATAAGAAGATTGAGACTAGATCATTAGATAAGAGATAAGATAGGATTAGTTCAAAACAGATCAGGACTATCTAGCTAAGGTTAATCTCCTAGAAGGAGTTGGAAAACAGCCCTCTCCCTCAGCTATATAAAGAGGGGGGCAGATCAACTCATCATCCAGCAATCAAGCATCAAGCAACTCAAGCCACCAAGAAGATCAGTTCGGCCTACTGAGAAGCAAAGCCTGGAGGGTTCGAAAATCATGAGCAACTAAGCCTTTTCTTTTCTGGTTCAAGGGGGGAGGTTCGATTGTGTCATCGTGAGGTTCTGTATTTAACTTAAGTTCTTGCTTTTAAATTCAAGTATTTGTTGGTTCTTGTGCATATTCTCAATGGATGTTAATGTTAATTAGTCTGACAAATTAATTAATGTTGATTTTCCTACTGCTATCCATAGTTCGGTGATCCGTAATTGTCATGAATAGTGGTACAAGTAGCAATTAGGTTAATATCTTTTTGGGTCAATTGTTCGTTACAACCTTTGACCAATGTATTGACATGTTTTAACCTAAGAGGAATTAATGGGACAAGATTCGATAATTGTAGCTATCTCAATTATTGATATTTTGGTTTAACTATTTTCGCAAAGCTTAATGTTATCACTAGTTAATATGGAACGCTATCGTACCCAGTCGATTAGTGATAAGTGTTGATCGAATGCTGGGTTTGGTCAGCTGATTTAGGAAAACACAAGGTTTATTATGGCTATCCTAATAAATCTAAGGTTAAATGCTTGAATTGCAAGACTGCCGAAGTCTACCTATGATCGATGACCAATTGACTAACCCAAACCTTTGAATCAGAATTCGGTAAGACTGATTACATCTTGTTAGTTGAAATTGCTATTGCTTTCTTGTTCTTTTAGAAATTTTAATTATTTAATTTTCCCACTATTATATTCTGCATTCGGATAAGAAATTATTCCCTAGCTCCCTGTGGGATTCGACCTAGTACCACTATTACTACAAAAATTTTATTGTGGAACTAACATTAATTTTGAGGGCTTCGACAACCCGTCACTAAGCCATTCACACAGAAAATGTTTGAGAAACACATGGAAAGTCTGGGACTCTAGCCTATACCCGATTGGACCTAAGTGCAAGTGGGAGTTGCTAGACAGTGTTTGCCCTTCTCCAATCAAATTGATGTACATTATCATTATGTCATTTATTGTAAATGAATAAAGTGCATAATTGATTCATGTTAATATGGTGTGTTTCTGTGTAATACCCTTAAACTGGACACTTATGAGACTCATGTTAGTTTTGAATTTTCACAGTTGTTGGATAGATCTGGGGAGATTTATCCTACCAAGGCTGATACTGATGTGTCGCCATGTTGGTTGGGGTGGCTTGTCTCAGGTACCAGGGTGAGACCTGAGGTACATGTAGTGTGGTTTTTCTTAAAACCCTAAACCGGACCAAATTCCAGTTTTGCCCTGGGCCTTGGAGATAGATGGGCAAAACTGGAATGTTACACCTGACCCCTAGACTCGATTATGGTACTGCACTAAGTGCCGGATTGGGCTATCTTTGATATACCAATCAATGAGATCCTTAGAGGGGGTTAAAACTGGGGTATGTTGGGACAATCCAAGAATTCACCTGAGTGGGTGATCATAGTGACAAGATCAGCCTCTTTGTCGAACAAAGTGAATGATCAGGGAATGCACTTTCTCTGATGGAAACCTAAACTACTGGCAGTGGTTTCAAATTGTTTGCAAAATGTTTTAATTCCCTGGATCCATGCGAGTAGAGAGTGCAGCACTGTACCTTGCAACTGAGGGAGAGGTCCTCTCTTCTCGGGTAATGTATGATAATTAAGGGCTGAGAGGTTAAGTGTAAGACCATTGAGGGTAATACTTGATAGAATAATCTTGCATCTGCCCACAGTCCTTGGGTTTTCATAAGGTGGCTGGACCCAAGGACCATTTAGTGTAAATGTTTGGCCCATTAAGAGTCCATGGTAATGGACTAGGGGTTCACTGTGTCCTATAGTGGATTTGGCCAGGCCTTGTAACAGAGGATAGGCTGAACCCATGTGGCTTATGTGTAGATCAATGTTATGGTCCTATGCCATACAAAGAGAGCCAAGTTAGCCAGCAGATTAAAGGGTAAGTGAGCTATGTGGCTTAATGGGCCTAAAGTTGCTGGATAGTTTTTGTATGTCCTTAGCTTCAATCGACTTTGATGTACTTTTGATATTTAATGTACATAAATAAAGTACATGTTTGATTCATGTTGTGTGGTATACTTCTGTGTAAGACCCTAAAGCTGGACACTTAATGAAACTTGTGTTGGTTTTAAATGTTCACAGCCGTTGGATAAGTCCGACGAGATTTATCCTGCCAACGCTGACACTGGTGTGCTGCCAACTGTTGGGGTGGCTTGTCTCAGCCGCCAGGGCGAGACCCAAGCCACACACAGTGTAGGATTAGTTGAACCCTTGAACCGGACCAGATTTCCAATATTGCCCTAGACCTTGGAGATTGATGGGCAAAACTAGAAAGTTACACCTGACCTCTAGACCCGATTATGGTACTGCACTAGGTGTCGGATTGGGCTGTCTTTGATATGCCAATCAGTGAGATCCTTAGCGAGGGTCAAAACCTTGGTATGTTGGGACAGTCTGAGAATTCATCTGAGTGGGTGATCATAGTGACGGGATCAACCCCTTTGACGGACAAAGGTAATGATCGGGGATGCACTCTCTCTAATGGAAACCAAATTGCCAGCAATTGATTTCAATCATTGGAATTTTGTTTTGCAAAATTTATATATATGATATATACTTATGTATGGTTTCAAAATGTTTGCAAATGGTTTTAATTCCTGGGATCCATGTGAGCAGAGAGTGCAACACTGTTCCTTGCAGCCGAGGGAGAGGTCCTCTCTTGTCAGGCAGTGCTTGATCATTATGGGCTGAGAGGTTGAGTGTAAGGCCATTTGGGATAATACCTGATGGGCTAATCTTGCATCTACCCACAGTCCCTAGGTTTTTATAAGATGGCTTGGCCCAGGGACCACTTAGTGTAAGTGTTGGGCCCATAGTGTCCATGTGATGGGCTCAGGGGGTTCACTGGGCTTTCTAGTGAATTCGGCTAGGCCTTGCAACAGAGGCTGGACCGAACCCATATGGCTAATGTGTAGATCATTGCTTGGGTCCCACGCCATACAAAGAAGCCCAACTGGGTAGCAGTTTGGAAGACTATTGAGCACTTATTACTTAATGGGCCTAAAGCCCATTTCGAATTGGGCTGATTTTATTAGTCACAAAGGGGGTGGATCTGAGATTAAGATGTGCCCAAAAACTTATCTAATCTGCAGATAAGATTAAGAAGAGTCCTAATCCAAATACAGATTTGGATAAGGGCAACTCCTGATATGATTAGGAGGTTTTCTTAATCATTAAGCAAGTGGAGGAAACCCTAATTCGAATTACATGAAATCGAACCCAAGGGATTTCGTAGAGAATACACCTGCATTCTGAAGATTGGATCTCAGAAACCCTAGAGAAGAAAAAGCAGTTCGCCACTTTCTTCTCTAGTTCTCTTCTCCATCAACCGCCACCAACCACCACTAGTTCGATTTCTCTGAGAGGGAATGATCAAGAAAGAGTTCTTGATATGAGTCTTTGCTGAAAGGCTAATTCAGTTTGGTGCTCAGTGATTCCAAAGGATTATTGTGAAGGATTTAGTGCGTAGGACGCACTCTGCTGGTTCTGTTCCACAGTTTCTGTGTCATCTTCGGCAGGAGCAGATCTTGGTGTCTTTTTTGGGCGTGAACACCAACTTTGGGAGATATTATTTCTCTGGATCAGGTATAATCACTCCCTTCTCTTTTGGTTCAAATCTGGTCTGGTTTGGTTCAAGTAGGATCCTTGAATTTGATTCTAAAATTAGGGAATACAATTCCCAGTTGGAAGGAAGGTAGGAAATTTTTGAAATTCGCCCACTCATTCCGCAACTATTTTGGCTACCATACGATGGATCCTACCATCCCTTTCGGCGGTATTAGAGCCACACGTTTGAATCTAGAACCAAATGATCAGATCTGAACCTGCGCAATTCAGTAGAAGCTGTTCTATCCGGGTATTGCGCAGTTTGGTGTTTTACTTCAAGAAACTGTTTCTTGTTGAGGGCGATTGATTTGAAATTTATTTAGAATCGTTCTTTATTTATTTCTTCATTTAATGGACTGTTCGTACCTAGAGATCGAAGTGCAGAATTGGCATAGATTGTCTACGTATTCTCCTTTTGTAATTTCTATTCAATTTGGTCTGTAAAATATATTTTTTTTTCTAGACTGAATGTATAGGATTCAATCAAGGATGTAATTAATTTATAGAAATAGGATTTCAGTTTTATTTTATTTTCTTGATTGAAGAAGGCGGCGGCGCTGGAGATTTGTAGATGGAGGCATCGCATTCTGCATTTTGCAGTTTATGAAACTACAACCCTAGTGACTAACCTCTGTTTTGCAGGTGGTGCGAACAGTCCATGTCTAATTTTTGATTGTCTAAAAATCAGAAATATTAATTTCAGATCTTTCCTGAATTAATTCTTGAATTGAAAATTAGTTTCGGCCCATCTTGGACTAGATTGGACCAAATCTGTTTGGACCGAATCTAGGGTTCAAAAGGGGACTGTCTTTAGTCCAGATTTCTCACACTTTCAAGCCAAAATCTGATGTTCAATTGCAGGGATTATTTCGGCCCAACCTGTAAAGCCCAGTTTTAAAGAGTTAAAACTGCAAAAGCCCACTTTTGTGATTGATTGAATCAATTCGGCCGAACTACTAATTGCTATTCAGCCCATATACCTAGATGATATTAATTGTTAATATTGTGTTTTTGTTAGGCTGATTAATGGGCTTTACAGCTAGTGATTGATTGGATCAATTCTTCCATATCATGTGATGTGTGGATGTTTGATGTGCTGCGACCATGGGCCATAAGCACTTGGCCCATGATGTTACGTTTGTGGCTCTTGCGCACACCATGGCTGAATGCACATCATTGCCATGGTGTCCCCTAAGGTCATTGGATGATCCCTTCCTTGAATGGTGGGCCCCATAACCCTGAAAGGGGACACATGCGGAAACCCTAGCCGATTTAGGCCCACCAGAAATCTGACTTTATGAAAGTCAGTGGGAGCCACTTTGGTTTGACCTAAATTAGAACTAGGGCGTAATTTTTGTTCCGTCTAGTAATATGAGTGCATGTGATAGGGAGATCCATATGATGGACTCTCTAATGGCCTTCCGTCATTAGCACGATGATGGGTCCTTTAGTAATGAGGAAACGCACCATAAAATTAGGCTATCCATTTGCTGTTGGGTCTGTTAGAGTGTTTCATAAGATGATAGGGGCGTCATAGACCGATGTGGGAGGGGCTTCACCAGAAAATGGGAACTCTCTCACGGTACCTTGGCATAACCTGAATATGATGGGTGAGCACTCACTAGATAGAAAGGTTTACATGAAAATGACTCTGAACCTTGTCTGATAGAGGCCAAAGGGAAAATCATATGATGAGTGGATGTGATCCGTCGCAGAAAGGTGGTGGGGATTATGCAGCTGAAACAGTTGGCTCCATGCACCCTATGTGATTTCCCACATTTCTTGAGACATTTCACCATCTCCGGGACTGAGAAAGGAGGGAAATCTCAGAGATGAACAAATGGAAATGGAACATAGATTAAAAGCCATATCTATGTAGGTAACATGAATCAAACTAAAGGTTGTGAACTAACGTTTTGTTGTTTTACCAAAAAATGGAAAACGGACAGTTTTCCAAGATGCTTGATGACAACAAGCTTAAGGAACCCAATTATGCCGACTTGTACAGAAACCTTATGCTGGTCCTTGCTTCAGGAAAACTGGATAAAGTGGCTAAAAATCCTACTTTGGATCGTCCGGGGGATAGTGCTTCTGAGTCCTGAAGGAGAGAATACCAAGAATGGGAGGATAAAAACTCCCTGGCTCACTACTATATCATAGCCTCTTTGGACAATTCAATACAGAGGCAGTTTGATCATATCGAACTCGCTAAAGGCATATTGGATAGTCTGAAGACTATATACGAAGAGCAGAATCGTTCTACTCGACAAAAGGTCCTGAAATAGTTCATGACTACGCAGATGACTAAGGGGCAGCAAGTGCATGACCATTGTCTTCGAATGATGGGCTACATAAACAAGATGAAGGCCCTTGGTTCCGGGCTAAAGGAATGGTAGGATCCATCGTATGGACGCCATAAAGATTGTGGAATGGGTGGGCAAATTTCAAAAGTTTTCCTACCTTCTTCCAACTGGGAATCATATTCCCTAATTTTAGAATACAATATTCATGGATCCTACTTGAACCATAATCGAACCAGATCTGAACAAAAAATAAAGGGGTGGGATTATACCTGATCCAAAGAAGCAGTATCTCCCAAAGTTGGTGTTCACGCCCAAAGAGGACACCAAGATCCGCTCCTGCTGAAATTGACACAGCAATATGTGGAACGGAACCAGTAGAGTGCGTCCTACACACTGAATCCTTCGCAAGAATCCATTGGAAACTCTGAGCACCAAATCTTTTCAGTCTTTTCTACAAAACTGATGTCAAGAACCGATTTCTTGATTTCTTTCTTCTTCAAAGATCGAATCTTGTAAGAAAGAATGGCGGCGGCTGGAGGAGAACTCCTGAAGTGAAGATGGCTGAAATTGCTTCTCTTCTCTGTGGAGTGAGTATGAGATCCAATCTCAATTCGCAGGATGTTTTTCTTGCACAAAACCCTAGGTTCGAAATCTAATTATGATCTCTTAGGGTTTCTCCTCTTTTCTTCTTCATTAAGAAACCTCCTAAGGAGGAGTTATCCCAATCCAAAATCTGTATTTGGATAGGGGATGATCTTAATCCTATTTGCATATTAGGTTAGCTTACTCCTGATCTTATCAGGAGGTTACCAGATTCAAATCTAATTTGCATTCGGTCTCCCAGAGTTGATAAGGTTAAAGGCCCAAACCTTTTGCCAACTTTAATCCCAGATCCGCCCCATAGATGGGTGATCATATCAGCCCAGCTCGAAATGGGCTTTGGGCCCATTAAGTGTTTAGTGCTTAACTAGTTTCCAATCTGCTGCCCATTTGGGCTTCTTTGTATGGCATGGGACCCAAGCATTGATCTACACACCAGCCACATGGGTTCGGCCCAGCATTTATTACAAGGCCCAGCCGAATTCATTGAAAAACTCTGTGAACCCCTGAGCCCATCACATGGACCCTATGGGCCCAACACTTACATTAAGTGGTCCCTGGGCCAAGCCATCTTATAAAAACCCAGGGATTGTGGGCAGGTACAAGATTTGCTCATCAGGTATTATCCTAAATGGCCTTACACTTAACCTCTCAGCCCATAATGATCAAGCACTGCCCGACAAGAGAGGACCCCTCCCTCGGCTACAAGGAATAGTGTTGCACTCTCCACTCACATGGATCCCGGGAATTAAAACCATTTGCAAACATTTTGGAACCGTATATATATACATATAATATATATAAACTTTGCAAAAAAAAATTCAAACGATTGAAATCAACTGTCGGTAGTTTGGTTTCCATCAGAGAGAGTGCATTCCCGATCATTACCTTTGTCTGACAAAGGGGCTGATCCTGTCACTATGATCACCCACTCAGATGAATTCTCAGACTGCCCCAACATGCCCAGGTTTTGACCCCCACTAAGGATCTCACTAATTGGCTGAATGCACATCATTGCCATGGTGTCCCCTAAGGTCATTGGATGACCCCTTCCTTGATTGGTGGGCCCCACAACCCTGAAAAAGGACACATGCGGAAACCCTAGCCGATTTAGGCCCACCAGAAATCTGACTTTATGAAAGTCAGTGGGGGCCACTTTGGTTTGACCTAAATTAGAACTAGGGCGTAATTTTTGTTCCGTCCGGTAATATGAGTGCATGTGATAGGGAGATCCATATGATGGACTCTCTAAAGGCCTTCCGTCATTAGCACAATGATGGGTCCTTTAGTAATAAGGAAACGCACCATAAAATTAGGCTATCCATTTGCTGTTGGGTCTGTCAGAGTGTTTCATAAGATGATAGGGGCGTCATAGACCGATGTGGGAGGGGATTCACCAGAAAATGGGAACTCTCTCACGGTACCTTGGCGTAACCTGAATATGATGGGTGAGCACTCACAGGACTGAAAGGTTTACCCGAAAATGGCTCTGAACCTTGTCTGACAGAAGCCAAAGGGAAACTCATAAGATGAGTGGATGTGATCCGTCACAGAAAGGTGGTGGGGTTATGCAGCTGAAACAGTTGGCTCCACGCACCCTATGTAATTTCCCACATTTCTAGAGACATTTCGCCGTCTCCGTCATTGAGATAGGAGGGAAGTCTCAGAGATGAACAAATGGAAATGGAACATAGATTAAAAGCCATATCTATGTAGGTAACATGAATCAAACTGTGGTTGTGGACTAACATTTTGCTGTTTTACCAGAAAATGGCAAACGGACAATTTCCTAAGTTGCTTGATGACAACAAGCTTAAGGGACCCAATTATGCCGACTTGTACAGAAACCTTATGCTGGTCCTGGCTTTAGAGAAACTGGATAAGGTGGCTAAAAATCTTGCTCCGGATCGTCTGGGGGATAGTGCTTCTGAGGCCCGAAGAAGAGAATATCAAGAATGGGAGGATAAAGACTCCCTGGCCCACTACTATATCATAGCCTCTTTGGATAATCCGATATAGAGGCAGTTTGATCAGATCGAACTCGCTAAAGACATACTGGATAGTCTGAAGACTATATACGAAGAGCAGAATCGTTCTACTTGATAGAAGGTCCTGAAACAGTTCATGACCGTGCAGATGACTAAGGGGCAGCAAGTGCATGACCATTGTCTTCAGATGATGGGCTACATAAACGAGCTGGAGGCCCATGGTTCTGGGCTAGATCTGGTCAAACAGAACGATGCTATTCTCAACTCTCTGCCTCCATCCTTCATCCCGTTCATTATGAATTATGATATGAACAAGCTGAATCTCAGCGTCCAAGAGCTCAGCAACATGTTGCAAAGAGCTGAGGAATTAATAAGGAAGGATGAGCCGATAGCCATGCTTTTTGAAGCTGGCAAATCTGGCAAGAAGAGGAAGGCAAAGAGAAAGCCCCAGAAGAAGGCCACCAAATCTAAGAAACAAAAGAAAGACAAGGCATCCGATGCCTATCACTTCTGCAAGCAGGCCGGCCACTGGAAGAGGAACTGTCCTGCCTACCTGGAATCTAAGAAAGGTACTTTCGAAATTTGTTTCATGGAAACTAATTTATTAGTAACTTCTATGTCCTGCGGTGTTGACTCCGGGGCTTCAACTCATGCGTGTAACTCACTATTGGCGTTCAAAGTAAGCAAAAGGCTGAGTGAAGGAGAGGTGACACTTTACTTGGGGACTTCTGCAAGTGTTGCAGCTACAGCGATAGGAACCATAGAATTAAGTTTTAGAGAAGGGATTCTTGTACTGAAAGACTGTCTTTATGTACAAAATCTTAGAGGAAATTTAATTTCTGTTTATAAACCGTGTGTGGATGATATACTGTCTCTTTTAGTAATGTGATTACTTTCAAAAGGAACAACAAATTCATCGCATGTGGGAACTGGAGAGCAGTCTCTATGTTCTACATCCTTCTCTAGAAACAAACATAACCGAAACTACGTCGGTCAAAATCCCCAAGAAAAGTACTCGTGACATAGTCAGTCCCACGTGCCTGTGGCATTACCGACTTGGCCACATCGGTATTGACCGAATCACAAGATTGGTAAAGGATGGTCCTTTGGGTTTTCTAACCGTAGAAAACCTTCCCACTTGTGAGCCTTGCCTTAGAGGCAAGATGACAAAGTGGCCATTTAACGGTAAGCCTAAAAGATGTACAGGCACAGTTGACCTTATACATAGTGATGTATGTGGTCCCTGATAGCTATAATTAAAACCCTAGCAAGTGCACTAGTTATCAAGTAGTATAAAAATATCGTTCCCATAAGGATTTAACAAAATAAGTATTAGAACTACAACCTCCTTAATTATTTGGACAATCGAAATTCAGATCCAATAGTAAGAACTACTGAAAATAAAAAATAGAAAAATAAAATAAAAGCAAGGGCAATCAATAACTGAATATGCAACGATTAAGTGAAATCGCTAGGACCATTGGTCCACCTAACCATTCCAATGAATATTAATGGATGCGATTAACCAAGATAATTTTTCATTCCCATAAGTTGAAGTTTTCCCAATTTTATTTAATATTCTTTCCCAAGATATATTAAACCTACTTCTATCAATTAACCCCTCAATCCCTCGACTAAAGTTCTTAAGATAGAAATGCATTAAGTGCAAGAAAAACTCATACATTCAGATGAATCATGTGTATATATCCCTATATACCATTCAATTCACATCATGAATTATGTGGTCTAATATATGAATTCCTCTTCCGATTCATTCATATAAACCTAATCAATTAAGAGATGGCCACTCCTAATCGCATTAAGCAAATAACTAATAGACTTATATGGAAATCACGATCTTGGATGAATCATAATAATAAAAATATATTCATTATTGATGAGAGTAGAATTTATCACATTTTTATCCCCAAATATTCTATCTTGCATACTTAATTAGTACTTAATTGGACTCATATTTCTTGTATTTTGGTTCAGGGCATGAAAGAAGGCATCAGAACAAAGAAAGGCAAATCGGATGATTTTTCACAGTTTCGGCACCGTTCAGTAATCTGGGCCTAACTCGCGTATCCGAACTCCGATTGAACTGATTCAAGACCCACTGGATAGATAAGAGAAAAAGCCACAACTTCACATGTATTTCATCACCTTCACCGATGATTTCTCACAATATGGTTACATGTACCTATGAGACATAAATCTAAATCCTTTGAGAAGTTCAAAGAGTTCAGACAAGAGGTCGAGAAACACTTAGGGAGAGAAGCTAAGGCCCTTCGATCAGATCGAAGTGGCGAGTATCTCTTTGACGAATTCAAGGACTACTTGAAGGCCAATGGGATTATCTCACAGTTGGCTCCTCCTACAACACCCTAGCTTAACGGTGTTTCAGAGAAAAGGAATAGGACATTGTTAGACATGGTCCAGTCACATCTCACACGCTCCAAATTGCCCACATCCTTTTGGGTTCCAACCGAATCGGTTCTGAAAACTCCATACAAACTATGGACCGGAAAGAAACCAAGTGTCAGGCACTTGAAGATTTGGGGTTGTCCTGCGCACGTTAAAAGAACGAATGCGGACAAGTTGGAATCCAAGACCAGTCGTTGCCTATTTGTAGGCTACCCAAAGGATTTGGTGGGTTATCTTTTCTATGACCCAAGTGAGCAGAGAGTGTTCTGCAGTCGAAATGCCCTGTTCTTAGAGATGAATTATATCTTGGACACTCATTGTCAGGAAATAGTTCTTGATGAGGAGAGTCAGGAGCAGTGGGAGATGTCCCGTAGGTTCTATGTAGTGACCCACCTAGAAGATTCACCTAGGTATCCAGGCCACCAGTTCATTATGGTCATGACCAGGATAGTTACCTGGTGGAAGCCTTGACTAGTGAGGAGGATCCCGTGACTTACGCGGAAGCTATGTTGCACATAGATTCCCAGAAGTGGGTGGAGGCCATGAGAGCTGAGGTGGACTCGATGGAGGCCAATGGAGTCTGGACTCTAGTAGATCTGCCCTCTGGGGTAAAAGCAATTGGATGCAGATGGATCTATAAGAGGAAGAAGGGCCCCGATGGCAAGATTGAGACCTACAAAGCCCGTTTGGTGGCGAAAGGGTATACTTAGAAAGAAGGCATCAACTATGAGGAAACCTTTTCGCCCGTGGCCATGCTTAAATCCATAAGGATCCTGCTAGCTGTAGCAGCATACCATGACTACGAGATTTGGCAAATGGATGTCAAAACCGCATTCCTGAATGGAGATCTTACTGAAGATATCTACATGCAGTAGCCACAAGGCTTCATTGCTGCTGGTCAGGAACATATGGTATGTAAACTTAATAGATCCTTATATGGACTTAAGCAAGCTTCTAGGAGTTGGAACATCCGTTTTGACTCTGCCGCCAAATCGTTTGACTTTGAGTAGAATCTGGATGAGCCCTGTGTTTATAGGAAGTCCATTGGGGATAAGGTCACTTTCTTGGTGTTGTATGTGGACGATATCCTACTCATTGGGAATGACGTAGGAATGTTGACTTCGGTCAAGGTATGGCTTTCGCAGCAGTTCTCCATGAAAGATCTTGGAGATGCTTCCTATATACTGGGTCTTTGACTCTATAGAGATAGGTCGAAGCGGATAATTGGATTATCCCAGGCTGCTTACATTGAAAAAATTGTCCAAAGGTACAACATGGAGAACTCCAAGAAAGGAAACGTTCCTTTCAGGCACAGAGTCACTCTCTCCAAGAAGATGTCTCCCAACACTTCTGAGGAGATTGAGAGCATGAAAGACGTTCCCTTTGCCTCAGCCATAGGGAGCATCATGTATGCCATGCTGTGCACTCGCCCTGACATTGCTCAGGCGATGAGTGTTGTAAGCAGGTTCTAGGTCAACCCAGGGCAGGGGCATTGGATTGCTGTGAAGAAAATACTCAAATACCTCTGAAGGACAAAAGAGTTTTGTCAGGTATTCGATGGTAGTTCACTACAAATTCTGGGGTATACTGATGCCGATTTCCAATCAGATCCAGATGATAGAAAGTCTACATCTATGTATGTTTTCACGATAGGATCGTGTGCTGTTTGCTGGAAAAGCAACAAATAGGGGTCCACGACAGACTCCACAACCGAAGCCGAGTATATTGCCGCAAGTGAAGCTGCCAAGGAAGCCGTGTGGATGAAGAAGTTCGTTCATGAATTAGGTGCGGTCCCGTCCAGCACATCACCCATCCTGTTGTTGTGTGACAACAATGGGGCGATCGCCCAGGCTAAGGAGCCTCGAACCCACTCGAATTTAAGCACATCGAGAGGAAGTACCATGTACTGAGGGAGATCGTTGGTAGAGGGGACATCCTGATTCAAAAGGAAGTGTCAGCGTGTAATGTGGCAGACCCATTAACTAAGCCACTTACACAGAAGGTGTTTGAGAAACACGTAGAAAATATGGGACTCCGACTTGTACCAGATTGGACCTAAGTGCAAGTGGAAGCTGTTGGACAATTTTTGTATGCCCTTAACTTCAATCGACTTTGATGTACTTTTGATATTTAATGTAAATAAATAAAGTACATGTTTGATTTATGTTGTGTGGTATACTTCTGTGTAAGACCCTAAAACTGGACACTTAATGAGACTTGTGTTGGTTTTAAATGTTCACAGCCATTGGATAAGTCTAGGGAGATTTAACTTGCCAAGGCTGACACTGGTGTGCTGCCCAATGTTGGGGTGGCTTGTCTCAGCCGCTAGGGTGAGACCCAAGGCACACCCAGTGTAGGATTACGTGAACCCTTGAACCGGACCAGATTTCCAGTATTGCCCTGGACCTTGGAGATTGATGGGCAAAACTAGAAAGTTACACCTGACCCCTAGACCCAATTATGGTACTTCACTAGGTATCGGATTGGGCTGTCTTTGATATGCCAATCAGTGAGATCCTTAGCGGGGGTCAAAACCTGGGTATGTTGGGACAGTCTGAGAATTCATCTGAGTGGGTGATCATAGTGACAGGATCAGCCCCTTTGTCCGACAAAGGTAATGATCAGGGATGAACTATCTTTGATGGAAACCAAATTGCCGGTAGTTGATTTCAATCGTTGGAATTTTGTTTTGCAAAATTTATATATATGATATATACTTATGTAAGGTTTCAAAATGTTTGCAAATGGTTTTAATTCCTAGGATCCATGTGACTAGAGAGTGCAACACTATTCCTTGCAGCCGAGAGAGAGGTCCTCTCTT
Source organism: Nelumbo nucifera (assembly GCF_055504915.1). NCBI lineage: Eukaryota > Viridiplantae > Streptophyta > Magnoliopsida > Proteales > Nelumbonaceae > Nelumbo > Nelumbo nucifera. The sequence continues at coordinate 41,978,086 of NC_142655.1, forward strand.
GTCGGGCAGTGCTCGATCATTATGGGCTGAGAGGTTGAGTGTAAGGCCATTTGGGATAATACCTGATGGGCTAATCTTGCATCTGCCCACAGTCCCTGGGTTTTTATAAGATGGATTGGCCCAGGGACCAGTTAATGTAAGTGTTGGGCCTATAGGGTCCATGTGATGGGCTCAGGGTGTTCACTGGGCTTTCCAATGAATTTGGCTAGGCCTTGTAACAGAGGCTGGGCCAAACCCATGTGGCTGATGTGTAGATCAATGCTTGGGTCCCACGCCATACAAAGAAGCCCAACTGGGCAGTAGTTTGGAAGACTATTGAGCACTTATTACTTAATGGGCCTAAAGCCCATTTCGAACTAGGCTGGTTTGATCAGTCACAAAAGGGGGCAGATCTGAGATTAGGATGAGCCCAAAAGCTTATCTAATCTGCAGATAAGATTAAGAAGAGTCCTAATCCAAATACAGATTTGGATAAGGGCAACTCTTGATATGATTAGGAGGTTTTCTTAATCGTTAAGCAAGTGGAGGAAACCCTAATTCGAATTACATGAATTCAAACCCAAGGGATTTCATAGAGAATACACCTGCATTCTGAAGATTAGATGTCAGAAACCCTAGAGAAGAAAAAGCAGTTCGCCACTTTCTTCTCTAGTTCTCTTCTCCATCAACCACCGCCAACCACCACCAGTTCGATTTCTCTAAGAGGGAAAGATCATGAAAGAGTTCTTGATATGAGTCTTTGCTGAAAGGCTGATTCAGTTCGGTGCTCATTGATTCCAAAGGATTATTGTGAAGGATTTAGTGCGTAGGATGCACTCTGCTGGTTCTGTTCCACAGTTTCTGTGTCATCTTCGGCAGGAGCAGATCTTGGTGTCTTCTTTGGGCGTGAACACCAACTTTGGGAGATATTATTTCTCTGGATCAGGTATAATCACTCCCTTCTCTTTTGGTTCAAATCTGGTATGGTTTGGTTCAAGTAGGATCCTTGAATTTGATTCTAAAATCAGGGAATATGATTCCCAGTTGGAAGGAAGGTAGGAAATTTTGAAATTCGCCCACCCATTCCGCAACTGTTGTGGCGTCCATACGATGGATCCTACCATCCCTTTCAAAAGCCCATTTCGAACTGGGCTTAAGTCAGATAATTAAAAGGGGGTGAAATCTGATTTATAACCTGATTAGGATTAGCTGAAGGATAAGTCTTATCCATTTAAGAGTCCCGATCCAAATATCAGATTTGGATCAAGAAACTCTCTCCTAATTAGATTAGGAGGCTGATCCAATGAAGGCTATAAATAGGGGGTGAATTCCTTAGTTTTTATAGACTCAACAACATGCAAAATTCTCCCTAGTTCTTGCCGCCCCTACCCAGTTCGATTTCCACCTGTGGAACTGATGAAGAAAGGTTCTTGATATTGTTTCTTGCTAGAAAAAACAATCTGAAGTCGTGCTCACCAGCCCTTGTTTGATTCTTACTAATGAATTCAGGTTCTTGTTGAAGAACCATCTTACTGATCCTGCTTCACCGTACACTCTGTCACTTTCAGTGGAGGCGGGTTTTGGTCTTCTCTTTGGGCATGAACACCTATGTTGGGCGTTACTGTTACTTCGTATCAGGTATATCCCTCACTTCCCTTTTGGTTTCAGATCTGGTCCGATTTTGATTCAAGAATGACCATTGAAAGTGCAGTTTTCTAAATTTGAGAATATGATTCTTGGATGGGAGAGAAAAAAATTTTTGAAATTTTGCCCAACCTTCCTGTAGGGTTCGACCATCCATATGATGGATCTCCCATCCCTTCATCAGCTTCAGCTTCAATTCAGTGGCAGAAGAAGCTACATGTATCCTAAGGTTAGGAAATAACTCGACTTCGATTTCTAGTGTTCTGAAATTTCAAGATCGGACAATCCATTGCTTTTTCTTCAGTAGCAACAACACACCTGCTTCTTCTCTCGTGTTCATACCGGTAATGTCCTTTCCCAGCAAACCCATAACTATGCTCTCTCAGTTTCATCATCATCGTTCATCACTCACCATTCCCATTACTTCTTCATTTTTCAATCCTCAATCATAATAATGTCTACAATACCCTTAACCTCTCTTGGAATTTCATGACCTCTCTTTGCCTCCCTCCTCCTCCTCTTCTTCTTACCCTTGCAGGCCAACTCCTAGACCACATATGATGAATAGTCCATCCTACTCAAACTAAAGCAAGATTGGAAAAATCAACCTCCTATGACTCTTGGAAATCATCGCTTCCTTTCTGTAATTGGACGGGAATCACCTGCGACAATGGTTCCATCACTAGCATTTCCTTTGGTAGTTGGAATATTAATGGAACAATCGCTCCCATCATCTGTACTCTCAGCAACTTCAACCACCTCGACCTCACTCTCAACTATATTTCTAGAGAATTTCCCACCTTTCTCTACAACTGTTCGAAACTCATGTATCTTGACCTTTCTTAGAATTACTTCATTGGCTGCATTCCCGATGATATCCATTGGCTTTCTCGCCTCACCTACCTAAATCTCGGTGCAAACAACTTCACCGGCGAATGGCTTATAATGATTTAATGTGACCTTCCCTCCGAAAATCAGTAATTTGTCAAACCTTGAATTCTTGCAAATGGCTTATAATGGTTTCTTGCCTTTGAGGTTGCCGGTTCAATTTGGTCAGTTGAAGAAACTGAAATATTTGTGGGTGGCGAGCACAATTTTGATTGGAGAAATTCCATAATCAATTGGAAATATCACGGAGCTTCAATACTTGGATCTCTTAGTGAACAATATGAATGGATCGATCCTTGGCAGTGTTTTTCTCTTGAATAAGCTAGAAAATCTGTATCTTTACAACAACAAATTTTCTGATGAGATTCCTAGAAGGATTGAGTGTTTGACTTTGAACAATCTAGATCTTTCGATCAATAAGTTGATTGGTTCGATATCAGAAGATTTTTGAAAGTTGAATAGGTGGATGAATGCTAATATTTCCTGCACCAATGAATGGCCAAAGCAATATTTCCTCAACATCCTCAGTGAAGGTTGCCCACATATTACTCAACTGGAAGGTTTCTTCTTGAGATGTAGAACGATGAGAACCTTGTTCTTAAACCTAAGGACGATGACAATCCTTACTGGGCTTCCAGAACCAACGGAGAACAAGGTTCTAATGACTCGTACTATCCATCGAGAACTCCCGGGATCACCTATTAACAGAAGGTTGATAAAGAAAATTAGATGACACTTAAACGGTATTTGTGTCGTTTTCCATGACACTTAATGATGAGTTAATGCTAGGTATTAAATCGTTTCAAAATGAAAGTTTGGATACTAGATTGTCGCATTTTAAAGTTTGGGTACTAAATTGGCACTCGGCCTAAAGTACAGGGTACCTATCGGGAATTTTCCCTAAAGAATATCTTAGAGTTATTTAAAGTACTCTTTTATCATTTAATGGAAGAGTGGCAGAATCTCCCTTAGCTCAATTAGCACGATCACCTATCCTCCATAAGTTGACCACTCCTCAAAGACAACAACGTCAAGTCCTCCACTCCATGGACAATCGGGATGTCATCATGTTTATTCTCACTTAAGATTTTTGTGTTGCCTTTTGGTTGTGTTTTGAGGGATCACAACCAAAGACGTAGACAGAGATGGCATTCACTAAGAGTGAAATTAAGGGGGTGTTCTTTTTTTGGATTTGGAGAGGGGGGAAATCTGGTTAGTGGGAGTTTGGTTCCCATTGACCAAGAATCCCATGTTCTTTTTTCAGATTAATGTGGGGACTAGGGAATGTTTATTTTCCCGGGTATCACTTACCTGGGTAAGCGATACCCATCTCCTAGGTGGGTAAATAACTTTCCTACTTGGGGGGAAAGTTTCAAGCACTTGAATGGGACAAAAATGCCCCTTTTAATAATGAATTTTTATAGTTAAAATGGTCATTTCATTTTTTACTTGGGGAATAAAAGAACATCGGTAAATACACTTACCTAGGGAAGTGTTTCCCAAGAAAAACTTACCCAAGTAATTGCATTTACTCAGGTAAGTTACTTAGTGAAAAGCGAACGGGGCCTAAAGAGAAAGCTATGCCAGATGCCAAGCAGTTGCACAAGAACCTCAAAGAATTCATCTACAATCACTTCCACAACTACATTTCTCCCTCTAGCCCAAGAGATTGTGATATTATTTCCAATGAGAACTCTAAATATCTAATGTTGATAATGATTCTTAAGTAGAAGAACCCTCTACTGGAAGGAAAGTCAAATCCATCATATAGATGGTCGAACCATGTTAGATGGTTGGGCAAATTTTCAAAAATTTTTTCTTTCAGCCTTCTGGGAATCATATTCCCTTATTTTGAAAAACTGCATTATTCAAGGAACGTTCTTGCACTGAAATGGATGAGGTCTGAAACCAAAGTACAGGGATAAGTATACCTGATACGGATTCCACAAATGTAGCTCTCAAAGTGGTAGTTCATGCCCAAACTGAATTCCAAAACCAGCCTCCACTGAAGATGGCACAGCTTGGAATGAAGCCAGATTAGCAACGCAGTTTTCAGCAAAACTGCAATCCAACTCCTTGGATCGTACAAGGGAGGTGAGCATGAATTTTCTCTTATATTTTCTTGCAAAAATTAGAGACTTGACTGATTAAACACTTTCTATGTTTGTGGCTTAGTCAATGGGTCTACCACATTCTCTACTAATGCTAGCTTTTGAATTTGGATGTCCCCTCTACCAATAATCTCCCAAAATACATGATACTTCCTCTCAATGTGCTTTGACTTTGAGTGGGCTCTTGGCTCCTTAGCCTAAGCAATGGCTCCAGTGTTTTCATACAAGAGTGGAATGGGTGATGTGCTGGATGGAACAACTCCTAATTCGTGAATGAACTTCATCATCCACACTACTTCCTTGGTAGCTTCACTTGCGGCAATGTATTCAGCCTCGGTCGCTGATTCTACTATGGACCCTTGTTCGTTGCATTTCCAGCTAACTGCACAAGAGCCCATTGTAAAGATATAACCAGATGTAGACTTTCTATCATCTGGGTCTGACTGGAAGTCAACATCAGTATACCCGACAATTTGTAGTGAACTACCATCGAAAATAAGACAATATTCTTTAGTCCTCCATAGGCACAACATGGCATACATGATGCTCCCTATGGCAGAGGCATAGGGAACCTCTCTCATGCCCTCAATCTCCTCATGGGTCTTGGGAGACATACCCTTGGAGAGAGTGACTCCGTGTCTGAAAGGGACAAATCCCTTCTTGGAGTTCTCCATGTTGTACCTATTGATGATCTTGTCGATGTAAGTAGACTGGAATAATCCTATTATCCTTTTCGATCTATCTTTATAGAGTCGAAGTCCCAAGATGTAGGAGGCCTCTCTAAGATCTTTCATGGAGAATTGTTGTGAAAGACATACCTTCACCATAGTCAACATTCTTACATCATTCCCAATGAGTAGATTGTAGTCTACATATAGATTCAAAATCATAACCTTATCTTCCACTGTTTTCCTATAAATATAGGGTTTATCCAAATTTTTTTCAAAGTCAAACTGTTTGACCATAGAGTTAAATCGGATGTTCCAACTTTTGGAAGCTTGCTTTAATCCATAGATGGATCTGTTCAGTTTGCACACCATGTATTCCTGACCAGATGCAGTAAAGCCTTGCGGCTGTTGCATATAGATATCTTCAATAAGATCTCCATTCTGGAACGCGGTTTTGACATCCATATGCAAAATCTCATAATCGTAATGTGCTACTATGGGTAACAGAATCCTAATGGATTTAACTTTGCCCATAGGCGAAAAGATTTCTTCATAATCAACTCCTTCTTTTTGAGTGTACCCTTTCACTACAAGACAAGCTTTATAGGTCTCAATCTTTCCATCAGGACCCTTCATCCTCTTGTAGATCCATTTGCAACCAATTGCTTTTACCCCAAGGGGTGGGTCTATGAGAGTCTAGACTCCATTCATTTTCATTGAGTCCATCTCGACTTTCATGCAATCTACCCACTTCAAGGAATCTATGTCCAATATCGCTTCCGTATAGGTTATGGGATCTTCCTCACTGTTCATGGATTTAATCAAGTAGCTATCTTGATTATAGCCGTAATGAATTAGAGGCCTAAACACCCAAGTAGATCTTCTAAGTTGGGTGTTATATAGAATCTGTGGGACATCTCCCACTATTCTTGAGATCTCTTCATCAAGAACAATTTCCTAGCGATGATCGTTCAAGTTGTAATCCTCTTCCAAGAAGTAAGCATTTCTACTAACAAACACATTTTGTTCTCTTGGTTCATAGAATAGGTACCCTACAGAGCCCTTGGGATAGCCTATAAATAGGCAATGATTGGTCTTGGATTCCAATTTGTTTGCACTTGTTCTTTTAACATGTGCTAGACAACTCCAAATCTTCAAGTGTCTTACACTTGGTTTTTTGCCAGTCCATAGCTCATAAGGAGTCTTAGGAACGGATTTGGTTGGAACTTGGTTCAACACATCTATAGTAGTCTCCAATGAGTGTCCCCAAAAGGATATAGGTAGTTATGAATGCATGAGGAGTGATTGGACCATATCTAATAGAGTCTGATTTCTCCTCTCTGACACACCGTTTAACTGTGGTGTAGCAAGAGCAGACAACTATGATACAATCCTATTGTCCTTTAAGTAGTCCCTGAATTTGTCAGAGAGATATTCACCTCCTCGATCTGATCGAAGGGTTTTAATGTGTCTCCCCAACTATTTCTTGACTTCTTGTCTAAACTCCTTGAACTTTTCAAAGGATTCAGACTTATGTCTCATTAGGAACACATAACTATGCCATGAATAATCATCAGTGAAAGTTATGAAATAACAGTGCTGGTTGCATGTCCTAAAATTCATGGGACCAATACATCAGTATGTATTAGGTCAAGTGTGACCGTAGATCTTTTAGGCTTACCCGTAAATGGCCATTTTGTCATCTTACCATGAAGGCAAGGCTCACAAGTTAGTAGATCTTCTATAGTTAGAAAATCCAAAGGACCATTCTTCACCAATTTTGTGATATGTTCTATATTGATATGGCAAAGTCGGTAATGCCACAGACACGTGGGATAAACCGTATCACGTGTTCTTTTCTTGGGGATACGTTCTGACGTAGTTTCGATTATGTTCATTTCTAGAGAATGACAGAGGACATAGAGACCATTCTCAAGTTCTCCATAGGTATCAAATTTGTTATTCAATTTAATAGTAATATTATCACTGAATAAAACAAAATAACATCCTTACACAAATTAGAAACTGAAATCAAATTTCTTCTAAGTAATGATACATAAAGACGGTTACAATTCCTTCTCTGAAGATTAAATCTATTGTTCCTATAGCAGTATCTATAATAGTTGCAAAAGTCCCCAAGTAGAGCACCACCTCGTCACCATTCAGCCTTTTGCTTTCCTTGAACCCCTGCAATGTGTTACATGCATGAGTGGAAGCACCAGAGTCAATACACTAGGATGCAGAAGTGACCAACATATCGGTCTCTATGACAAGAGATTCAAAACTACCTTCTTTATTCTTGCGGGATTCTAGATACTGAGGACAGTTCCTCTTCTAGTGTCTGATCTGTTTGCAAAAGTGACATTCATCCGATGACTTGTCTCTCTTCTGCTTTTTCGGCTTGCCTTCTTTCTTCTAAGGCTTCTTCTTGCCCTTTCTCTTTCCTTTTCTAGATTTTCCACCTTTATAAGCATGGCTACTGGCTTATCCTTCTTAATCAGTTCTTCAGCCCTCTGCAACATATTGCTAAGTTCCTAAAGGCTAAACTTTATCTTGTTTAAGTTATAGTTCATGACAAACTGATTAAAGGATGGAGGCAAAGAGTTTAGGATGGCATCAGTCTTGGTGTCATCATCTAGTTGGGATCCAAGAGCCTCTAGTTTGTTTATATACCCCATCATCCGCATGACGTGGACATGGATTGGCTAGCTCTCGGTCATCCTTGTGGTCATCAATAGCTTGAAGACCTTCTTTCTGGTAGAACAATTTTCCTCTTTGTACATAATCTTTAGACTATCTAGAATATCTTTGCAAATTTTGATCTTATCGAATTGTCTCTGGATGGAGTTGTTTGAAGATGCTACAATGTAACACCAGGCAAGAGAGTTCTTCTCCTCCCATTCCTGATATTCCCTCCTACGCGCTTCAGAAGCCATGTCACCTTGATGTTCCGGAGCTGGGTGCTTGGCAACCTTGTCAAATTTCTTGGACTTGAGGACCAGATTAAAGTTACAGTACCAGTCAGCATAATTAGGTCCCTTTAATTTGTTGTCGTCCAACAATTTGGCGAATTGCCCATGTGCCATTTCTGATAAAAGGCAACAATTATTAATCCATGACCTAAAGTTGTTTCATGTTGTGAGTGTCGAAAAATGGGCTCACTTGCCACTTGGGATAGAAATGGAGACGTCACCCATCATTTATGGAAATGGAGGTGATGGAACCTCCGAGAAAGACTTTAAAACCATTTTTTAATAGTGACTCCAATAACCCGAGGCACCAGCTAACCAACTAGTCTAGGTAAGAATCGAATGGGAGAGGGGAAGGGGTTAAGCACCCCTCTCCCGGGTTCAATAGGTGGGGCTCATTGAAGGATTAGAGATCCATCATATGAATGGCCGAACCCTGCAGTTAGGTTAGGCAAAATTTCAAAAATTTCCTCTCCCCTCATCTGGGAATCACATTCCCTATTTTAGAAAATCTGCATTTTCAAGGATCAAACTTGAACCATAAACCGAACCAGATCTGAAACCAGAAGCATGAGAGGGATATACCTGATACGGAGAAACAACATCTCCAAATGGAGGTGTTCACGCCCAAGGAAGGAACCAAAAACTACTCCCACTGAAAATGGCGCAGTGTAGGATGGAGCAGCATCAGCAATGTTTATCCAACGAACCGAACCCTTCACAAGAATTCGCTAGAGGTTGTGAGCACAACTTCAGATCAGCCTTTCTCCAAAGGCTGATATCAAGATCCAATCTTGATCGTTCCTGCTTGAAAGAGGAGATCGAACTGGCAGTAATGGTAGCAACAGGAAGGTTGCGGCAACGAGAAAATAGCTCAATCTCACTGGGTGCTATGTTCTCTCTCTGATTTGAATGTGATGATCTTCTAAAGCTACCGCCCCCTTCTCCTTTTATAACCTTAAAGGGATCAACTCCTAATCCCATTAGGAGATGCTGATCGAAATCATATTTGGTTCTGAATTCCCTTTAAGAGATAGGGATAAACCCATATCTTATCTGCAGATTAGATCAGCCCTCTCCTAATCTTATCAAGAGGTTTCCAGATCTGAATTTGTATTCAGATTTGTACTCTCTGAGTGAATAGGATAAGACCCTATCCTATCTACTAATCCAATCTCAGATTCACCCCCTCTCTAACTGATCAAATCAGCCTAGTTCAAAATGGGCTTTAGACCCATTAAGAGTATGTGCTCACTTAGCCTTCCAAATTGCTGCCCAGTTGGACTTCCTTGTATGGCGTGAGACACAAGCATTGATCTACACATCAGCCACAAGGGTTTGACCCAACCTTTGTTACAAGGCCTATCCGAATTCACTAGAAAGCCCAGTGAACCCCTTGAGCCCATCACATGGACTCTATGGGCCCAACACTTACACTAAGTTGTCCTTGGGCCAACCCACCTTGTAACACCCAAGGATTGTGGGCAGATGCAAGATTAGCCCATCAAGTATTACCCTCAATGGTCTTACACTTAACTTCTCAGCCCATAATGATCATACACTACCCGATAAGAGAGGACCTCTTCCTCGGCTGCAAGAAACAGTGTTGCACTCTCTACTCACATGGATCCCGGGAATTAAAACTCTTTTGCAAACATTTTGAAACCGTAATATATATATATTTACATCCGTATATAAAATTTATTTTCAAAACAAATTTCAACGATTGAAATCGGCTGCCGACAGTCTCGGTTTCCATCAGAGAGAGTGCATCCCCAATCATTATCTTTGTCTAACAAAGGGGCTGATCCTGTCACTATGATCACCCACTTAGATGAATTCTAGGACTATCCCAACATACCCAGGTTTTGACCCCCTCTAAGGATTTCATTGATATGCATATCAAAGACAGCCCAATCCGACACCTAGTGCAGTATCATAACCGAGTCTAGGGGTCAGGTGTAACTTTCCAGTTTTGCCCACTAATCTCCAAGGTCTAGGGCAATACAGGAAATCTGGTCCGGTTCAGGGTTTCAAGTAAACCTACACTGCATGTGCTTTGGGTCTCACCCTGGCAGTTGAGACAGGCCACCCCAACACTTGGCAGCACACCAGTGTCAGCCTTAGCAGGATAAATCTCCCCAGACTTATCCAACGGCTGTGAACATTCTAAACTAACACGAGTGTCACTAAGTGTCCAATTTAAGGGTATTACATAGAAACACACCACAAGAGCATGAATCAAATATGCACTTTATTCATTTACAATAAATGTCAAAAGTATATCAATCTGATTGGAGCTAAGGGCATACAACTATCTAACACTCACATAAGGTCCAAATAAGCACAAACACAAAATACACTTAATCAATCAACATGATAACAAGGAAAATAGATAAACAGGTTAAACACAAAATATACAAAATACTCTTATTTATTTCTCATTTCAAAATTTGAGGCTTTTTTAATTTTTTTAATTTTTTAATTTTTAAGTTTTTATCTCTCATCCAAGGTTTGGTGGGGGTAAACCAGTATGTTTCTAGGCCTTAGTGCATCTATCCTATCTGGCCAAAACCTCCAACTCAATAAAATCATTGGTTTTGACATGATCAGTACCATAAATTGCAATAGTTAAAAGGAATTTACTTTGAAACAAAAATCACCGATGGGTATAGCAATTTCAAAACAACATATATATTTCAGCATTCCTTTGATCTCCTGAGACAAAATTAACATTAACAAGCAATCTAACCTATAACAGATGGAAGTGAAATCAGAAATAACAGAAATGAAGGACTAGACACATGATCAGAACATCACCATGCATAACCACGCATAAGAAATATCTACTCAGAGATGATGAACTAAGCAGAAAGGCAACTATAGAATCTAACTAAACATGAAGCAAGCAGTAGATCTTAGACTGGATTGGGTTGGGGACAAGACCTACGGGAATGAATTTGAAGGAATATACTCCATAGGTCTAACCCACCCTAACCTTGAGTCCTCTCATTCAAAGAAAATACATGAGTTAAATTTTAGTTTATACCTGAATGAGGTGTTGGCCAAAGTTCGATGCTGCGAATATGAACTCCAGGTAAGTCCAATGTGCTCCGAGGGTCGGAATCAAGGATTATGGAAAATCAGACGATCATACTTCCTCCATCTAAACTAAAGTAAGCTGGTGCTATCCACTACAACTTACCTAACTCAAGCTCGTAGACAGAGGAGGTCTCGGTTTGTACCGAATGTCGAAAGTGGAACAAGAGAAGAAACCACAAGAAAATGGTGGAGAAATGAGAGGTGACGCCAAAAACGATGGAGCCTTTACTAGATTTGGTAGAAAACGATGCTTTTGTTAATGACTATATGCTTTGTTCTTCACAGAAAGGGGTGCCACCAAGTCGGTTGGGGTGGCCTGTCTCAGCTGCCAGGGTGAGACCCTAGGCACATACAGTGTAGGATTAATTGAATCTTTGAACTGGACCAGATTTCCAGTATTGCCCTGGACCTTGGAGATTGATGGGCAAAACTGGAAAGTTACACCCGACCCCTAGACTCGATTATGATACTGCATTAGGTGTCGGATTAGGCTATCTTTGATGTACCAATCAGTGAGATCCTTAGCGGGGGTCAAAACCTGGGTATGTTGGGACAGTCCGAGAATTCATCTGAGTGGGTGATCATAGTGACAGGATCAGCCCCTTTGTCGGACAAAGGTAATGATCGGGGATGCACTCTCACTGATGGAAACCAAGACTGCCGGCAACCGATTTCAACCGTTGAGATTTGTTTTGCAAAATATATTTTATATAAGATATAAAAGAATATATATATGGTTTCTAAAATGTTTGCAAGAAGGTTTTAATTCCCGGGATCCATATAAGTGGAGAGTGCAACACTGTTCCTTGCAGCCGAGGGAGAGGTCCTCTCTTGTTGGGCAGTGTATGATCATTATGGGCTGAGAGGTTAAGTGTAAGACCATTGAGGATAATGCCTGATGGGCTAATCTTGCATTTGCCCACAGTCCCTGGGTGTTACAAGGTGGCTTGGCCTAGGGACCACTTAGTGTAAGTGTTGGGCCCATAGAGCTCATTTGATGGGTTTCAGGGGGTACACTGTCTTCAGCAGTGCATTCGGCCAGGCCTTGTAACAAAGGATGGGCTGAACCCATGTGGCTGATGTGTAGATCAATGCTTGGGTCCCACGCCATACAAGGAAGCCCAACTGGGCAGCAATTTGGAAGGTTTTTGAGTACATAACCTTAAATGGGCCTTAAGCCCATTTCGAACTGGGCTGATTTGATCAGTCATTTAAAGGGGGCGAATTCTGAAGTGGGTCAGCTAAAAGGATTGGGCTTAGACCCTATCCACTCAGAGAGTCCAAGATCTAAATAAGATTTAGATCTGGAAGTCTCCTAATTAGATTAGGAGACAGCTGATCTGATCTGCAGATAAGATAAGGATTATCCCTTATCACTAAGGGACTTCTAACCCAAATATGATTTGGATTAGCAACTCCTAATCTGATTAGGAGCTGATCCCTTTAAGATTATAAAAGGGGAAGGGGGCGGCAGCCTTGAAGAACACACATCATAATCAACAGCATTCTTCTCTTTAAAGAAAGAGAGATTGAGAGATTTCCTGCATACTGCGAATTCTCTTCTGCCGCCACCTTCCTGCCATTGCCATTCCTTCAGTTCGATCTCTAGTTCTTGGGAGCAATCAAGATTGGATCTTGATTTCAATCTTTTGGGAAAAGATTGATTGGAGCTGTACTCACAAGCCGTCCAGTTGATTCTTGCGAAGGGTCAAGTTCTTTTGAAGAACATTGCTGATTCTGCTCCATCCTTCACTGCGCCATCTTCAGTGGGAGCAGATTTTGGATCCTTCCTTGGGCGTGAACACCTCCATTGGGAGATAGTATTTCTCCGTATCAGGTATAATCCTCTCTCACTCCTTTTGGTTCAGATCTGGTTCAGTTTATGGTTCAAGATTGATCCTTGAAAATATGATTTTCTAAATAGGGAATACGATTCCCAGTTGAAGGGAGAGATAAAATTTTTGAAATTCGCCCCTTATTCCGCAATCTTTGGGCGTCCATAGGATGGATCTCTCATCTCTTCAACACAAACAACCCAAGAACCAAAGATATCATAATAGAACAATTCTAAATAATATCAAAATATAATAATTAAAATTTCAGATCAATTCCCCCAAAACTGAGAACTGATTTCTCAGAAAAGTGTAAACTGCTCAAATTCGGCCAGACTAGTTCAACCGATTTGAGTCTTGGTTCAGATCTGATCTTTTCCGGTTCAAGATTGAACTTGGCTCTGATACCACTTAAGGAAGGTGAAATCCATCATATGGATGGCCAAACCATGTAGATGGTTGGGCAAAATTTCAAAAATTTTTCTTTCAGCCCTCTGAGGATCGTATTCCATGATTTAGAAAAACTACATTTTTCAAGGATCGTTTTTGCTCCGAAATGGACCAGACCTGAAACCAAACTACAGGGAGAAGTATACCTAATACAGATTCCACAAATGTAGCTCCCAAAGTGGTAGTTCACGTCCAAAGTGAATCCCAAAACCAGCCTCCACTAAAGATAGCACAACGTGGAATGAAGTCGGTTCAGCAACGCAGCTTTCAGGAAAACTGCAATCCAACTCCTTGGATCGTACAAGGGAGGTGATGAGAATAAAATTTATCATATTTTTATCCCTCAATATTCAGTCTTTTATTCTTAATTAGTACCTAATTGGACTCACTATTCTTGTATTTCGATTTAGGGCACGAAAGAAGGCGTTATGGGAAAAATAAGGCTAATTGGGTAATTTTACATAGTTTTGGCAATGCGAGATAATCTGGGCATAACCCTCCCATCCTGACTTCGATTGCGAAGATTCAAGATGCATTGGAAAGATAAGGAAAAAATCTACAACTCTCATGTTTTGAGTTTTGATATATTCGGACTGTATCGAGGTAAAAATCAGGCCCGAAGTCTAAACAAATTCGTAGAGAAGCCTAGTTCACAGTTGAAGCCCAATTCGCAGTTGAAGCCCAATTCGCAGAGAAGCCTTGCAGCGGCCCAATTCGGAAGCCCAATACGAATGCAAGAATAAGAAACATCAAAGAGTCCTATCAGATTCAATTTTTTGTTGTATTTTTAGAAAGATAAAAGAGATTAGGATTACCAGTTAAAAGATAGGAGTAGATTAGATCTAATCTAAGCATTATCTATTAGAGAACTGATCTCCCAATGGAGAAAGAACTCCTTAGAGGAGAAGGAGACAGCTCCCTCCTAATTCTATATAAAGGGGGGCGGACTAGCACTTAGGGCCATCATCAAGTCCCCCAAGAGAGCTTCAGCCTTCAAGAAGAGCAATCAACAACCAAGGAGGAAGAAGCAAAGTTCGCCCCCTCTCATCTGAAAGCTGCGATTTCATCATGAAGTGTCTGTAAGGTTTTTATTTCTGGTTGAAGGGTTAGGGAAGCTTTGATTCTATAAACATTGTGAGATCTAATTGATTTTTATTTCAGTTCATTGTTTATGGGTATTCATATGTTTTCTGTGATTAACTGTGAAGATTATTTTTATTGATTAAGCAAGAAGGGCCCCTTGCTCATTCAATGAAAATAATCTATGGCCGATTGAACCTCCAGTTTTGTATATGATTGGTAGGTTCAATCATGGTGGCAACTAATAGAAATTGATTGCAAAAAAGTTTTCAATCTATGTTAGGAAAATATATGATCTAGTTTAACCGGTCCGAGCTTGTGAGATCACTGACCAGAATTGGGTTTCTCCCCTCTTAATGCTATTAATAGATTAAATCCTAAGAGCTTGTTTTGGTTGTCGAATAATACGAGTAGAGGCTGGCCATTAGAGCTTGTTAATGGCTATAACCAATTTATTCATAAACATATGAATTTATCTTTGCATCGAGGATCAATGATAAGAATCAAAGCTGAACTTGTCCCTTCAACCGGAAGCTATCTCCCATCGATTTAATCTTTTGCTTTCTGTTATTTTCTATTATTTTCTTGTTTTCCTTAGCTTTACAACCCCCTTACTTCGTTTACCTGGAAATAAATCAACCCAATCCTTGTGGAGACGACCTTGCTCATCACTATCTACAAATTATTTAATTGGAGCAAGACTATTTATCTTTGGTTGGATTCGACACCCACCAGGAGGTGAGCACAAATTTTCTCTCATATTTTCTTGCAAAAATCAGAGACTTGACTGATCAAGATCCATCACCAAAAGGGGAGAACGATTTAGGGTTTTTGGGGCGACAAGAGTAGAAAGGAAGAGTCGATAGTAGAGTGATCTCGAGCAGATCAAACTCTCTTTTCTTAAACCTTAAGAGCATAACTACTAATTGAATTAGGAGGTTCCTAATCCAAACCTTTATTTGGATTTGGACTCTCTTAGTGGATAAGACTTATCCTCTTATTTGAATGGATGCTCTAGACCCATATTCGCCCAAGTCACATGACTACTTAAGCTGTCATGTGACCACTTAATTAAGCTGTCATGTGACCACTTAATTAATCCAATTAATCATGGGCTTTAGGCCCATTAACTAAGTGTCTCACATCCCTAGGTAGTTTCTGGCCAATTTAGGTTCACTTTGTATGGCTTGGGACCCCAATAGTGATCACACATAAGCTCACATGGGTTCGGCATCGTCTTTGTGAAAAGGACTAGCCAAATTCACTAGTACAGTGAACCCCTGAGTCCATTAGTATGGGCTCTTAATGAGCCAAACATTTATAGTTAAATGATCATTGAGTCCAGCCATTCTATGAAGTTCCAATGATAATGGACTTAAGTAAGATATAGCCCATCAGCTAAACAGCCCTTAACGGTCTCTTACACTTAACCTCTCAACTCATAATGATAAAACACTACCCGACATGAAATGACCTCTCCCTTGGCTGCAAGGTGCAGTGTTGCACTCTCTTCTCGAATGGGTCCTAGGAATTAAAACCTTTTGCAAACCCTTATCTTCAAAACATAATATATATTATATCATATAAATATATTTTGCAAAAGAAATCTCAGATACGGTTGAAATCGACTGCTGGTAGTTTTGGTTTCCATTAGAGAGAGTGTAGTCTCGATCATTCACTTTGTTCGACAAAAGGGCTGATCCTATCACTATGATCACCCACTCGAGTGAATTCTTTGACTGCCCCAACATACCCAGGTTTTGTCCCCCAAAGGATCTCATTGATTGGCATATCAAAGACAACCCGATCTGACACCCAATGCAGTACCATAATCAAGTCCAGGGGTTATGTATATCTTTCTAGTTTTGCCCACCAATCTCCATGGTCTAGGGCATAACTGGAAAATGGTCCAGGTTCAGTGCTTCAAATAAACACACACTACATGTGCTTCGAGTCCAATCCTAGTAACTGAGACAAGTTGCACCAACATCTTTGGCAACATATCAGTGTCAGCCTTGGCAAGATAAAGTCCCTAAGTCTATCCAACGGTTGAGACCATTCTAAACTAACACAAGTCTCATAAATGTCTAGCTTAAGGGGTAATTATACAGAAATACACCAATCATAACATGAAACAATTATGTACTTTTATTCATTTACAATAAATGTATCAGTACATCAATCTGATTGGAACTAAGGGCATACACTGTCTAGCACTACCAACTATAAATTTTGCAACTTTGTTGATCAATGGTATGAGGTCTTACTATCCTAGCAAATAACATGCACCTAGTGATTTAATCTCATCATCACAGGGGCAAGTTTTAAATGTAGGAGCTAGCGAGGTTAGACTAGTAATGATAACAAAACTTACTAATTAATTGTAAGAGCTGGACCCAGAGGAATTGATGGAGAGCAATCCATCATCTCATGATAAGTTTGTGTCAGAACAAAGAGAACAATAACAAATTTTCATATGTTAGAAATTGTCCTTGGGTCAGAGGACAAAACAATTATTGATCTGCATATGCATATGAAGCGCAAGGTGTAAGGGAGTTTAAGAGGTTGCTCGAGCTACGAATCAAGATTTTGAAAACATAGGTGACATTTTGATAGTAACACAAGGTCTAGCTACTTGTTCCTTCTTCCATTTGAATATATATTGACTTTGTATGTCACTACGCGTTTAGTCATTACTAAGATTCATTCCTACGTAGTGGGTCAAGATTGAAGTTATTTACATTTGTTGGATTTTAATTTCATTGGATTTTAAATTCAATGGGTATTTAATCGATTAGTTACATAGTAGAATACACCTACATATGCTTGGGAAATGGATTTAAAGTTCCCACCATTTGTTTTTTGTATATCTTGTTTTCTCATTTGTAAGTCTTGTCCCACATTAAAAAATTTTAAAATTTGTCTTGGGCTTTTAAGTTGATGCTCACTTATACTCCTTAGAAGTATAGAGAGGAAAGTATAGAGACTTTCTACTATACAACATGTATGCTTGCATGCACGTGTGTGTGCGATGCAATGAGACACTTTAGAAACGCTCTTTTCTCGCACTCGTGTGATTCCATGTAAGGGTACCATATGTTTTATGATAATGTAGAGGTGCAAGGATGTAACACATGTAGACCACTCACAAAGTCACGATTTTCAAGTTGCAAACAACAAATAGCAATTCAAAAAGTCATACTTGACCATAGCTGTACATAAAGATGCATCCTAACACTTTTGGAAGGCCAAATTATGACCATTGACATTTTAAGTTAACAGACATTGTTCAAAATACACTTCTAGGAGGCCAAATTATAACCATTGACGTTTTAAGTTAAGATACATTGTTCAAATGTTAACAGTCATTAATTGTTAACTAACTGTGAATGGTCATAGAATTTGAATTTGTGACTGTATAAAGAGCCTTTTCAAACAAACACGCTCATTTTCAATGTGACTCTCCAGAATTTATAAAAAGGGTGCAAGCCAAGATATTTTTCATACAAGTTTTCTCTCAAATTCACAACACAAATACTCTTATCTCTCTTAGTCTGAATTTCTATTGTCTCATGGAAGGTTCCTTTAGGGATTCTTTAACTTTATCAGTTGTAGTTTCTCACCCAAGACTCTATTGTTGTATCCTAGGAACAAATTTGCTTTCAACCCAACAGTAAACTCATTCAATTGAATAGGGGCAAATTAATTTCTTAAGGCAATGTCTTTAGATACACCTCAAAGCTTCTCCACTAGTTTTCTATAATTACAATTCCAAAAAAAAAAGCTCAATAGTGTCTACATTGGACCAACTACAAATCATATTGAGATACAATTTCTAACTTCTTGTTTATTCAATAGGAACTTTATACACATTTGGTTTATTAAATCATAGATGACCACTCAATTTATTTTTGTTTTAGTAGGAATTTTATATTCCATCAATAGCAAACACCATTTCAAATTTAGTTTCTTATTGCCATTGTGTTTACACTTACACGATCAAAATGGTCGAGCATATCAAAGGACTTAAACATACCCTAAGTTTCTCAAAGGACTTAAAGATACATTGTAGGCCGACCCAAATGGACTCAAACATAACCTCCATCAATGAATCATCATATATAAATTCATCTAAATACTATTTTGCCCTTTTATAGATGAACCTTCCTATTTGTTCATTTATTCATCTATTCTATTATTTGAATTAGAATAAGGATGTCCTTTACTAATTTATTTGAAAAATTAATGGTCAACAATTAGCCTGGAAAATAAGTTTTACATAGTGGTGCACTTATATGCTTAACTATTGACCAATGCATATACATTGCATTTTATGGCATCAGTTGGAAAAATAGGTCATGAAGTCTCTTCGCTTAAATAGTTCCACTTTTATTATGTCAGTGCATGTAGGGTGAGCATGGGTCAGTTCAGTTTGGTTCCATGACAGAACTGGAACCTACCTTGTAGGGGTTGGTTATAGGATTGTGGAATTGAAACCTACCCTATGAAGGTCGGTTCCAGCCTTGGTAGTTTTGGGGCAAGTTCTAGGGTCTACTCATGGAACCTGTTCTTTCTTTACTCCCTCCATTAAAAAATAAAACAAAAAAAAAAATGAAGCATGCTATTTAAAAACATGATATTCAATAAATATAACATCTAGTTTAAAACTTATATTATCTTTATTGATTAAATTGAGTAACTTAATATGTAGATTATCATTATATGGTTCAAAACTTATAATTTAAATTTAAATTTTATAAATATTACCTTTTTACATTACTTGTTGTACACATTCAAATATTAAAATGAAAATAAATGATTGTGTCACTTAGGTAACTGAATGGTCAAGTGAGACCATGTCCTTTGTAACCATGAGTGCTTAGATTCAAATCTTCACATCCCCTAAAGTATTTTGAGGTTTATTCCATGACGAGTTCGGTTCGAAGGCAAGTTCCACCAAGGTTGGTTCTACCACGGCCAACTAACGTGCCAGTTCATCAAGTCAATTTGGGTAAGGTAAATCCCTAGGCCCTAGAACCAGCTTGGCTGGGGTTGGTTCCAAGAATTTGAAACCAAACCCTATCCATTTGCTCACCCATTAAGTGCAAGTGCACTTTAAGCATTATGGCTCATATAGGACCAAAACCATTGAATTGTTAAATCTAATTCTTTTAATGATGCATCTGCTTCTCAATCCTTATTTTTATATGCTTTTTTATTTCAAATATTCTTCTATCTTTATATTTGTATAGACAATATCTACTATTGGTAAATCATCCAACATCAGATTGTATAGACAAAATCCAAATTTATTATATTTTTGGTTCATTCTGAAAAACTCAGGGTAAAAAAGTATGTTTTAATCAATTAATGAAAACTCAGGGTATGCATGTTTAAGTCTTTTACCCTTCTTTTATTTATCTTGAAAATGTAGAAAAATTTTATTGGAGGGTTCATGCAAAAGGTGGACCAAAGGGTCCATAGAATGCGAGCTCCTCTAATTGAAGACTTGATGCATTTCTAAGCTGACGAATTGTTTTAGAGAGTGAATTAATTCAAGGGAAAATCTGACATTTAAAAAATTAATTCATAACACCGTCTCATTTTCGGTATGAAAAAGTAGCCGAATGGAGGTATTTGTTGCATTTTTCAAAACTTTAGGCTGCACTCGGTTGCAATGCAAATTTATTTGCATTGATACAAAACTATGAAAGTGCAAATGATTTGAGTGCAAACTCTTATTTAATTTTTGCTTCAAATTTTACTTTATTTTGTTTGATTATAGTATAAATGAAATAATATAAGAACTGAAGCAGAATAAAGTAAGACCCAAAACAAAATTAAACCATAAATTGCATTCTTTTCATTTACACTCCCATGAAATTGTACTAGTGCAAATAAAATTGCACTGTAACCAAACACAGCCTATGAGAGGATTTTCTTAGAGTCAAAATATGAGGGGAGGTATATATGATTGTCAGAAAAAGTAGCATAGAATCGCTGCATTAAAGATTTATTCACGAAATGGGGCCAAGTTTGCAGGATTCTTTAATGTAAGACCTTGTTGCGCAAAGTCCTGATGAGAGGAATCTGACCCAATTATATAAGCACTTGCATAACCAACTGAAAATTTTAAGATTTGGGAATCAGCCCAATGGTTATGGTTGGTCATGGAGTAGAGAACGTAGGTCATCAGCCACTGTAGGGCTCTTTGTTTTGAGTTCTGGTAGTATTCCTGTATGGTTATATTAAGTTGAGTTTGTGTCAACCTCAACCAACTTTACCTACTCTAAGTAGAAATGTACAACAAGGTACACAGCATATAAATAGCATCTTATAATGATAGAAAAGTGCATCTGACCTAATGTTGTCATTGTAGTTGCGTTACTGCTAGAGAATTAGTTAAGCTATTTACTAGACCATAAACAGAGATTCATTTATATTACCTAACAAAATAAGAGTGAGAAAGGGATCATAAATTCCAACTTCTTTACTTAACTTTATTTATTGCAAGAAATTTGATGTCTTTCTCCTCAATTAAAGCTTCTCCATCAACTCCTTGTATGTTGTATGCAGTTTAACTGAGAAAATTTAAATATGATTCACAATATTTTCCACTTTGCTTCTTTTATATTCCTTCCTTCTGGGTTAGGTCAGTTGATTTAAGAAGACCCAGAAACAAGAATAAATGGAGTGAGGGGTGAAAGCTACTCTGGAGGAAATTAGGACCTCATGTTTTCTCCAGGTGATATATATTGTTTCAAACTAAAGCTAACAACCGTTCATCTTTACTCTTTTCGCTTTCAATAGGAGAGCTATATGGGGCAGATGCATTATTTAAAGCTAAAATACATGGAACTTGGTTCTTTTAAAAGAAATTAATGCCTACGTACCAGCTTTTCATATAACCAAATTGAGCCATCAAAGTTAGTTGAGTTGATATCTAGATATCCATTCATTTTGTAATCAAGTCATTTAGGTGCACTGAAAGTCAATAAAGTGGGAAACTCTAATTTGGATTTGCAGAAAGCACATGGATATTTTGTTCAATGAATTTGGATTGGAATTCTAACCTGTCCACTACCATTAAATTCACCTATTTGTGGTTAAGGATTAAACTCATAAGCCCATCTGAGCTTGACAAGGTCTGGTCCAGCCTCGGCTTTATAAAGCGCCCTGTGCCTGAGAAACTTGTTTTCCAGTCTTCATAGGATGTATGACGACTGCTGAACTTTACAGTTGGACCAGATTGAATTCGCAACTGGACAAATTCTGTAAGCCAGATGGATCTAGGACGTTACTCCCTGATTGAATTGGTGTTAAAATTTGGTCGTATTATTTTTTGTTTTAAGAGAATATATAATTAAGAAGGAAAGGAACGAAAACCATTAAAACTTTATGATTATGAGGATAAGAAAAGCCAATGGTTAATGCTCATGGAATCCAAATTATATCAAAGTGTGGATTAGATGCAGTTGATGGTTGTCTTTAGGGGCTGTTTAACCCAATATTGTAAGACTAGGCCGCCACACCTAAGCCATCAAATGTATATGCCCCACAACCACTCTAATCTAGATTTCTAAATCAATATTCCATATTAATCAATGGCTTGGATTCAGGTTGCCAACTAAAAACAATTGTTCACTTCACCAGCCTAGTTTTTTCCCATAAGGAAACTAGAGTCCGGCTTCAGTCAGAGCAAAGCCTGTTCGAACAACCTTTACAGCCTTGCATTGGGAATATCTCCCTACTTATGTGCTTTACTTCATGGGTAGATATTCCCAATGCAAGGTTAGTAAAGAAAAGAAAGAACTGCCCCATATTCTGCTGAGAATGATGATGGAATAACTATGTGCGAATTATTTTCCCTCCGGTGGGCTTTCAAAAAAAAATATAAAGGAAATTCTCCAATGAACCCTACTTTAATCACTTTCATTAATTAACATAGTACTCGGGCCTTATCAATTTTTAATTATTTAAGGCTTTAATGTTATTAATACTATTTCAGAGTTTTGATTAGAGGCAATGGAGATCATTGATGGAACTCTATGGTTTGTTAATAAATATCTATATTAACTAAAGGGGAGGCCAAGAGACATCTTGTCACGCCCCGAACCTAAGTCAAGACATGTCAATGGGTGAACCTAAGTCAAGACATGTCAATGTTACTGGCTAGGGATGGCAATTTCTACCCTACCCAATGGGTACCTGCCCCAAAGGGGTAGGTGAAGGGAAGGGAGATCCATCATATGGATGGCCGAACCATGCAGGGTGGTTGGGTGAAATTTTAAACATTTCTTTCTCCCTTCCGGGAATCCTATTCCCTGATTTAGAAAAACTGCATTTTTCAAGGTTCATTCTTGAAACAAACTGGACCAAATCTAAAACCAAGATTAAGGGAGGGATATACCTGATACGAAATCAACAGTAGTTCTCAATGTAGGTGTTCATGCCCAAAGAGGTCACCAAATTTGTTTTCCACTGAAGATGACACAACTTAGGGTGAGGCAGGATCAACAATGAGGTTCTTCAGCAAGAACCCCAACTCTTCAGCAAGAATCAAGCAAGGGGTGTGAGCACGACGTCAAGATTGTTTCTTCCAACAAGAAACAATATCAAAATCCAATCTTGATCACTCCAAGAATTGGAGACTGAACAGGGTAGGGGCGGCAAGAGTAGGAGAAAAATTGCAGAAGAAGAATTCACCTATTGGGGAATTCGCCCCCTTATTTATAACCCTTCTAGGATCAGCTTCCTAATTCAATTAGGAAGGAGTTTCTTGATCCAAATCTGTATTTGGATCTGGACTCTTAAGTGGATAAGACTTATCTTATTTTATTGCTGATCCTAGTCAAATTATAAACCAGATTCACCCCTTTTTAGTTAATCCAATTAAATCCAATTCGAAATGGGCTTTAGGCCCATTAAGTCTTCTGGCTCCTTTCCCTTTTAATTGTTGGCAAGCTTGGCTCTCTTTGTATAGCGTGGGACCCTAACATTGATCTCCACAAAAGCCATATGGGTTTAGCCTAGCCACTGTTATAAGGCCTGGTCAAATTAACAATTGAAGACAGTGAACCCCTGAGCCCATCAGTATGGGCACTTAGTAGGCCCAACGTTTACACTAAATGGTCCCTGGTCCAACCACTTTATGAAGGCCCAAGGACTATGGAATTAAGTGAGATTATCCCATCAAGTAAAATCCCTAAATGGTCTTACACTTAACCTCTCAGCCCATAATGATCAAACACTGCTTGACCAGAGAGGACCTCTCCCTCGGCTACAAGGTACAGTGTTGCACTCTCTACTCACATGGATCCCAGGAATTAAAACCTTTTTGCAAACATTTTATATATATCTCTATATAAATATATTTTGTAAAACAAATCTTGACAAGTTTGAAATCAATTGCCGATAGTTTAGGTTTCCATCAGAGAGAGTGCATTCCCCGATCATTCACTTTGCCCAACAAAGGGGCTGATTCTATCACTATGATCACTCACTCAGGTGAATTCTCAGACTGCCCCAACATATCAAAGTTTTGACCCTCACTAAGGATCTCACTGATTGGCATATCAAAGACAACCCAATCCAACACCTAGTGCAGTATCATAATTGAGTCTAGGGGTGGTTAGGTCTAATATTCCAGTTTTGCCCATTTATCTCCAAGGTCCAGGGCATAATTGGAAAGTGGTCTGGTTCATGGTTTCAAGCAAACCCACACAACATATGCTTTAGGTCTCACCTTGGCAGCTGAGACAAACCATACCAGATCTGAAATCAAAAGGATGCAAGTAGGGATATACCTGAAAAGGAATAGCAGTATCAACAAGAAGGGTTCTTCAGCAAGAACATGTGATTCTTCAGCAAGAATCATGTAAGGTTTTGTGAGCACGACTTCAGATTGTTTCTTCACCGAGAAACAATATCAAGAATAGTTCTTGATCACTCCAAGAGGTGGAGATCGAACTAGGCAGGGCAGCAAGAATAGAGGGAGAAAAAGATTGTAGAAAAGAAGTCATCTTTCTGTAGAATTCGCCCCTTATTTGTAACCTTCCCTGGATCAGCTTCCTAATCTAATTAGGAATGAGTTTCTTGATCCAAATCTGATATTTGGATCTAGACTCTCAAGTGGATAAGACTTATCTTATCTAACTGCTAATCCTAATCAGATTATAAACCCAAATTCACCCATTTAATTAAATCACTTAAGCCCAGTTCAAAATGGGCCTTAGGCCCATTAAGTCACACTACGTACTTTACCCTTTAAATGTTGGCAAATTTGGCTCTCTTTCTATGGTGTGGTACCCTGAGTCCATCAGTATGGGCTCTCAATGGGCCCAACATATACACTAAATGGTCCTTGGGTCTAGCTATCTTGTGAAGGCCCAAGGACTATGGGCAGATGCATGCTTAGCCCATCAGGCATAACCGTCAATGGTTTTACACTTAACCTCTCAGCCCATAATGATCAAACATTGCCCAACATGAGATGACCTCTCCCTCGGCTGCAATGTACAATGTTGCACTCTCTACTTACATGGATCCCAAGAATTAAAACCTTTTTGCAAACATTTTGTGAAACCATAATATATATGTATATCTCTATATAAATATATTTTACAAAAACAAATCCCAACAATTTGAAATCAACTACTGGCAGTTTAGGTTTCCATCAGAGAGAGTGCATTCCCCGATCATTCACTTTGTTTGACAAAGGGGCTGATCCTGTTACTATGATCACCCACTTAGGTGAATTCTCGGACTGCCCTAACACACCCAGGTTTTGACCTGTTTAAGGATCTCATTGATTGGCATACCAAAGATAGCCTAATCCGAAACCTAATGCAGTACCATAATCAACTCTAGGGGTCAGGTGTAACATTCCAGTTTTGCCCATCTATCTCCAAGGTCCAAGGCAATATTGAAATTTGGTCCGGTTCAGGGTTTCAAGAAAACCCACACTGCATGTACCTTAGGTCTCACCCTGGCAACTGAGACAAGCCACCCCAACCCACTTGGCGACACATCGGTGTCAGCCTTGGCAAAATAAATCTCCCTAGATCTATCCAATGACTGTGAATATTCTAAACTAACACGAGTCTCAAAAATGTCCATTTTATGGGTATTACATAGAAAAACACCAAAATAACATGAATCAATTTTGCACTTTATTCATTTACAATAAATGTCAATAAGTAAATCAATCTAATTGGAGCTAAGGGCATAAATGTTTAACAGCTCCCACTTGCGCTTAGGTCAAATCGGGTACAAGCCAGAGTCTCATACTTTCCATGTGTTTCTCAAACACTTTTTGTGTTAGTGGCTTAGTAAATGGGTCTGCTACATTCTTCGCTGACACTACCTTCTGAATCTAGACGTCCCCTCTACTAACAATCTCCCGCAGTACATGGTACTTTCTCTCCATGTGCTTCAACTTCGAGTGGGTTCATGGCTCCTTAGCTTGAGCAATGGCTCCAGTGTTGTCACACAATAGTGGAATGGGTGATGTGTTGGATGGAACTACTCCTAATTCTTGAATGAACTTCTTCATCCAAATGTCTTCCTTGGCAGCTTCAGTTGCGGCAATGAATTAGGCGTCGGTTGTGGAATCTGCAGTGGACCCCTGTTTGCTACTCTTCCAACTAACTGCACATGAACCCATCGTAAATATGTAACCAAATGTAGACTTTCTATCATCTGAGTCTAATTGGAAATCGGCATTAGTATACCCCTGGATTTGTAGTGAACTACCACCCAATACTAGATAAACTCTTTTGCCCTTTGAAGGTATTTCCATATGTGTTTCACAACTGTCTAGTGCTCCTAACTTGGGTTAGATTGAAACCTACTTACAACACTCACTGCCTGAGCAATGTCTGGCCGAGTGCACTGCATGGAATGATGCTCCTTACGGCTGAGGCATAGGGAACCTCTCTCATGCCCTCAATCTCCTCGGGAGTCTTGGGAGACATACTCTTGGAGAGAGTGACTCTGTGTTTGAAAGGAACATTTTCTTTCTTGGAGTTCTCCATACTATATATTTTGACAATCTTGTCAATATAAGTAGACTGGGATAATCCTATTATCCTCTTCGATCTATCTCTATAGAGTCGAAGACCTAAGATATAGAAGGGTTCTCCAAGATCTTTCATAGAGAATTGCTGTGAAAGCTACGCTTTCACCGTAGTTAACATCCCTACATCATTCCCAATGAGTAGGATGTCATCTACATACAGAACTTGGAGCATAACCTTATCTCCCACTATCTTCCTGTAAACATAGGGCTCATCCAAATTTTGCTCAAAGTCAAACTGTTTAACAAAATAATCAAACTGGGTGCTCCAGCTCCTAGAAGTTTGCTTAAGTCCATATATGGATCAAGTGAGTTTACACACCATGTGTTCCTAACTCGCAGCTATGAAAGCTTGTAGTTAGTACATATAGATATCTTCAGTAAAATCTCCATTCAGGAATGTGATTTTGACATCCATTTATAAAATCTCGTAATCATGGTATGCTTCTACAGCTAGTAGGATCCTAATAGGCTTAAGCATGACCACTACCGAAAAGGTTTCCTCATATTCGTTTCCCTCTTTTTGAGTGTACCATTTTGCCACAAGACGAGCTTTATAGGTCTCAATGTTACCATCTGGGCCCTTATTCCTCTTGTAAATTGATGTGAATAAAAATTATCATATTTTTATCCCAAAATATTCATTATTTTACACTTAATTAAATCTTAATTGGACTCATTACTCTTGTATTTCGATTCAGGGCAAGCAAGAAGGCGACAGGAGGGAAACAAGGCTAATCGGATGATTTTGCATTGTTTCGGCACTGTTTAGTAATATGGGCATAACTCCTACAACCGGACTCCGATTGGGATGATTCCAGATGCACCGGAAAGAATAGGGAGAACTCCACAACTTTCATGTTCTGGGATTTGACAGATTCGGTCTACATCAAAGTCATAATCGGGCCTAAAGTCGAAGCAAATTCGTAGAGAAGCCCAACTCACAGCGGAAGCCCAAGTCGCAGAAAAGCCTTATAGCAGCCCAAATTATTAAAGAAGCCCAACTCGAATTCAAGAATAAAGAGTCTTATCAGATTTAAATTTCAAATGTAATCCTAGAAAGATAAAAAAGATTGAGACTACTAGATAAGAGATAGGATAGGATTAGATCGAAACTAATTAGGGCTTTCTATTTTTGAGAATGAACTCCTAAAAGGAGTTGGAAACAACCCCTCCTCCTAAAGCTATATAAAGGGGGGGGGGGGGAGGCAGACTAGCTTTAGAAATCAATCAATCCATCCATCTTGGAAGCAAATCAAGAAGTAGATGACAACCATGAGTGGCTGAGCTTCTCTTTTCTAATTCAAGGGGAATTTCTAGTTCAATTGTGTCACCGTGAGGTTATGTGCTTAATTTAAATTCTTGCCTTTAATTCAAGTATTCGTTTATTCTTGTGCATATTTTTATGGAAGTTGATGTTGATTAATCTGACAAATTAATTAATATTGATCTTCCTACGACTATCCATGATTCGGTGATCCGTAATTGTCATGA
Organism: Nelumbo nucifera; assembly: GCF_055504915.1. NCBI lineage: Eukaryota > Viridiplantae > Streptophyta > Magnoliopsida > Proteales > Nelumbonaceae > Nelumbo > Nelumbo nucifera. Next base: position 42,006,379 of record NC_142655.1, read on the forward strand.
ATAGTGGTACAAGTAGCAATTAGGTCAATATCTTTGTGGGTCAATTGTTCGTGATAGCCTTTGACCAATGTGTTGGCATGTTTTAACCTAAAGGGAATCAATGGAACAAAATTTAATAATTGCATCTATCTCAATTATTTTTATTTTGGTTTAACTGCTTTCATAAAATTTATTGCTATCATTAATTGATATGGAACGCTATCGTGCCCAGTCGGTTAATGATAAGTGTTGATTGAATGCTGGGTTTGGTAAACTAAACTAGGAAGGTATAAGGTTTATTATGGCTATCCTAATAAATCTAAAAGTTAAATGCTTGAATTGCAAGATTGCTATTTCTAGCCTAGGATCGGTGATCAATTGACTCAAATTGAACCCTTGGATCAGAATTTGGTAAGACTAAAATTTTCCTTGTTAATTGTTATTTGCTATTTTGTGTTAATTGTTTAGAAATTTAATTATTTGAAATTCCCACTCTTTAAATTGTGCACTTGGCTGAGAAATTAATTACTTGCTCCCTGTGGGATTTGACCTGGTACCACTGTTACTACAATTTTACTCATTGAGTGGGACTAGAATTAAATCTGAGGGCTTCGACAACCCGTCAGAATTTTGGTGCCATTGCCGGGGAGCTATTTTAATTTCTTAGCTTCATGCCTCCAAGGGTCATTCACCTCCAAGGGTCGTTTGAGAAGGGAGGCTAAGCAAAGGAAGGGTCGTTCACCTCCAAGGGTGAATTTCAATTGTGACTTGACAACTTGTGATAGAGCTATTTTTGATGAAGAAGAAGAAGAAGAGATGGCTGATAGAGAAAGAACACTAAGGGAGTTAGCTGCACCAATCCTAAATCAACAGCCTCTGTGCATAGAATATCCCACTCTTGAGGTAGCTTTTGAACTTAAATCAGGTTTAGTTCAATTGCTTCTTGTTTTTCATGGTTTTCCAGGTGAGGACCCTCACAAGCATTTTAAAGAGTTCCATGTTGTCTGTTCAAGCATGAAACCACAGGGTATGATTGAGGAACAGGTAAAACTGATAGCTTTTTCTTTTACTTTACGAGATAAGGCAAAGGACTGGTTATATATTCTTCCTCCTGGTTCAATACGTACATGGGATGAGATGAATAGGGTGTTTTTAGATAAGTATTTCCCTGCATCACGAGCTGCAAATATTAGAAAAGAGATTTGTGGGATAAGGCAGTCTAGTGATGAGACACTATATGAGTATTGGGAAAGGTTCAAACAACTCTGCGCTAGCTGTCCACAACACCAAATACCTGAGCAGCTCTTAATCCAATACTTCTATGAAGGACTCCAACCTATGGATAGGAGTATGGTAGATGCAGATAGTGGAGGAGCCTTAGCCAACAAAACACCTGAGGTGGCTTGGCAATTGATTTCCAACATGGTTGAGAACTCTCAACAATTTGGAGAAAGAACAGATGGAGCTATCAGACGTGTTAATGAGGTAAGCCATTCTAATCTGGAAAGTCAAATTTCTGATCTAACTTTTTTGGTTCGTCAACTGGCTGCAAGGCAATTAAGAACAACTAAGGTTTGTGGCATATGCTCAATTCCTGGGCATCCTACGGACATGTGCTCATCAGTGCAAGATGAATCAATGCAACAAGTCAATGCCGTAGGAGGATTTCCTGGCCAACCTCAACGCAAATATGATCCCTATTCTAACTATTACAATCCTGGGTGGAGGGATCATCCCAATCTGAGCTATGGAAATCAAGGAGGGCCACAGAGATTCCAGCCTCAAGCTTTCAACAGACAACCTCCAATTCCAACACTTACCCAAGCCCAAAATCAACCCTCAAGTTCAAGTATGTCTTTAGATGAGATAGTTAAGGATCTAGTGACTAACACTCAACAATTCTAATAGAAAACAAGGGCCAACATCCAGAACTTAGGGAACCAAATCAGTCAACTTGCTACTTCTATTAGCAAGTTGGAAGCACAAAACTCTAGAAAATTACCATCACAGACGGTGGTCAATCCCAAGGAGAGTGCTAGTGCAATGGTGCTGAGAAGTGGGAAGGAATTGTAGTCACAACTTACTTCACAAAAGAAAGTGGATGAAGAGCAGAAAGAAGAGGATGAACAAGATCCACTTGAGAGTTCCAATAAGGTAAAGCCCGACTCCCCTTTACCTAAGATTTCTAATGCCATTGTGCCACCTTTTCCTAGTAGGTTGGAAAAATCTAATAAAGAAGAGTACGAGCAAGAAGTTTTGGAGACCTTTAGGAAGGTGGAGATAAATATTCCTTTGTTAGATGCCATCAAGAAAATCTCGAAATACGCAAAATTTCTGAATGAGTTGTGCACTAACAAAAGGAAGCTGAGAGGTGATGAGAAGGTAAGGGTTGGGGAGAATGTGTCAGCTATCATCAAGAGAACCCTGCCAGAAAAGCGTGCTGATCCAAGTATGCTTACTTTACCTTGCGTGATTGGCAAGAAAAGAATTGAGCATGCCATGCTAGATTTAGGTGCATCTATCAATTTCATGCAATACTCAATCTATTGTGCTTTGAATTTTGGTCCATTGAAGGAGACTAGGGTAGTCATTCAATTAGCTGACCACTCTAGCACTTACCCTGAGGGGATTGTTGAAGATGTTTTGGTGTAGGTTAATGACCTAATATTTCCAGCTGATTTTTACATCTTGAAGATGGAGGAAGACACTATCACAAATTCAGCTCCACTTCTATTAGGCAGGCCATTTATGAAAATAGCCAAAACCAAAATAGATGTGGATGAGGGTACTCTCTCTATCGAGTTTGATGGTGAGATTGTTAAATTTAACATTTTTTAAGCAAAGAAGTACCCCAATGAATGTCATTCAATCTGTTCAGTTGACATTGTTGATTCAATTGTGTAGGAAATTTTTGAAGAAGAAGATATGAATGAGGAGCTCGAATTGAGTGCACAATTGGATATGAAGGAAGAGTTAGATTCATCTTGTGAACCTTCAGAGCCAATATTGGAGTCAAGGTTAACAAATTCTAATATTCCATCATCATTTTCTCATAAGAAATTGTTACCTTCTATTTTGTAGGCTCCTAAGTTAGAGTGGAAGATCTTGCCAAATCACCTTAAATATGCCTATTTGGGTGATGAAGAAACATTGCCAGTGATCATTGCAAAAGGGTTGACTGATGATCAAGAGGCATGGCTCATCAAGGTTTTGAAGGAGCATAAAGCAGCAATTGGTTGGACTTTAGTTGATATAAAAGGAGTTAGTCCATCAATTTGCATGCACAAAATTCTTTTGGAAGATGGTGCCAAGCCAGTCAGAGAATCGCAAAGGAATCTCAACCCAGCAATGAAGGAAGTGGTAATGAAAGAAATCCTTAAGTTGTTAGATGAAGGGATAATCTAATGCATATCCCCAAAAGGATGTGGGTAATTCCGAGTGTATGAGAAGTGACAGGACCATGTCCAACAAGGTCCTAGACCTCCTCTCTGAAACACCCTTAAGTTGTAGTATAGCAGGAGGAGCCAATTATGATACTATCCCGTTGACCTTCAAGTAGTCCCTAAAGTCGTTAGAGAGATACTTGCCACCTCAATCTGATTGAAGGGCCTTAATTTCTCTCCCTAACTGTTTCTCGACTTCTTGTCTGAACTCTTTGAACCTTTCAAAGGATTCGGACTTATGTCTCATTAGGTACACGTAACCATACCGAGAATAATCATCGGTAAATTTAATGAAGTACACATGTTGGTTACGAGTCCTAACATTCAGGGGACCACATACATCAGTATGTATAAGGTCAAGTGTGCCTGTACATCTTTCAGGCTTACCGTTAAATGGTCATTTTGTCATCTTACCTCGGAGGCAAGGCTCACAAGTGGGAATATCTTTTACGGTTAGAAAATCCAAAGGACCATCCTTTACCAGCCTTGTGATTCGGTCAAAACCGATATGGCCAAGTCGGTAATGCCATAGGCACGTGGGGTAACTGTATCATGATTTATTTTCTTGGGGTTTTCGACCGACATAGTTTCGGTTAAGTTAGTTTCTAGAGAAGGACGTAGAACATAGAGACCATTCTCTAGTTCTTCGCATGCGATGAATTTATTGTTCCGTTTAACAATAATCATATTACTAAAATAAATAGTATATCCATCAGCACACAGTTTAGAAACAGATATCAAATTTCTTCTTAAGTTCTGTACATAAAGACAATCTTTTAGTAGAAGAATTCCTTCTCTAAAAGCTAATTCTACGGTTCCTATTGCCATAGCTGCAACACTTGCAGTCGTTCCCAAGAAAAGCGTCACTTCCCTTCACTTAGTCTTCTACTAACTTTCAACCCCTGCAGTGAATTACACACATGAGTTGAAGCCCCGGAGTTAACACACTAGGACATAGAAATGACTAACAAATTAGTCTCTATGACACAAGTTTTGAAGTTACCTTTCTTAGATTCCAAGTAGGTGGGACAATTCCTCTTTCAGTGGCCGGCCTGCTTGCGGAAGTGATAGGCATCGGATGCCTTGTTTTTCTTCTGCTTCTTAGGTTTGGCAGCTTTCTTCTGGGGCTTCTTTGCCTTCCTTTTTTTCTTGCCCGATTTGCTAGCTTCAACAAGCATAGCCACAGGATCATCATTTTTTATCAAATCCTCGGCCCTCTGTAACATATTACTGAGTTCCTAGACGCTGACATTCAAATTGTTCATATTGTAGTTCATTATGAACAGATTAAAGGAAGGAGGCAGAGAATTAAGGATGGCATCCACTTGCGTGCCAAGATCTAGATTGGATCCAAGAGCCTCGAGTTCGTTAATGTAGCCCATCATCCGAAGATAATGGTCATGAACTTTCTGCCCCTTGGACATCTGCGCGGTCTTGAACAACTTCAAGACCTTCTGCCGAGTAGAACAATTATGCTCTTCGTACATCATCTTTAAACTATCCAATATGTCCTTAGCTAGTTCGATCTGATCAAACTGCCTATGTATTGGATTGTCTAGGGAGGCAATGACATAGCAGTGGGCTAGGGAGTTTTTATCCTCCCAATCTTGGAATTCCCTCCTTCTGGCCTTAGAAGCCCTGTCACCCGGACGATCCGGGGTAGGATTTTTAACTACCTTATCCAACTTCTTGGAAGTTAAGACTAGTATAAGGTTTTTGTACCAGTCGGCATAGTTTGGGCCCTCAGAAGCCCTGTCACCCAGTCACCCGAATGCTCCGGGGCAAAATGTTAGTCCACAACCTTAGTTTGATTCATGTTACCTACATTGATATGGCTTTTAATCTGTGTTCCATTTCCATTTGTTCATCTCTAAGATTTCCCTCCTATCTCAGTGACGGAGACGGAAAAGATGTCTCTGGAAATGTGGGAAATCACATAAGGTGTGAGGAGCCAACTGTTTCAGTTGCATAACCCCACCACCTTTCTGTGATGGATCATATCCACTCATCATATGAGTTTCCCTTTGGCCTTTGTTAAACAAGGTTCAGAGCCATTTTCAGGTAAACCTTTCTGTCCAGTGAGTGCTCACCCATCATATTCAGGTTACGCCAAGGTATCATGAGAGAGTTTCCATTTTCTGGTGAAGCCCATCCCACATCGGTCTATGACGCCCCTATCATCTTATGAAACACTCTGACAGACCCAACAGCAAATGGATTGGCCAATTTTATGGTGCATTTCCTCATTATTGAAGGACCCATCGTCGTGATAATGATGAAAGGCCTTTAGAGAGTCCATCATATGGATCTCCCTATCACATGCACTCATATTTGCTGAAGGGAACAAAAATTTACGCACTAGTTAATTTAGGTCAAACCAGAGTGGCTCCCACTGACTTTCATAAAGTTAGATTTATGGTGACCCAATTCGGCTAGGGTTTTCGCATGCGTCCCTTTTCAGGGTTGTGGGGCCCACCATGAAAGGAAGGGGTCATCCAATGACCTTATGGGACACCATGGCAATGATGTGCATTCAGCCATGGTTGGCGCAAGAGCCACTAACGTATCATCACGAGCCAAGTGTTTATGGCCAATGGTCGTAGCACATCAAACATCCACACATCACATGAAATGGAAGAATTGATCCAATCAATTAACTACTGTAAAGCCCATTAATCAGCCCGTTTAAAGTCCATAATATTAACCATTAATATCATCTAGGTATATCGGCTGAATCACAGTTAGCAGTTTGGCCCATATAGCTTTTATGTAAAACTGGGCTTTTGTAGTTTTAACCCCTTAAAACTAGGCTTTACAGGTTGGGCCAAATTGGTTCTTCCGATTAAAAATTGCTTCCAGACTTGGAAGTGGGAAATAACAGGACTGAATATAGCCCCTTTCGAACCCTAGATTCGGTCCAAACAGTTTTGGTCCAATCTGGTCCGAAACGGTCCAAAAACAATTTTTAATTCAAGAAACAATTCAATGAAAGACCTGAAATTAAAATTCCAGATTTTTGACAATCAAAAAAAGATCTGGACTCTTCGTACAACCTGCAAAACAGAGGTCAGTAATTAGGGTTGCAGTTTCCCAAACTGCAAAAACGCAGATAGCAAACTCTTCATCTACAATTCTCAAGCGCCGTCGTCTTCTCAATCAAGAAAAAAATAAAAAATTATAGAAATCCTATTTCTATTAATTAATTACATTCTTGATTGAATCCTATACATTCAATCTAGAAAAATAAAATAAAAAATTATTTTACAAACCAAAATGAATAGAAACTACAAATAACAAGTGCACAGACATTCTGCGCCAAATCTGATCTTTGAACTCCATGTACGAACAGTCCATTAAATCAGAAATAAAATAAGAACAGTTCTAAATTAAATTTCAGATTTAACGAAAATTAATTTCAAATCAATCGCCCATACAAGAAACAATTTCTTGAAATAAAACTGCAATTTGCGCAATACCCGGATAGAATAGCTTCTACCGAATTCCGTAGGTTCAGATCTGATTTCTTTGTTCAAGATTCGAACCTATGGCTCTAATACCACTGAAAAGAGGGAGAATTCCATCATATGGATGCCAAGAAAGCAGCGGAATAGGTGGGAGAATTTCAAAAAAATTTTCTCCCTTCAATCAACTGGGAATCATATTCCTTTATTTTAGAATCAATTAGTCAAGGACCTACTCGAACCAAACCAAACCAGATCTGAACCAAAGATCAAGGGAAGGATTATACCTGATACGGAGAATCAAAATCTCCCAATGTCGGTGTTCACGCCCAAAGAAAGATCCAAGATCTGCTCCCGCTGAAGATGACACAGCGATGGTGGGGCAGAACCAACAGTGTACGTCCTACGTACCGATTTCCAGTATTGGAAATACCAGATTTCCAGATTTCCAGTATTGGTGGGGCAGAACCAACAGCGATACTGGAAATACCAGATTTCCAGTATTGCCCTAGACCTTGGATATTAGTGGGCAAAACTGGAAAGTAACACCTGACCCCTAGACTCGATTATGATACTACACTAGGTGTCGGATTGGGCTGTCTTTGATATACCAATCAGTAAGATCCTTAGAGGGGTCAAAACCTAGGTATGTTGGGACAGTCCGAGATTCATCTGAGTCGGTGATCATAGTCACAGGATCAGCCCCTTTGTCGGACAAAGGTAATGATCGGGGATGCACTCTCTCTGATGGAAACCTAGACTGCCGGTAGCCGATTTCAATCGTTGAAATTTGTTTTGCAAAATATATTTTATATACGGATATAAATATATATTACGGTTTCAAAAACATTTGCAAAAGAGTTTTAATTCCCGGGATCCATGTGAGCAGAGAGTGCAACACTGTGCCATGCAACCGAGGGAGAGGTCCTCTCTGTTCGGGATGTGTATGATCATTAAGGGCTGAGAGGTTAAGTGTAAGACCATTGAGGGTAATGCCTGGTGGGCTAATTTTGCATCTGCCCATAGTCCTTGCGTGTTACATGGTGGCTTGGCCCAGGGACCACTTAGTGTAAGTGTTGGGCCCATAGAGTCCATGTGATGGGCTCAGAGGGTTCATTGGGCTTTCTAGTGAATTCGGCTAGGCCTTGTAAGAAAGGTTGGGCTGAACCCTTGTGGCTGATGTGTAGATCAATGCTTGGGTCCCACGCTAGACAAGGAAGCTCAACTGGGCAGCAGTTTGGAAGGCTAAGGGAGCACATATACTTATTGGGCCTAAAGCCCATTTCGAACTGGGCTGATTTGATCAGTTAAATAAAGGGGTGAATCTGAGATTAGATTAGCATACAGGATAGGGTCTTACCCTATCCACTCAGAGAGTCCAAATCTGAATACAGATTCAAATCTGGAAACCTCTTGATAAGATTAAGAGAAGGGGGCGGCAGCCTTTAGAAGGGGGCAGCAGCCTTTAGAAGATCACATTCTCACTTTCAGAGCAAGAGATACAGAAGAGAGAACATAGCACCACTGCGCTATTTTCTCCCTACCGCCTCCTTCCTGCCGCCGCCATAACTGCCAGTTCAATCTCCTCTTTCAAGCAGGAATGATCATGATTGGATCTTGATATCAGCCTTCGGAGAAAGAGTGATCCGAAGTTGTGCCCATAGCCTCTAGCGAATTCTTGTGAAGGGTTCGGTTTGTTGGACGAACATTGCTGATTCTGCTCCATCCTACATTGTGCCATCTTCAATGGGAGTAGTTTTGGGTTCCTTCCTTGGGTGTGAACACCTCCATTGGGAGATATTGTTTCTCCGTATCTGGTATATCACTCTCTTGCTTCTGGTTTCAGATCTGGTTCGGTTTATGGTTCAAGACTGATCCTTGAAAATGCAGATTTTCTAAAATAGTGAATGTGATTCCCAAAAGATGGGAGAGGAAATTTTTGAAATTTCGTGTAACCTACCTGTAGGGTTCGGCCATCCATATGATGGATCTCTAATCCCTTCAGTGGTATCAGAGCCCATGTTCAAGTCTTCAACCGAATTAGTGCAGATCTAAACCTGCGCAAATGGGCAGAAGGCATTCTACCCGATTTGCGCAGATTAGGGTTTTTTCTGGAAAATTGTTTCCCAAATAGAGGACGAATGATCTGAAATTAAATTTTATAAATCTGAATTTTATTTAGAATTGTTCTTTATAATTTTCTAGATTTATGGGCTGTTCGTACAATTGGAGAACGAAATCTTGATTGGCGTAGAAAACTACGATTTTGCAGTTTCTTGATTTATTTATTACATTTGGTCTGTAAAATATTTTTTTTTATTTTTAGACTGAATGTATAGGATTCGATCTGATGTAATATTAATAGAAATTTTAGGGTTTCTATTTTTTTTTTGGAACGAAGAAGGCGGCGCAGGAAGGAGATTTTGCAGATGGGAATATCGCTATCTGCGATTTGCAGTTTATGATCTAACCTCTATTTTGTAGGATGTGATGTGCGAACAACCCTCTTTGACTGATTCTTGCTTTTCTTTGATCAATATTTAATTTCAAATCATTTTCTTGGATTAAATCTTTAATTAAAGATCAAACCCTAGACCCACTCGAACCAGATTGGTCCAAAATGGTTGAACTGAATCTAGGGTTCAATCAAGGCTGATTGTCGGCCCTAATTACCCACTGATGGGCCTAAGGATTGATAATTAATTAAGAATTTAATTTGGCCCTACCTGTAAGGCCCGATTTTAAACTGTTAAAACTACTAAAAGCCCACTTTTGCAGGAAAGCTATATGGGCCGAACTGTTAAACCCTAATTCGGCCCATATACCTAGATAAGGTTAATTGTTAATGTTATGGATTAAAATGGGCTTTAATTATGGGCTTTATAGATATTTAATTGATTGGATCAATTTATTCCTGCAGGTGATGTATGGATGTCTGATGTGCTACGTTCATGGGCCATAAGTACTTGGCGCAAGCAGATTGGATAGTGGCTCTTGCGCACATCATGGCTGAATGCACATCATTTCCATGGTGTCCCTAAAGATCATTGGATGATCTCCCTCAGTGGTGGGCCCCACACCTCCTGAAGAGGATATGTGTGGAACCCTAGCCGATTAGGGCCCACCTAAATCTGGCTTTATGAAAGTCAGTGGGAGCCACTTTGGTTTGGCCTAAATTAAGCTAGGGCGTAATTCTTGTTCCCTCCAGCAATATGAGTGCATGTGATAGGGAGATTCATATGATGAACTCTCTAATGGCCTTCCATCATTAGCATGAAGATGGATCATTCAGTAATGAGGAAACACACTAGAAAATGGGTTATCCATTTGTTGTTGGATTTGTCTGAGTGTTTCATAAGATGATAGGGGCGTCATGGACCAATGTGGGAAAGGCTTCACCAGAAAATGGGAACTCTCTCACAGTACCTTGGCGTTCACGAATATGGTGGGTAAACACTCACTTGACAGAAAGGTTTAACCTAAAATGGTTCTGAACCTTATTTGATAGAGGCCAAAGGGAAAGCTCATATGATGAGTGGATATAATCCTTCACAGAAAGGTGGTGGGGTTTTGCAGCTGAAACAGTTGGCTCCATGCACCCTATGTGGTTTCCCACATTTCTAGAGACAAGTTGCTGTCTCCGTCATTGAGATAGGAGGGAAATCTCAAAGTTGAACAAATGAGAATGGAACATAGATTAAAAGTCATATCTATGTAATGAACATGAATCAAATTAGGTTGTGGACTTATGTTTGCTCTTTTATCAGAAAATGGCAAACGGACAATTTGCAAAGCTTCTGGACGACAACAAGCTTAATTGCCCAAACCATGCCAACTGGTACTGTAACCTTATGTTGGTCTTGACCTCTGAAAAGTTGGATAAGGTGGCCAAGAATCCTGCCCCGGATCGTCTGGGAGATAGGGCTTCTGAGGCCCGAAGAAGAGAATACCGAGAATGGGAGGAAAAAAACTCCCTTGCCTGCTACTATATCATTGCCTCATTGGATAATCCAATACAGAGGCAGTTCGATCAGATCGAACTTACCAAGGACATATTGGATAATCTCAAGTCAATGTATGAAGAGCATAACCATTCTACTCGACAAAAGGTCTTGAAGCAATTCATGACTGCGTAGATGTCCAAGAACCAACAAGTTCATGACCATTGTCTTTGGATGATGGGTTATATTAACGAACTGGAGGCTCTTGGATCCAGGATGGATCTGGTAACCCAGATAGATGCTATTCTCAATTGTTTTCCTCTATCCTTCAATCCATTCATCATGAATTACAACATGAACAAGCTGAATGTCAGCTTGCAGGAACTCAACAATATGTTGCAGAGGGCCAAAGAATTGATTAAGAAGGATGAGCAAATTGCCATGCTTGTTAAACCAAGAAAATCGGGCAAGAAGAGGAGGGCAAAGAGAAAGCCCCAGAAGAAGGCCACCAAACCCAAAAGGTAGAAGAAAGACAAGGCATCAAATGCTTGTCACTATTGCAAGCAGACCAGCCACTAGAAGAGGAATTGTCCTCAATACCTGGAATACAAGAAAGGTAATTATGAATCTTGTGTCATAGAAACCAATTTATTGGTAGCTTCTGCATCCTGGTGTATTGACTCTAGGGCTTCAACTCATGCGTGTAACTCACTGTAGGGGTTCAAGGTAAGCAGAAGGCTGAGTGAAGGAGAAGTAACACTTTACTTGGGGACTTCTACAAGTATTGCAGTTGCGGCCATAGGAACTGTAGAGTTAATTTTTAGAGAAGGAATAAATGTACTTAAAGATTGTCTTTATGTACAGAGTTTAAGAAGAAATTTGATTTCTATCTCAAAACTGTGTTGATGGTTATTCTGTCTTCTTTAGTAATACGATTACTATTAAAAGAAACAACAGATTCATCACATATGGGGAACTAGAGAACGGTGTCTATGTTCTACATCATTCTCTAGAAACTAACATAACCGAAACAACATCAGCTGACATCCCTAAGAAATGAAACCGTGATACAGTTAATCCCATGTGCCTGTGGCATTACCGAGTTGGCCATATCAGTGTAGACTGTATCACATAGCTGGTAATGGATAGTCCTTGGGATTTTCTAACTACAGAAGATCTTCCCACTTGTGAGCCTTTCCTTCAGGGTAAGATGACAAAATGGCCATTTAACGATAAGCCTGAAAGATGTACAGCCACGCTTGACCTTATACATAGTGATGTATGTGGTCCCCTGAGTGTTAGGACTCGTAACCAACACGTGTATTTCATTACATTTACCGATGACTATTCTCAGTATGGTTATGTGTACCTAATGAGACACAAGTCTGAATCCTTTGAAAAGTTCAAAGAGTTCAGACAAGAAGTCGAGAAACAGTTAGGGAGAGAAATTAAAGCCCTTCGATCAGATCGATGTGGCGAGTATCTCTTTGACGAATTCAGGGACTACTTGAAGGTCAATGGGATAGTATCACAGTTAGCTCCTCCTGGTACACCACAGCTTAATTGTGTTTCAGAGAGGAGGAATAGGACCTTATTGGATATGGTCTGGTCACTTCTCGTACACTCAGAGTTACCCACATCCTTTTGGGGTTATGCATTAGAGACTGCGATATATGTGCTGAATCGGGTTCCGAATACTCCATACGAACTTTGGACCGGAAAGAAACCAAGTGTCAGACACTTGAAGATATGGGGTTATCCTACACACGTTAAAAGAATGAGTGCGGACAAGTTAGAATCCAAGACCAGTTGTTGCCTATTCATAGGCTACCCAAAAGGCTCTGTGGGTTACCAATTCTATGACCCAAGTGAGCAGAAGGTGTTCTGCAGCCGAAATGCACAGTTCTTAGAGAATGATTATATCCTGGACTCACATCGTCAAGAAATAGTTCGTGATGAGGAGAGCTCAGGATCAGTGGGAGGTGTCCCACAAGTTCTAGGTATTGACCAACCTAGAAGATCTACCCGGGTATCTAGGCCACCAGTCCATTTTGTCTATGACCAGGATAGTTACCTAGTGGAAGCCTTGACTAGTGAGGAAGATCCCGTGACTTATGCGGAAGCTATGTTGGACATAGATTCACTGAAGTGGGTAGATGCCATGAGAGCTGAGATGGACTCAATGGAGACCAATGGATCCTGCTAGCTGTAGCAGCATACCATGACTACGATATTTGGAAAATGGATGCCAAAATTGCGTTCCTGAATGGAGATCTAACTGAAGATATCTATATGCAGCAACCACAAGGTTTCATAGCTGCGGGTCAGGAACACATGGTATGTAAGTTAAATAGATCCATATATGGACTTAAGAAAGCTTCTAGGAGTTGGAACATCTGGTTTGACTCTACCATCAAAAAGTTTGACATTGAGCAGAATCTGGATGAGCCCTGTGTTTACAGAAAGTCCAGTGGGGATAAGGTTATGTTCCAGGTTCTGTATGTAGATGACATTCTACTCATTGGGAATGACGTAGCAATGTTGACTACGGTGAAAGTATGGCTTTCACAGTAATTCCCCATGAAAGATCTTGGAGAAGCCTCCTATATACTAGGTCTTCGACTCTATAGAGATAAATCAAAGCGGATAATAGGATTATCCCAATCTGCTTACATTGACAAAATTGTCAAGAGATATAGCATGGAGATCTCCAAGAAGGGAAATGTTCCCTTCAGGCACGAAGTCACTCTCTCCAAGAAGATGTCGCCCAAGACTTCTGAAGATGTTGAGGGCATGAAGGACCTTCCCTATGCCTCAGCCGTAGGGAGCATCATGTATGCCATGCTGTGCACTTGTCCTGACATTGCTCAGGCAGTGATTGTGGTAATCAGATTCCAAGCCAACCCAGGGCAGGAGCACTGGACCGCTGTGAAAAACATACTCAAGTACCTTCGAAGGACAAAAGAGTTTTGTCTGGTATTCGATGGTAGCTCACTACAGATCTAGGGGTATACTGATGTTGATTTCCAGTCGGATCTAGATGATAGAAAGTCTAAATCTGGATGACCCTTGTGTCTACAGAAAGTCTAGTGGGGATAAGGTTATGTTCCTTGTTCTGTATGTAGACGACATTCTACTCATTGGGAATAATGTAGGAATGTTGACTACGGTGAAAGTATGGCTTTCACAGTAATTCTCCAAGAAAGATCTTGGAGAAGCCTCCTATATACTGGGTCTTCGACTCTATAGAGATAGATCAAAGCGGATAATAGGATTATCCCAATCTGCTTACATTGACAAAATTGTCAAGAGATACAGCATGGAGAACTCCAAGAAGGGAAATGTTCCCTTTAGGCACGGAGTCACTCTCTCCAAGAAGATGTCACTCAAGACTTCTGAGGAGATTGAGGGCATGAAGAACGTTCCCTATGCCTCAGCCGTAGGGAGCATCATGTATGCCATGTTGTGCACTCGTCCTGACATTGCTTAGGCAGTGAGTGTGGAAAGCAGATTCCAAGCCAACCCAGGGCAGGAGCACTGGACCGCTATGAAAAACATACTTAAGTACCTTCGAAGGACAAAAGAGTTTTGTCTGGTTTCGATGGTACCTCACTACAGATCCAGGGGTATACTGATGCTGATTTCTAGTTGGATCTAGATGACAGAAAGTCTAAATCTGGGTATCTTTTCACTATAGGATCGTGTGCTATTTGTTGGAAAAGCAGCAAACAGGGGTCCATGGCAGACTCCACAACCGAAGTCGAATACATTGCCGCAAGTGAAGCTGCCAAGGAAGCTGTGTGGATGAAAACGTTCATTCACGAATTGGGAGTAGCTCCGTCAAACACATCACCCATCCTATTGTTGTGTGACAACAATGGAGCGGTTGCTCAGGCTAAGGAGCCACGAGCCCACTTGAAGTCGAAGCACATCGAGAGGAAGTACCATGTACTGCGGGAGACTGCTGGTAGAGGGGACGTCCTGATTCGGAGGGTAGCATCAGCGGAAAATGTAGGTTTACTTAAAACCCAAAGCTAGGGTGAGACCCAAAGCACATGTAGTGTAGGTTTACTTAAAACCCTGAACCAGAACAGGTTTCCAGTATTGCCCTGGACCTTGGAGATTAGTGGGCAAAACTGGAAAATTACACCTGACCCCTAGACTTGATTATGATACTACACTAGGTGTCGGATTGGGCTGTCTTTGATATGCCAATCAGTGAGATACTTAGAGGGGGTCAAAACATGGGTATGTTGGGACAGTCTGAGAATTCATCTGAGTGGGTGATCATAGTAATTGGATCAGCCCCTTTGTTGGACAAAGGAAATGATCGGGGATGCACTCTCTCTTATGGAAACCAAGACTGCCGATGTTGAAATTTGTTTTGCAAAATATATTTTATATACGGATATAAATATATATATATATATATTACAGTTTCAAAAATGTTTGCAAAAGAGTTTTAATTCCTGGGATCCATGTGAGAAGAGAGTGTAGCACTATTCTTTGCAGTTGAGGGAGAGGCCCTCTCTTGTCGGGTAGTGTATGATCATTAAGGGCTGAGAGGTTAAGTGTAAGACCATTGAGGGTAATGCCTAATGGGCTAATCTTGCATCTGCCCACAGTCCCTGGGTGTTACAAGGTTGCTTGGCCCAGGGACCACTTAGTGTAAGTGTTGGGCCCATAGAGTCCATGTGATGGGCTCAGGGGGTTCACTGGGCTTTCCAGTGAATTCGGCTAGGCCTTGTAACAAAGGCTGGGCCGAACACTTGTGGCTGATGTGTAGATCAATGCTTGGGTCCCACGCCAAACAAAGAAGCCCAACTGGGCAGCAGTTTGGAAGGCTAAGTGAGCACATATACATATTGGGCCTAAAGCCCATTTCGAATTGGGCTGATTTGATCAGTTAAATAAACGGCAAAATCTGAGATTAGATCAGCAGATAGGATAGGGTCTTACCCTATCCACTCAGAGAGTCCAAATCTGAATACAGATTCAGATCTGGAAACCTCCTGATAAGATTAGGAGAAGGCTGATCTAATCTGCATATAAGATAAGGGTCTATCCGTATCTCTTAAAGGGAATTCAGATCCAAATATGGTTTGGATCAGCAACTCCTAATGGGATTAGGAGCTGATCCCTTTAAGGTTATAAAAGGAGAAGGTGTTGGACAGTTTTTGTATGCCCTTAGCTTCAATCAGTTTTGATGTACTTTTGTTATTTAATGTAAATAAATGAAGTACATGTTTGATTCATGTTGTGTGGTATACTTCTGTGTGTAAGACCCTAAAACTGGACACTTAATGAGACTTGTGTTGGTTTTAAATGTTCACAGCCATTGGATAAGTCTGGGTAGATTTATCCTGCCAAGGCTAACACTGGTGTCCTGCCAACTGTTGGAGTGGCTTGAACCCTTGAACCGGACCAGATTTCCACTATTGTCGTGGACCTTGGAGACTGATGGGCAAAACTGGAAAGTTACACCTGACCCCTAGACCCGATTATGCTACCGCACAAAGTGTCGGATTGGGTTGTCTTTGATATGCCAATCAGTGAGATCCTTAGCGGGGGTCAAAACCTGGGTATGTTGGAACAGTCTGAGAATTCATCTGAGTGGGTGATCATAGTGACGGGATCAGCCTCTTTGTCGGACAAAGGTAATGTTCGGGGATGCACTCTTTCTGATGGAAACCAAACTGCCGGCAGTTGATTTCAATCGTTGGAATTTTGTTTTGCAAAGTTTATATATATATGATATATATTTAAGTATGGTTTCAAAATTTTTGCAAATGGTTTTAATTCCCGGGATCCATGTAAGTAGAGAGTGCAGCACTGTTCTTTGCAGCCAAGGGAGAGGTCCTCTCTTGTCGGGTAGTACATGATCATTATGGGCTGAGAGGTTAAGTGTAAGGCCATTTGGGATGATACCTGATGGATCTTGCACCTGCCCACAGTCCCTGAGTTTTTATAAAATGGCTTGCCCCAGGGACTACTTAGTGTAAGTGTTGGGCCCATAGGGTCCATATGATGGGCTCAAGGGGTTCACTAGGCTCACCAGTGAATTCGGCTAGGCGTTGTAAGAGAGGCTGGGCCGAACCCATGTGGCTGGTGTGTAGATCAATGCTTGGGTTCCACACCATACAAAGAAGCCCAAATGGGCAGCAGTTTGGAAGACATTTGAGCACATAACCTTATTGGGCCTACAGCCCTTTTTGAACTGGGCTGATTTGATCATTCATTATTAGGGTCGGATCTGGGATTAGGATGAGCCCAAAAGCTTATCTAATCTGCAGATAAGATTAAGAAATGTCCTAATCCAAATACAGATTTGGATAAGGGCAACTCCTGATATGATTAGGAAATCTTTTCTTAATCATTAAGCAACTAGAGGAAACCCTATTCGAATAACAAGAATTCAAACCCTAGGGACACAGAACACACCCTGCAGTTTTTTGAGATAGGATCTTAGAAACCGTAGAGAAGAAAAATAGTTCACCACCTTCTCTAGTGTCCTCCTGTTGCAGCCGCCACCATCTATTATAGTTCATTTTCTCTGTTAGAGAAAGATCAAGAAAATTTCTTGATATCAGTCTTTGTTGAAAGGCTGATTCGGTTTGGTTCTCATTGTCATCCAAAGGATTCTTGTGAAGGATTCAGTCTGTAGGATGCACCCTGCTGGTTTTGTTCCACAGTTGTTGTGTCATCTTTAGCAGGAGCAGATCTTGGTGCCTTCTTTGGGCATGAACACCAACTTTGGGAGATATTATTTCTCTGGATTAGGTATAATTACTCCCTTCACTTTTGGTTCAAATCTGGTTCGGTTCTGGTTCAAGTAGGATCCTTGAATCTTGATTCTAAAATTAGGGAATGCGATTCCCAGTTGAAAGGTAGGTAGAAAATTTTTGAAATTCGCGCACCCACTCTGCAACTGTTTTGGCGTCCATATGATGGATTCTACCATCACTTTCAGTGGTATCAGAGCCACAGGTTCGAATCTTGAACCAAGAATTCAGATCTGAACCTACGCAATTCGGTAGAAGCTGTTCTATCCGAGTATTGCGTCATTTGCTATTTTATTTCAAGAAACTGTTTCTTGTTGAGGGCGATTGATCTGAAATTAATTTTGTTTAAATCTGAAATTTATTTAGAATGGTTCTTGATTTATTTCTTGATTTAATGGACTGTTCGTACCTGGAGATCAAAGTGCAGATTTGGCGCAGATTGTCTGCACATTCTCTTTTGTAATTCTATTCAATTCGGTCTGTAAAATATATATTATTTTTTTTATTTTTCTAGACTGAATGTATTGGATTCAATCAAGGATGTAACTAATTAATAGAAATAGGATTTCTATTTTATTTTATTTTCTTGATTGAAGAAAGCGGCGGCGCTGGAGATCTGCAGATGGAGGGATCGCATTTTGCGTTTTGCAGTTTATGAAACTGCAACCCTAGTGACTAACCTCTGTTTTGCAGGTGGTGCGAACAGTCCATGTCTGATTCATGATTGTCTAAAAATCAGAAATATTAGTTTCAGATCCTTCCTGAATTAATTCTTGAATTGAAAATCAGTTTCGGACCATCTCAGACCAGATTGGACCAAATCTAGGGTTTGAAAGGGGACTGTTTTCAGTCCAGTTTTCTCACACGATTCAGGCCCAAATCTGATGTTCAATTGCAGGGATTAATTCGGCCCAACCTATAAAGCCCAGTTTTAAAGAGTTAAAACTACAAAAGCCCTTTTTCGTGAGAAAAGCTATATGGGCCGAACTACTAACTGCTATTCAGCCCATATACCTAGATGATATTAATTGTTAATATTATGTCTTGTTGGGCTGATTGATGGGCTTTACAGCTAGTGATTGATTGGATCAATTCTTCCATATCATGTGATGTGTGGATGTTTGATGTGCTGCGACCATGGGCTATAAGCACTTGGCCCATGATGACTCGTTAGTGGCTCTTGCGCACACCATGGCTGAATGCACATCATTGCCATGGTGTCCTATAAAGTCATTGGATGATCCTTCTTTGCATGGTGGGTCCCATAACCCTGAAAAGGGAAGTGTGCGAAAACCCTAGCCGATTTAGGTCCACCAGAAATCTGACTTTATGAAAGTCAGTGGGAGCCACTTTGGTTTGACCTAAATTAGAACTAGGGCGTAAATTTTTGTTCCCTCCAGTAATATGAGTGCATGTGATAGGGAGATCCATATGATGGACTCTCTAAAGGCCTTCCATCATTAGCACGATGATGGGTCCTTCAGTAATGAGGAAATGCACCATAATATTGGGTTATCCATTTGCTTTTGGGTCTATTAGAGTGTTTCATAAGATGATAGGGGCGTCATAGACCGATGTGGGAGGGGCTTCACCAGAAAATGGGAACTCTCTCATGGTACATTGGCATAACCTGAATATGATGAGTGAGCACTCATTGGACAGAAAGGTTTACCTAAAAACGACTCTAAACCTTGTCTGACAGAGGCCAAAGGGAAGCTCATACGATGAGTGGATGTGATCCGTCGCAGAAAGGTGGTGGGGTTATGCAGCTAAAACAGTTGGCTCCATGCACCCTGTGTGAATTCCCACATTTCCAGAGACATCTCGCCGTCTCTGTCACTGAGATAGGAGGGAAATCTTAGAGATGAACAAATGGAAATGGAACATAGATTAAAAGCCATATCTATGTAGGTAACATGAATCAAACTAAAGGTTGTGGACTAACGTTTTGTTGTTTTACCAAAAAATGGCAAACGGACAATTTGCTAAGTTGCTTGATGACAACAAGCTTAAGGGACCCAATTATTCCAACTGGTACAAAAACCTTATGCTAGTCTTGGCTTCAGAAAAACAAGATAAGATGGCTAAAAATCCTGCTCCGGGTCATCCGGGGGATAGGGCTTCTAAGGCCCGAAGGAGAGAATACCAAGAATGGGAGGATAAAAACTCCCTGGCCAGCTGCTATATCATAGCTTCTTTGGACAATCCGATATAGAGGCAGTTCGATCAGATCGAACTCGCCAAAAACATATTGGATAGTCTGAAGACTATTTATGAAGAGCAGAATCGTTCTACTCGACAAAAGGTCCTAAAACAGTTAATGACCGTGCAGATGACTTAGGGCCAACAAGTGCATGACCATTGTCTTCGGATGATGGGCTACATAAACGAGCTGGAATCCCTTGTTTCCGGGTTAGATCTGGTCACACAGATCGATGCTATTCTCAACTCTCTGCCTCCGTCCTTCAACCCGTTCATTATGAATTATAATATGAACAAGCTGAATGTCAGCGTCCAAGAGCTCAACAATATGTTGCAAAGAGCTGAGGAATTAATAAGGAAGGATGAGCCGATAGCCATGCTTGTTGAAGCTGGAAAATCTGGCAAGAAGATGAAGGCAAAGAGAAAGCCTCAGAAGAAAACCACCAAATCTAAGAAACAAAAGAAAGACAAGGCATCTGATGCTTGTCACTTTTGCAAGTAGGCCGGCCACTGGAAGAGGAATTGTCCTGCCTACCTGGAATCTAAGAAAGGTACTTTCGAAACTTGTGTCATGGAAACTAATTTATTAGTAATTTCTGTGTCCTGGTGTGTTGACTCTAGGGCTTCAACTCATGCATGTAATTCACTACAGGGGTTCAAAGTAAGCAGAAGGTTGAGTGAAGGAGAGGTGACACTTTACATGGGGACTTCTACAAGTGTTGCAGCTACGGTGATAGGAACTGTAGAATTGAATTTTAGAGAAGGGATTCTTGTACTAAAAGACTGTCTTTATGTACAAAATCTAAGAAGAAATTTGATTTCTGTTTCTAAACTGTGTGTAGATGGATATACTGTCTCTTTTAGTAATATGATTACTATCAAAAGGAGCAACAAATTCATCGCATGCGGGTAATTGGAGAACGGTCTCTATGTTCTACATCCTTCTCTAGAAACTAACCAAACCGAAACTATGTCGGTCGAAATCCCAAGAAAAGGACTCATGACATGGTTAGTCCCACATGCCTGTGGCATTACCGACTTGGCCACATCGGTATAAACTGAATCACAAGATTGATAAAGGATGGTCCTTTGGGTTTTCTAACCATAGAAAACCTTCCCACTTGTTAGCCTTGCCTTAGAGGCAAGATGACCAAGCGGCCATTTAATGGTAAACCTGAAAGATGTACATGCACACTTGACCTTATACATAGTGATGTATGTGGTCTCTTGAGTGCTAGGACACACAACCAACACGTGTATTTCATCACCTTTTCCGATGATTTCTCACGATATGGTTATGTGTACCTAATGAGACATAAATCTGAATCCTTTGAAAATTTCAAAGAGTTCAGACAAGAGGTTATGAAATAGTTAGGGAGAGAAATTAAGGCCCATCGATCAGATCGGGGTGGCGAGTATCTCTTTAACGAATTTAGGGACTACTTGAAGGCCAATGGGATTATCTCACAGTTGGCTCCTCCTGCAACACTGCAACTTAACGATGTTTCAGAGAGGAATAGGACATTGCTAGACATGGTCCAGTCACTTCTCACACGCTCAGAATTGCCCACATCTTTTTTGGGGATATGTGTTAGAGACAACAATTTACGTGCTGAATAAGGTTCCAACCAAATCAGTTCTGAAAACTCCATACGAACTATGGACCGGAAAGAAACCAAGTGTCCGACACTTGAAGATTTGGGGTTGTCTTGCACACGTTAAAAGAACGAGTGCGGACAAGTTGGAATCCAAGACCAGCCGTTGCCTGTTTGTAAGCTACCCAAAGGATTCAGTGGGTTATCTTTTCTATGACCCAAGTGAGAAGAAAGTGTTCTACAGTCGAAATGCCATGTTCTTAGAGACCGATTATATCTTAGACACTCATCGTCAGGAAATAGTTCTTGATGAGGAGAGCTCAGGATTAGTGGGAGATGTTCCGTAGTTTCTAGGTAGTGACCAACCTAGAAGATCCACCCGGGTATCCAAGCCACCAGTCCGTTATGGTTATGACCAGGATAGTTACCTAGTAAAAGCCTTGACTAGTGAGGAGGATCTCGTGACTTACACGGAAGCTATGTTGGACATAGATTCCCAGAAGTTGGTGAAGGCCATGAGAGTTGAGATGGATTCAATGGAGGCCAATAGAGTCTGGACTCTAGTAGATCCGCCCTCTGGGGTAAAAGCAATTGGTTGCAAATGGATCTATAAGAGGAAGAAAGGCCCCGATGGCAGGATTGAGACCTACAAAGCTCGTTTGGTGGCGAAAGGGTATACTCAGAAAGAAGGTATCAACTATGAGGAAACCATTTCGCCCATGACCATGCTTAAAATCATTAGGATCCTGCTAGCTGTAGCAGCATACCATGACTATGAGATTTGGCAAATGGATGTCCAAACTACATCCTGAATGGAGATCTTTGTGAAGATATCTACATTCAGCAGTCGTAAGGCTTCATTGCTGCTCGTCAGGAACACATGGTATATAAACCTAATAGATCCATATATGGACTTAAGTAGGCTTCTAGGAGTTGGAACATCCGTTTTGACTCTGCCATCAAATCGTTTGACTTTGAGCAGAATCTGAATGAGCCCTTGTTTACAGGAAGTCTAGTGGAGATAAGGTATCCTTTTTGGTGTTATATGTGGACGATATCCTACTCGTTGGGAATGATGTAGGAATGTTGACTTCGGTCAAGGTATTGCTTTCACAGCAGTTCTCCATGAAAGATCTTGGAGATGTTTCCTATATATTGGGTCTTCGACTCTATAGAGATAGATTGAAGCGGATAATTGGATTATCCCAGGCTGCTTACATTGACAAAATTGTCAAAAGGTACAACATGGAGAACTCCAAGAAAGGAAACATTCCTTTCAGGCATGGAGTCACTCTCTCCAAGAAGATGTCTCCCAAAACTTCTGAGGAGATCGAGAGCATGAAATACGTTCCCTATCCCTCAGCCGTAGGGAGCATCATGTAAGCCATGTTGTGCACTCGCCCTGACATTGCTCAGGCGGTGAGTGTTGTAAGCAAGTTCCAGGCCAACCCAGGGCAGGAGCATTGGACAAAAGAGTTTTGTCTGGTATTCGATGGTAGTTCACTGCAAATTCTAGGGTATACTGATGCCGATTTCCAGTCGGATCCAGATGATAGAAAATCTACATCTGGGTATGTTTTCACGATAGGATCGTGTGATGTTTGCTGGAAAAGTAGCAAACAGGGGTCCACGACAGACTCCACAACTGAAGCCGAGTACATTGCCGCAAGTGAAGCTGCCAAGGAAGCTGTGTGGATGAAGAAGTTCCTTCACGAATTAGGAGTGGTTCCGTCCAACACATCACCCATCCCGTTGTTGTGTGACAACAATGGAGCGATCGCCCAGGCTAAGGAGCCTCGAGCCCACTCGAAGTTAAAGCACATCGAGAGGAAGTACCATGTACTGTGAGAGATCGTTGGTAAAGGGGACATCCTGATTCAGAAGGTTGCATCAGCGGATAATGTGGCAGACCCATTAACGAAGCCACTCACACAGAAGGTGTTTGAGAAACTCGTGGAAAGTATGGGACTCCAGCTTGTACCAGATTGGACCTAAGTGCAAGTGGGAGCTATTGGATAGTTTTTGTATGCCCTTAGCTTCAGTAAGTTTTGATGTACTTTTGTTATTTAATGTAAATAAATGAAGTACATGTTTGATTCATGTTGTGTGGTACACTTCTGTGTGTAAGACCCTAAAAATGGACACTTAATGAGACTTATGTTGGTTTTAAATGTTCATAGCCGTTGGATAAGTCTGGGGAGATTTATCCTGCCAAGGCTGACACTGGTGTGCTGCCAACTGTTGGGGTGGCTTGTCTAAGCCGCCAGGGTGAAACCCAAGGCACATGCAGTGTAGGATTATTTGAACCCTTGAACCGGACCAGATTTCCAATTTTGCCATGGACCTTGGAGACTGATTGGAAAAACTGGAAAGTTACACCTGACCCCTAGACCAGATTATGGTACTGCACTAGGTGTCGGATTGGGCTGTCTTTGATATGCCAATCAGTGAGATCCTTAGCGGGGGTCAAAACCTGGGTATGTTGGGACAGTCTGAGAATTCATCTCAATGGGTGATCATAGTGACGGGATCGACCACTTTGTTGGACAAAGGTAATGATCAGGGATGCACTCTCTCTGATGGAAAGCAAACTGCCGGCAGTTGATTTCAATCGTTGGAATTTTGTTTTGCAAAATTTATATATTTGATATATATTTAAGTATGGTTTCAAAATAATTGCAAATGGTTTTGATTCCCAGGATCCATGTAAGTAGAGAGTGCAGCACTATTCCTTGCAGCCGAGGGAGAGGTCCTCTCTTGTCGGCAGTGCTTGATCATTATGGGCTGAGAGGTTAAGTATAAGGCCATTTGGGATGATACCTGATGGGCTAATCTTTCACCTGCCCATAGTCCCTGGATTTTTATAAGATGGTTGGCCTAGGAACCACTTAGTGTAAGTGTTGGGCCCATAGGGTCCATATGATGGGCTCAAGGGTTTCACTGGGCTCACCAGTTAATTCGGCTAGGCCTTCTAAGAGAGGTTGGGCCGAACCCATCTGGCTGGTGTGTAGATCAATGCTTGGGTCCCACGCCATACAAAGAAGCCCAACTGGGTAGCAGTTTGGAAGACATTTGAGCACTTGATTCTTATTGGGCCTAAAGCCCATTTCGAACTGGTGTAATTTGATCAGTCATTATTACGGGGCAGATCTGAGATTAGGATGAGCCCAAAAGCTTATCTAATCTGCAGATAGGATTAAGAAGAGTCCTAATCCAAATACAGATTTGGATAAGGGCAACTCCTGATATGATCATGAGATTTTTCTTAATCATTAAGCAACTGGAGGAAACCCTATTCGAATTACAAGAATTCGAACCCTAGGGATCCCACAACACACTCTGTAGTTTTGAGATAGGATCTTAGAAACCCTAGAGAAGAAAAAGCAGTTCGCCACCTTCTTCTCTAGCCTTCTCCTTCAGTAGCCGCCACCATCTACTACAGTTCGACTTCTCTGTCAGAGAAAGATCAAGAAAGAGTTCTTGATATCAATCTTTACTGAAAGGTTGATTCAGTTTGGTGCTCATAGTCATCCAAAGAATTCTTGTGAAGGATTCAGCGTGTAGGATGCACCCTGCTGGTTCTGTTCATAGTTGTTGTGTCATCTTCAGTAGGAGCAGATCTTGGTGCCTTCTTTGGGCGTGAACACCAACTTTGGGAGATATTATTTCTCTGGATTGGGTATAATTACTCCCTTCACTTTTGGTTCAGATCTGGTTCAGTTCTGGTTCAAGTAGGATCCTTGAATCCTGATTCTAAAATTAGGGAATGTGATTCCCAATTGCAAGGTAGGTAGAAAATTTTTGAAATTCACCCACCCATTCCACAACTGTTTTGGCATCCATACGATGGATTCTACCATCCCTTTCAGAAGGGGGTGGCAGACTTTAGCAAATCACATTCTCACTTTTAGAGCAAGAGATACAGAAGAGAGAACATAGCACCACTGCGCTATTTTCTTCCTACCACCTCCTTCCTACCACCGCCATAACTGCTAGTTCGATCTCCTCTTTAAAGCAAGAACGATCAAGATTGGATCTTGATATCAGCCTTTGGAGAAAGGCTGATCCGAAGTTGTGCTCATAGCCTTCGGTGAATTCTTGTGAAGGGTTTGGTTTGTTGTGCGAACATTGCTGAGTCTGCTCCATCCTACACTGAGCCATCTTCAGTGGGAGCAGTTTTTGGTTCCTTCCTTGGGCGTGAACACCTCCATTGGGAGATACTGTTGCTCCATATCAGGTATATCCCTCTCCTGCTTCTGGTTTCAGATCTGGTTCGGTTTATGGTTCAAGATTGATCCTTGAAAATGCAGATTTTCTAAAATAGGGAATGTGATTCCCAGATGATAGGAGAGGAAATTTTTGAAATTTCGCCTAACCTACCTGTAGGGTTTGGCCATCCATATGATGGATCTCTAATCCCTTCAGGTCTCACCCTGGCAGCTGAGACAAGCCACCCTAACCGACTTGGCAACACATTAGTGTCAGCCTTGATAGGATAAACCTCCCTAGGTCTATCCAATGGTTGTAAAGATCTAAACTAACACAAGTCTCTTAATTGTCCAGTTTAAGGGTATTACACAGAAACACACCATAATAACATGAATCAATTATGCACTTTATTCATTTACAATAAAAGTTAAAACGTACATCAATCTGATTGGAGCTAAGGGCATACACTGTCTAACAGTAGGTTTTGGGGCATGGACCGGTTTTAGGATTCTACAACATGTATGGGTATAAGTATAGTATAGTACTAGGCTAAACTATATAGATCCTCCCCAACCTATATATTGTTTTAAAGCATATAAACTTTATTTATTAGGTGTTGAATTTAATCAAATTTTGAATTTTATGAGAAAGATAATTGATAATTTATGTGATTTTACATGTCTTAATCAAAATAATTGGAAATTTTGTTGTTCATTTGTGTTATTTTCTTATTTATTGCTTATATCTACATAATAGGAAATAATGGGAAATTAGATGTGGGTTCTAAACCTAACCCATCCCTACCATTAAATGTGGGGAGGGTAGCGTCGGGGAAGGTTTTGCATTTTTATGAGTGGGAGGGTTTGGATTCTCAAAATCTAACCTACTACGGGTTTTTGGGAGGGTATGAGTTGGGAAATTTAGGGAGGCAAGTAGGGTTTAGAATTTATAGAACCCTCCCTTTTGCCATCCCTAAACGTTACATGTTCAAAGAACATGTTGGCTATCTTGCTTAAAATTGAAATTGAAGCTTTGTAGAATAATTGTAAATACTTTAAAATAATGTTTTCTAAATATATTGAATTGCCCATCCATCAAATAATGATTCGTTTAAAGCATAAAAAAATATAAGTAAATAAATAAATGAACAATTAACTAATGAGGTCTAATCCTGACTTCAAGACCATCATGCTAGCGGAACAAGCTCTCTACTCTTCCCACACCCAAGCAAATATGCAAAAATGCACTACAAGAAATGTAGCCATTAGATATGGATAAAATCATGGTTAAATGTAAAAAAATTGTAGCTATAAACTTATATCTATGATTTACTTGCAGACAAAAAATCGTAGCATACGTTCGTGTGGCTATAGCCTATGGCTACATTAATTAATCTGTGGTTATAGTTCATCTATAGCTACGATAGATGTTCATAGCTAAAGGATGGATGCAAACCATATGAGCCATTAGTCATAAATTGAATCATAGCTAAAGAAGCATATAACTATAGTTTTTAAGTTGTTCATAGCTATTTTTCATATCTATAACCATAGATACATAAATTTGTAGCTAAAGTTTTTTATTTATATGTACATTTTGTTGCAAAACCATAGCTAAATGTGTCAACCTGTAAACACGGTTTCTTTTTTTGCTAGAACCAAAGCTAAATACTTTAACCTATAACTACAATTTTTTGACAAATTGTGGCTAAAAGATGCAATCTATAGCCACAGTTTGTTTTGCGGAACTGTAACAATATGCGCCAACCTATAACTACAGTTTCCTACAAAGTCGAAGCTAATTACATCAACCTATAGCTACGTTTTTGACAAGCCATGGCTAAAAGCTGAAATCTATAGTCACGATTTCTTGTAAAATCATATTATTTCAATCTATAGACAGTTTTTTGAAAAAAATAATGATAAAATATCTATTTCGTATTATAGTCTACTTGACCTTCAAAAGAAAGTGAAATTATAAATATCTAACCACGCTTTAAGAGCCACTCGTTGTATGTTTAACCTATAAAGAAAAAAAAAGAAAAAAGTTAGAATAAGAATTACTTTGATGGTCTAATTAAATATGCAATATATAATAGAAAAAGTGAAGAAATCTAGGTAATAAAATTCATTAGTAGTTTGTTAATGCAAGATAAATTTTAATTTCTAATTCAATGGGTCTGGTGCACTTATTTAACCACTTTCTTATGAGAAAGGAGGGAAAACAAATTGTATGTAGGTTATAATATTGATTTCAAGCTACTTCGATTTTAGTTATGTTTTACTTCAAGCTTAGATATTTCTATACAAGGCAAGGTATTTTAAGAAGGATGATGTACGCAAGACTTAAATGAAGTGAAATGTAAAGGTGACTATTGATAGAGTGGGGAAAGGTGAAAGAATGAGAGAGTTGAAAAAAAAAGATTGTGGAAGTGAAAGTTCAGGTCAAGGAAAAAGTGAAAATGATGGAAAGGGGAGGAGAGGCAGTGGGGGTAGGAATTAAAGAGGTTTATGGGAAGATAACATTGAGAAGGGGAGAGTGGGTATTGATTAGCTTGTAGACAGACTAGTGGCAATTGAAAAGTCTCTCGAGCTTTTCTTTTTTGAAGGGAAGGATGGTGAAGAAGGCAATTGAATACTTCGAAAAAAAATAGAAGGGAAGAATATAACAAAAGAAAAGAAGATGGGGAATGAAAGAAGGTTGCTAAATAATTTTCAATTAGGGGGAGAAGGATGAAATTTTAAGTTGAAGATGGTGTCTTGGTATCATGGTCATTTGGTTAGTTTATTTTGAATTGTCTTTGAGAGAATTATAAATCCTTACTTTGCTTGGAGATGTTGCCTTAACACGTGTCTACATTGTATCTTTTTCCTTTTAATGAATTTTATTTCTCTATAAAAAATACACAAATGAAGTGGATATTTTTTTTGGCTAACCTAGGATTGATTTTAAGGCTGATATGGATTGGCTTATTAACTTAGTTTCTAGGCTAATTAGGTAACTTAAGATTGAGCCAACTTTGGATTTAGTCATAGGGTTGTAAGGGCATTTTGAGTTAGATCTTGAATTAGAAGGGTTGGGGGAAAATAATCTCATTTTGATTTAGATTTTGGGTTGCTAGACCTAGGTGAAAATGGAATGATTTGGTTGCTTGGAAGGGGTTGATTATGGACTGAATCTAAGGTGAACTAGGCCAAGATGACAATAGTTCAAGGTCTAAATTTGGTTAGCTTTAGTTTAGTTTCTAGAATAGTTGCATGGATTTCATAGTTGTGAAAGCTTAATGAGATAGAATTGGCACGAAATTCAGTCCTAAGGTTGTAAGGGTTAAGTGAAAATTAACTACTTTTAGTTTAGGTCTTGAGTTGGTAAGAATAGATGAAAGTGAGGTGATTTAGTCGGTTGGAAAGGATTGATCATGGATTGGATCTATGGCTGAAATATAAATGGCTCTAAATATGACTTGAGACATGGTTTCTAAGCAAAATTTGGTATAATTGTTTGGGCTAAAATGTGATTGGTTTCAAGGTTAAAATTTAGTTGGTATTAATTTATTTTTTAGGCTAGTTGGATAAGTTTTATAGTTGTTAAAACTTGGTGAAATTGATTTGGCTTTAGGTTTGGTCTAAAAGTTACAAGGGCTAGGTGAGAAAGAGTTACTTTTAATTTAGGTTTTGGGATGGTAGGACTATGTGAAAGTGAGGTTGAGAATGGTTGGTCATGGATTGGTTCTATGGTGAAATGGTAGTGCTCCTCAAAATGACTTCAGATGGTTATTGTGCTAATTAAATTTCGTTTAATCTTTTAGGCTAACAATGAAGTTTTTCTAAATCTATAATTAGGTGGGTTTAGGTTAGTTTCTAAGTTGATTTGGTAAGTTTTTCGGTTCTAGAAAGCTTTGGTAAGATGGAGTTAGCTTTATATTGGATGTTAACTTGTGCATTGGATAAGTTTCTTAATTCGAAAAGCTTATGGTTGTAAGAGTGTTTTGAGTTAGATCTTGGATTATAAGGGTTGAGTGAAAATGGTCAAATTTTGGTTTAGGTTTGGGGCTTGTAGGCCTAAGTAAAATCTGGACTAATTTAGTTGCTTGGAATAGATTGATTATGAATAATTCTAAGGCTGAAACGAAAGTGGTTTTAAGGATCACTTAGGACATGATTCTAGGCTGAATTGGGTCAACATGTGACTGGTTTAAGGATAAAATTTGGATAGTTTTAGTTTAATTTCAAGGATAGTTACATGACTTTCATAGATATAAAAACTTAGTTAGATTGAATTGATTGTGGATTCGGTCTTAAGGTTGTAAGGGTAGTTTGAGTTAGGTCATTGATTGTAAGGATAATATGATAATGAATTGCTTTTGCTTAATTTAGATCTTAGGCTGGTAAGAGTAGATTTTTCTCTTGGTATGGTTGAATTGAGGGTGACCCTAAATATGAATTAAGATAATTTTTAGGATATAATCAAGCTGGTTTTAGGTTAGTTTCTAAGTTGATAGGATAGGTTTCTTAGTACTAAAAACTTAGGTGAGATGGAGTTGACTTTAGATTGGGTGTTAGGTTGTGCTTTAAGACGTTTTATATGCTAAATTGAGACTGATTTTTGACTAAACATGGTGAATTTAATGGTTTAAAGTAAGGCACCTACAAAGAAAAAAGCACTTCTAAAAGGATCCTGGATCAAAGCACTCCACCCATCATTTCCTGCTTAAATCCATTCAACCACCACAAATTTCATCAACCATCACCTACATTGAACTTGAATATGTGGAGGAAAATATATACCCAAACACTACTATCCACATAGAACTACATGCAACCATAGAATTTTATATATATTAAGTATAAAATTATTAAAATGAAGCAAAAAATAAGATAAAATGCTATGGATATTGGATCTTCAAGCACCTAAAATATCAACTTGTATGCCTTTTCCTTCCTCTTGACTACCTTTCAAACTATAAAAATTATCAAAAGAACCTAATCAATAACAAAACACTATTATGTTCTTAGCTAGAATCATGTAATTTAATAAATATATATACATACAAAAGAGGTATCCCAAGGAATACTACAGCCTTGTGCATCTCCCATGGTCTTCAAGTTTGCACGTATTTTCATTAGCATGAAATCCTTCTTTGAAACTTTCTTTACCACTACCTCACACCATCCATGTCCATGATTTTCTTCAACACAACCTTTTTAGGGTCATCAATGACAAATATACCCTTTGCTACAACTTCATTCTTAACTTTGCCCAAAACTAGAGATTAATTTGGGCCAAATACTACACATGGAAATCATTAAATTATAACTATGATGAAAATATTCATGAATATAATAGAATGATTAAAAAAGCACTTGGTAAATTTGAATTACAAATGCAATACTTCAATCAAGCTGACATGTTATGTCTTGGCATGACAGAGGAGTGGCATTTCTACCCTGCACATCCTGTTAGTTGGCTTTTTGATAGTGCTATGTACAAAGATACTGTTGGGATAGAATAATCTATGCAACCCCAAGTATACATCATCATGGTATATTCCCCCAAAACAATTATTCCCTAACACCCCTAATTTTTCCATCCGTGTTGTTTGTTGTTCTTTCCACCCAATTAAAATATACAAGTTTTGTAGCTAACTGCCTTAACTGCCTAGTGATGTGTCTATAGTATCAAAAACTTTGCTTATTCCCCATCACTAGCCTCCTACAACCTTGGGTTCTCCTTGCAAGAACCTCCCCATTACTATTTTCAAAAACCCTATAGTTAGAAAAGATTAAGAATGATTATTGAGAATAAATCGTGTACATGAGTTTTTTAACCGCAAAATTTACTCCCGATGGAGGGGGCCCGCCATTGATTTTATTAAAAATCAAAATAATAAATCCTAGGAAGGGAGACATAAAAACCTTACCCCTCAAGAGAAGCTATACAAAAGGAAAATCGGTTCATAGTTGTACAAAGAAACCGTTCGAATGCTTCATAAAAAGACCAAAGGCTACTAAATGCAAAGATAGGGGAAACCCAAAATGTCATCTCTTATGTGATTCTTGATGTGTGACGGACAATCATGGAATGAGCAGAAAGTGTTGTTCATCTGAAGCTCACAATCCATTCTAGCCAAAGAGTCAACCACCTAGTTGCCTTCCCTATAACACATGGTGAAGAGTGAAGCCAAATGAATACAAAAACTATATCTAACCATGAATCAAAGAAATAAATAAATAATCAGAAGAGAACAACAGCCAACTTTATTTACATGCTTATATTAATGTTTTAGAAATTAAACTAGAGTTAGAGGTACCTTTAAATAGAAAATATATTAGTTTGATTTAATCTCATACAGCAACCATCATTGCATCCCACGCTATACAAATGTGGTCAGAAGTAATTACAAATAACTAGGGAAATACTTTACAAATTTAGAATCAAACCATCTTTTACTGGTTAGTGATGTCGTTGTAAGCTCCAGGAAACTCGTTGCAGGCTCAAAGTGATGGAGACACCACCCATTTTTTAGATGAAATGGGCCCTCATTTTTAGGTTTGAAAAGCTTGATTTAAGTCTTTGATAGTGACTCCATCCTCCACGGAAAAGGCACACAACCAAGAGATTTCAGGTCCCAAAGATTGGGAGAGGGAATTTATTAGGCACCCCTCTCTCCAAGCTACTTTAGCAGCCCGATACGAGAGTTATTTAGGCTTAGTTTCTTTTAGGGTAAAACAAAAATGGTTGCAAGAATTTTTTAAATCTGAAGGAATATGCTTTCAACTTCTCCTAAGACTGTTTTTGAAGTGATGTTATCATGTTTAGGTACTGGTTTCCCTAAGACCCTTGCCTCTCTGCCTCTATTCTCAATCAAGAAGGAATTGCAAGCAATGGTTCTCCAACATTTTAGAACCTCAAGCAACCCAAAAAATCTAAGAAAAGGACTCACCTTTTTGTATGTACCCTGTCAAAAGTTTTCTAGTAGCTAGGATGAGACAGAATGAAGTTTAGATGGGTTCTTGAGCTAGGGAGTATTTCTGGTTGCAACAACCTTCATTTGAAGGTGGAAGAGATGAGTTTAGAATCTAAGAATATGGTTTGGGAGAAGGCTCTTTTCCCTCTCTATTTCTCTTTCGGAGCTTCTCTTGGGTTTCTTCACTCCCCCTTTCTCTTTTCCCCCATCCTTGAGCTTGAATTAGATCAGTATTTATAGAGAATGAGAGGGGGTCAAGTCTGAATTCACTCAGCTACAGTGCCTCAGGTTCCATGAGATTTTTTTCCATAAATAGGCAAAGATTCTTAAAAGAAATACGTGTCTAGTCAAGCTTTTCTATTTGGTGAAACATATTCTTAGACTTGGGGGGGTTTTATGAGTATTGTGTGCCCAATGGGAGCTGAGGGTGTGTCTGTCATGGCAGTCTCGTATTTGGGGCTGTAGTGGCAGAAAATATAAATTTGACGAACTTTTAAATGCTATTTTGTTTTCTCTTGGTCTCAAGTAGGGTCTATTTGGTATTTTAAGCTTTTTAAGCTTATTAGGCTTTGTTTCATTGGTCCATGTGTTCTAATGGGTCAAGAATGAGTCTAACATCAGCCATCACCCTTTTAAGGCTTTAGGTTGGGCTAAATGATGTAGCAATTTAATCCGGTGCGCCAAAATGTTATCTTTCTAATTAATGGTCAAACGAATGAATGAGATTTCTTGAAATGAAATTTTTGTTTGATAAAGGGTCAAACATGGGAATTCTGGGATGCAATTTGGTGGGTTGGCACTTTTGAACATCTTTAATCTAATGGAAGTGCTGGATCTTTGATTAGAGGTGTAGACTGATTATTTTAGTTCAGTTTATGGTCTTAGCTTATGGTTATCCAATCAACGAAAGAGTCTAAAATGGAATCTTACTTTTTCAACGGCTAAACGGAGGTGTTTGGTCATGAAATTTGATGTGTTGGGGTTTTCTGGGTCTCTAAACATAGTGCTAAGGTTTGATTTGTCATGTGAAGTTAGGATGACGGATGGTAAGTTCTGATTAATGAGATTTGCTGAAACAAGATCTAGGCTTGATGGTGGGTCAAACAGGTGAATTTTGAGCTATAATTTGGTGGGTATGAATGGATTAAAGAGAAGAGTCAAGTGGATGGTTCTGATTTGAGAAAGATATGGTTGATCTTGGTAATCATTCAAGGTCATCAAAATGAGATCTTGACATTTTTGCAGTTAATCATCATAGATTTGTGGTGAGAATTGCTAGTTGATTGTTTCCTAGTGATCTTGGGGTGATGGATATGTTGGATTTGATTTTTGAGGAGTTGGAATTTGAATATCGCATAGATTGGGGTCCTTAGAAAGGAAGTTGGCATGATAAACGGTGGATTTTTGCAGTTTAGTCATGAAAATTAATGTGTAACTAAGTTGTAGTTTCTCAAGTTTGGGGGTGATGTCTGATCAAGGTTCTTGTTTGTCCTGTGGATTGGGTCAAAGGAAGGTTTTCTCGGGTTTTGGAAAGTCTCAAGTTGATTTGGTTATGTTTCAAGTTTTTGAAGTGCCAAAGGGGGTACAAAGAGGTAAGGTGAAGGGACCGAGCAAAAATTGGGTGCTAACAGTTGCCCCTCTTTGTTGGAGGTAGCAGGCTACCAAACAATAAAGAAAAAGAAGCATACAAAGATTTTTGTGAGGGCCAAGAGTATGGATGAGGGGATTTCGCTGCTAGAACTTCAGTAAAGGTTGAAGTTGATGTAGTACAAAACCTTTGCTTTGAAGGTGTTGTACCATCCCAACCCTTGGAAGGCAATTGCAACTATCATACAAGCACAAGGAAAACATAGTGGTGCCATCCCAAAAATAATTAGCCTTAGTTGATGTTTGATTTTTTATTAATGCATGGATATGTTTTGAACGATTTGATTTTTTTTAGTATGGGATGAAGCTTGTTAAGTTTTTTATTTTTATTATTATTTTTATGGATTTCAAATTTTTTATTTGTTGGATGCCTATAGGTTAAGTTTGTGTGCGTTTGACCTTTTTTTCTGTTGTGGCATTTGAATTGATAATTTAATTTTTTACTGATTTAGGTTTTTAATAATTTATGTTGAAGATCGAATTTGTTATTTGATTCAAATGTTTGATGGAATTTTACTAAGTTGATATGGATTTTGGTTTTTTATTTGAATTTTTTATAGGTCCTGGTTTTGATTTAAATATTTGATCGATTTTAAATTTTGATTTGAATTTTTACAGGTTTTAATTTTTTACAATATCTAATTTTTTGTGGGTTTTATTTGATTTAAATATTTGATGGACTTTGGCTTTTGATTAGCTATTTGATTTGAATATTTGATGGTTTTTGACCATTGACTTGGATTTTTATGGGTTTTGATTTTTGAATTTGATTTGAATATTTGATGGATTTTGGCTTTTGATTGGCTATTTGATTTGAATATTTGATGGTTTTTTACCTTTGATTTGGATTTTTATGGATTTTGATTTTTGAAATTTATTTGATGGATTTTGACTCTCGATTTGAATTAATTGTTTGATTTATGGATTTAAAATATTTGATGGAAGTTTGCTAATTTAATATGGATTTTGATTTTTGAAAATATTTGATTGATGTTTAACATGGATTTTGATTTTTGTTTTCAATTTTTACGGGTTTTGATTTTTGAAAATATTTGATGGATTTTAATTTTTGGTTTGTGTTTTTACGGGTTTTGATTTTTGAAAATATTTGATGGATTTTGATTTTTGTTTTGTGTTTTAATGGGTTTGGTTTTTGAAAATATTTGATGAATTTTGATTTTCATTTTGGTTTTTATGGGCTTTGATTTTTGAAAATATTTGGTGGATATTGATTTTTGTTTCGATTTTTATGGGTTTTAATTTTTGATTTTTGTTTCAGTTTTTTATGGGTTTTAATTTTTTAAATCAGTTATTTAATTTAAATATTTGATGGAAGTTTATGGATTTTGATTTCTTTATTGGAGTTATTACGGATTTTGATTTTTGCATATATTTGATGGAAGTTTATGGATTTTGATTTTTTTTGAGTTTATATGGGTTTTGATTTTTGATGTTTGATATTGAATTCATTTTAGGAACCATTTTGAAAACTTAACAAAGGTCCTGTATTTGATATAGCACGTGTTGTCGTTCGGAGAGGTAATAAGATCCTTTTAGATAGGAGTTACTTGCACATTAAAACTTCGATAATTTGGGTGACGAAAACTGTGTAGTGCAAAGTGTACAACATTAAACTAAGTGAATGCTTTTATTGACTACAAGAAAGTGATAGATGGGTATTTAATTATGCCCGAAAGCGGATTGCACGAAGTGAGAAATTTTGATGATTTTTTATGGATATTCAATTATGCCCGAAGGCAGATTGCATAAGGCGAGAAATTTTGATGATTTTCAATGGGTATTATGCCCGAAGGCGGAGTGCACAAAGCGAGAGATTCTGATGATATTTGATGGGTATTTGGTTGTGCCCAAAGGCAGATCGCACAAAGCAAGAGATTTTGGTGATATTTGATGGGTATTCAATTATGCCTAAAGGCGGATGGCACAAAGTGGGAGATTTTGGTGATATTTGATGGGTATTTGATTATGCCCGAAGGCGGATGGTGTGTCCAGAAGTGTGTCATTAATCACTTCGGAACACCAGTTTAATATTTATAAAATTTTTTCTGATTTTCAAACAATTACAAACGTAGTAAAATGGTGAGAACGAATCATATCCACAGGAAAGCAAGGGAAAAGCCATTACGTACTTAGATCCGGGAAAGAGAACAAAAGTGGGAGTTGTAGAAATACAGAAATTAATTAATTAAACTGGAAAAATAGAATTCGAACATTGCTGAAAATTAAAAGTGTAGAAAAATAAATAAATACAGAAATAAATAAATAAAAGAAACTAATTAAAATGTTTGTAATTCAATTAGAGGTAGCAGTCTCCGGATCTCTCCTTTGACCCATGAACTTCTCAAGCTAGGCCTTTCGTCTTACCTGGTCGAATTCTAGATCTGTAGAAAAGAAAATGAAATTTAAACAGAATGAAAGTAAATAGTAGAAAAGAAAAATGGAACTGGAAATAAAAGAAAATAAATTAAATCTAAGACTACTAGTTGGGATCCGAATCTAGAGGTGTCAGTAGTGGCTTTGGTGAACTACAAGTAGGAACCGCTCCTTTTGCCTAGGCATCCTCCTCTTCCTCTACCCTTGAACTTCTCAAGATCAGCCTTCCGTCTTACTTGGGGCAAAATCCAACCCTTTTTAAGGAGCTCTTGGGTCATTTTTATAGAGAAGGGTGGATACAATTGGGATTAGAGAGAAAGAAGGGGGCAGCAGCTGGGTTTTAGCAAAGTAATGGATGCCCTAGGATTTCTAATGGAGGGTTACGAGGGTTTTGGTGTGATCCTAAGGCTGAGAATAGAAGGAGAGGGCGCCCAATAATATGTAGGATTGAGATTTGGGCGCCCAGAAATGAATGGAGGAGATTGAGGCTCCTAGGGTTGAAAGGTGGATATTAAAAGAGGTGGGTGGCGCCGTAGAGTGGATGGCTAAGATAGAAGATGGAATGGAGGGCTGAGATCTAGTCGTTAGTGAAGGAATGGAAAGATCCATCATATGGACGCCCAGATAAAGCGAAATAGAATGGGCAAATTTCAAAAATTTCTTTCCTTCCTACAACTGTGAATCGCATTCCCTATTTTAGAAAACTAATTTTCAAGGATCAATCTTGAATCAAGAAACGAACCAGATCTGAAAAAAATAGTAGGAGAGGGAAATACCTAATATGGAGAATTATTATCCCCCAACGAAGGTGTTCACGCCAAAAAAAGTCACCAAAGACTGCTCCCACTGAAGATGGTGCAGTGTAGGATGGAGCAGAATCAACAATGTTCTTCACAAGAACTAGATCCTTCACAAGAACCCACTGGATGGCAGGTGAGCACAACTTCTTTTCAATTCTTTCACAAAGAACTGAAATCAAGAACGCTTCTTGATGACTCTCACGTGAGTGGAGATGAATTGCTAAATGCGGCGGCGACAGGAAGGAGGTGGTAGGGAGAAATTGGCACACTCTCACTGTATGTTGATTTCTCTCTTCCGTGTTGTATCTGTATATGAGAAGAGAGATTGTTTAGAGGCTGCCGCCCCCTCCTTCTTATATAATCCTAAAGGGATCAGCTCCTAATCCTATTAGGAGAGGTTGATCCCTTTAAGTGATAAGGTAGAGTCCTTATCTAATCTGCAGATCATGATCAAACCCTCCAAATTTGATTAGGAGTTTCCAGTTTTGAATCATATTCAAATCTAGACTCTTACTGAGTGGATAGGGACTTCCCCTTATCCTTTAAGGCTGGTCAATATCTCAGATTCACCCCAATCAAGCCAATCTAATTAGCCAAGCTTGTATTGGGCTTTTGGCCCATTAAGTGTAGGTGCTCACTAAGCCTTCAAAATTATGCCTAGTTGGGCGTTCTCTATATGGCATGGAACCCAAATGTTGATCTACACATCAGCCACAAGGGTTCAGCCCAGCCTCTGTCACAAGACCTAGCCGAATTCACTGAAAGCCCATTGAACCCCTTGAGCCCATCATATGGACTCTATGGGCCCAACACTTACACTAAGTGGTCCTTGGGCCAAGCCACGTTGTAACACCCATGGACTGTGGGCAGATGTAAGATTAGCACATCAGGTTTAACCCTCAATGGCCTTACACTTAACCTCTCAGCCCGTAATGATCAAACACTGCCCGACAAGAGAGGACCTCTCCCCCAACAGCAAGGTACAGTGTTGCACTCTCCTCTTACATGGACCCTGGGGATAAAAACCTTTTGCAAACAATTTTGGAAACCTATAATATATATTATATCGCATAAATATATTTTTGCAAAACAAAATTTCAACGATTGAAATCAACTGCCGGCAGTTTTGGTTTCCATCAGAGAGAGTGCACTTCCCCGATCATATTACATTTGTCTGACAAAGGGGCAGATCCTATCACTATGATCACCCACTAAGATGGGTTCGTGAACCATCTCAACATACCCAGGTTTTGACCTTCTCTAAGGGTCTCACTGATTGGCATATCAAAGATGGCCCAATCCGCCACCTAGTGTGGTACCATAATCGAGTCTAGGGGTCAGGTGTAACATTCCAATTTTGCCCACTAATCGCCAAGGTCTAGGGCAATACTAGAATTCTAGTCTGGTTCAAGGTCTCAAGCTGATCCCACACTGCATGTACCTTGGGTCTCACCCTGGTGGCAGAGACAGGCCACCCCAACCGACTTGGCAGCACATCAGTGTTAGCCTTTCAGGATAGGTCTCCCCAGACCGTCCCTCTGGCTGTGAATGTTCTAAACCAACACAAGTCTCATAAGTGTCCGGTTTTAAGGGTATTACACAGAAACACACCACATAACATGAATCAAATATGCACTTTATTCATTTACAATAAATGTCATAAGTACATCAAATTAATTGGAGCTAAGGGCATACAAAACTGTCTAACAACTCTCACTTGCACTTAGGTCCAATCTAGAATAAGTCGGAGTCCCATACTTTCCATGTGTTTCTCAAACACTTTCTGTGTGAGTAGCTTAGTCAATGGGTCTGCAACATTCTCCGCTGAATCTACCTTCTAAATCAGGACGTCTCCACCACTAACAATTTTCTGCAATACGTGGTACTTCCTCTCGATGTGCTTGGACTTCGAGTGGGCTTGTGGCTCCTTAGCCTGAGCAATGGCCCCATTGTTGTCGCATAGCAACGGTATGGGTGATGTGTTGGATGGAACTACGCCCAACTCTTGGATGAACCTCTTCATCCCCAGGGCTTCCTTGGCAGCCTCACTTGCGCCAATGTATTCAGCTTCGGTTGTGGAATCCATCGTGGACCCCTGTTTGCTGCTTTTCCAGCAAACAACACACGATCCTATCATGAATACGTAACCAGATGTAGACTTTCTATCATCTGGGTCTGACTGGAAGTCAGCATCGGTATACCCTTGGATCTGTAGTGATGCACCATTGAATACTAGACAAAACTCTTTTGTCCTTCGAAGGTACTTAAGTATGCATTTCACAGCGGTCCAATGCTCCTGCCCTGGTTGGCCTGAAATCTGCTTACTACACTCACCGCTTGAGCAATATCGGGGCGAGTGCACAGCATGGCATACATGATGCTCCCCATGGCAGAGGCATAGGGAACATTCTTCATGTGCTCGATCTCCTTAGATGTCTTGGGAGACATCTTCTTGTAGAGAGCAACTCCGTGCCTGAAAGGAATGTTTCCCTTCTTGGAGTTCTCCATGCTGTACCTTTTGACGATTTTGTCAATGTAAGCATATTGGGATAATCCTATTATCCGCTTCGATCTATCTCTATAGAGTCAAAGACCCAGCATATAAGTTGCTTCTCCAAGATCTTTCATGGAGAATTTCTGTGAAAGCCATACTTTGACCGAGGTCAACATTCCCACATCATTCCCAATGAGTAGGATATCATCCACATACAGAACCAATAACATAACCTTATCCCCACTGGATTTCCTATATACGCAGGGCTCATCCGGGTTCTACACAAAATCAAACGTTTTGACGGCAGAGTCAAACCGGATGTTCCAACTCCTAGAAGCTTGCTTAAGTCCATATATGGATCTATTAAGTTTACATACCATGTGTTCCTGAACAGCAGTAATGAAGCCTTGCGGCTGCTGCATGTAGATATCTTCAGTAAGATCTCCATTCAGGAACACGGTTTTGACATCCATTTGCCAAATCTCGTAGTCATGGTATGCTACTACTGCTAGCAGGATCTTAATGGATTTAACCATGGCCACGGGCAAAAAGGTTTCCTCATAATCGATGCCCTCTTTCTGAGTATACCCTTTTGCCACCAAGCGAGCCTTGTAGGTCTCAACATTGCCATCAGGGCCCTTCTTCTTCTTATAGATCCATTTGCAACCAATTGCTTTTACCCCGGTGGGCAGATCTACTAGAATC
Organism: Nelumbo nucifera; assembly: GCF_055504915.1. Lineage (NCBI taxonomy): Eukaryota > Viridiplantae > Streptophyta > Magnoliopsida > Proteales > Nelumbonaceae > Nelumbo > Nelumbo nucifera. The sequence goes on from NC_142655.1 coordinate 42,046,998, forward strand.
CAAATTCCATTGGCCTCCATTGAGTCCATCTCAGCTCTCATGGCATCTACCCACTTCTAGGAATCTATGTCCAACATAGCTTCCGCGTAAGTCACGGGATCCTCCTCACTAGTCAAGGCTTCCACCAGTTAACTATCTTGGTCATAACCATAACGGAGGTAGATCTTCTAGGTTGGTCACTACCTGGAACATGTGGGACATCTCCCACAACTTCCTGATGATCATTGTTTAGGATGTAATCCTCCTCCAAGAAATGGGCATTCCCACTATAGAACACCTTATGTTCTCCTAGGTCATAGAATAGATAGCCCATAGTGCTTTTGGGGTAGCCTACAAATAGGCAACGACTGGTTCGGGATTCCAATTTTTTTGGGCTCGTTCTTTTAACGTGTGCCGAACAACCCCAAATATTCAAGTGTCTGACACTTGGTTTCTTTTTGCTCCAAAGTTCATATGGAGTGCTCGGAACCGATTTAGTTGGAACCCTATTCAGCACATATATCGCAGTCTCTAATGCGTATCCCCAAAAGGATGTGGGTAACTCCGAGTGTGCGAGAAGTGACCGAACCATATCAAGTAAAGTCCTATTCCTCCTCACTGAAACACTGTCAAGTTGTGGTGTAGTAGGAGGAGCTAACTGCGATACTATCCCATTGACCATCAGGTAGTCCCTGAATTTGTCAGAGAGATACTAGCCACCTCAATCGGATCGAAGGGTCTTAATTTCTCTCCCCAACTGTTTCTTGACCTCTTGTCTAAACTCCTTGAACTTTTCAAAGGATTCAGACTTGTGTCTTATTAGGTACACATAACCAGACCGCAAATAATCATCGGTGAAGGTGATGAAGTATATGTGTTGGTTACGACTCCTAACATTTAGGGGCCCACATACATCACTATGTATAAGGTCAAGCGTGCCCGTACATCTTTTAGGCTTGCCGCCGATTGGCCGTTTTGTCATCTTACCACGAAGGCAAGGCTTACAGGTGGGAAGATCTTCTATAGTTAGAAAATCCAAAGGACCATCTTTTACCAACCTTGTGATTCGATCAATGCCGATATGGCCAAGACGGTAATGCCACAGGCACATGGAACTAACGGTATCACTCATTCTCTTGGGAACGTCAACCGACATAGTTTCAGCTACGTTGGTTTCTAGAGAAGGATGCAGAACATAGAGACCATTCTCTAGTTCCCCGCATGCGATGAATTTGTTGTTTCTTTTAATAGTAACCGTATTACTAAGGAAAACAGAATATCCATCATCACACAATTTTGATATAGAAATCAAATTTCTTCTTAAATTCTGTACATAAAGACAATCTTTAAGTACAAGTGATCCTTCTCTAAAAAACAATTCTACGGTTCCGGTGGCCATAGCTGCAACGCTTGTAGAAGTTCCCAAGAAGAGTGTCATCTCTCCCTCACTCGGTCTTCATTCTTATTCTAAAATCCTGCAATGTGTTACATGCATGAGTCGAAGCCCCAGAGTCAATACACCAAGCAGCAGAAGTAACCAACAAATTGGTTTCTATGACACAGGATTCGGGATTACCTTTCATGGATTCTAGGTAGGAAGGACAGTTCCTTCTCCAGTGGCCGGTCTGGTGACAATGGTGACAAGCATCGGATGCCTTGTCCTTCTTCTGTCTCTTGAATTTGTTGCCCTTTTTCTGGGGCCTCTTCTTAGACATCCTCTTTTTGCCACACTTGCCTGCTTCCATAAGCATGGCGACGGGCTCATCCTTACGAATCAGTTCCTCAGCTCGTTGCAACATATTGCTGAGCTCTTGTAAGCTGACGTTCAGCTTATTCATGTTATAATTCATGACAAACTGATTGTAGGACGGAGGTAAGAAATTCAGAATGACGTCTACCTTGGTGATGTGGTCTAGCCCGGACCCTAGGGCTTCCAGCTCATTTATGTATCCCATCATCCGAAGACAATGGTCATGCACTTGTTGTCCCTTGGTCATTTAAGCGGTCATGAACTGCTTCGTGACCTTCTGCCGAGTAGAACGATTATGCTCTTCGTACATAGTTTTTAGACTGTCCAATATGTCCTTGGCCAGTTCGATCTGATCAAACTACCTCTGTATTGGGTTGTCTAGAGAAGCTATGATATAGTAGCGGGCCAGGGAATTCATTTCCTCCCACTCAAGGGAGTCCCTTCTGCGGGCCTCAGAAGCCCGATCACCTGGACGATCCGGGGTGGGGTTTTTGGCAACTTTATCCAATTTTTTAGAAGTTAGTACCAGCATGAGGTTACGGTACCAGTCAAACTAATTAGGGTCCTTAAGTTTGTTGTCATCAAGAAACTTAGCAAATTGTCCGTTAGCCATTTTTTGGTAAAATAGCAAGACATCAGTCCACAACCTAATTTGATTCATGTTATCTACATAGATATGGCTTTTAATCTATGTCCCATTTCCATTTGTTCATCACCGGAATTTCCCTTCTATCTCAGTGACAGAGACAACAACAATTATGTCTCTTGGAAATGTGGGAAACCACATAGGGTGAATGAAGCCAACTATTTCAGCTGCATAACCCCACCACCTTTCTATCCAATGAGTGCTCACCCATCATATTCGAGCACGCCAAGGTACTGTGAGAGAGTTCCCATTTTCTGGTGATGCCCCTCCCACATCGGTCTATGACGCCCCTATCATCATATGAAACAATCCAACAGATCCAACAACAAATCGGTTGGCCCATTTTCTGGTGCTTCCCCTCATCACTTGAAGGACCCGTCTTCATGCTAATGACGGAAGGCCTTTAGAGAGTCCACCATATGGATCTCCCTATCACATGCACTCATATTTCAGGAGGGAACAAGTTATGCCCTAGTTTTAGGTCAAACCCGAGTGGCTCCCACTGGCTTTCATAAAGCCAGATTTCTAGTGGCCCAATTCGGCTAGGGTTTCCGCATGTATCCTTTTTAGGAGTATGGGGCCCACCATGATGGGAAGGTCATCCAATGACCATAAGGGTCACCATGGCAATGATGTGCATTTAACCATGGTGCGTGCAAGAGCCACTATCGTATCTGCATGGGCCAAGTCCTTATGGCCCATGAACACAGCACATCACACATCCATACATCACATGGAGGAAGAGTTGATCCAATCAAATAAATATCTGTAAAGCCCATTTTAAAGCCCATAATAATAACTTTTAATATCAACTAGGTATATGGGCTGAATAGCAGTTAGCAGTTCGGCCCATATAGCTTTCATGCGAATGGTGGGCTTCTACAGTTTTAACAATTTAAAACTGGGCCTTACAAGTTGGGCCGAATTAAAACCTGCAATTAAATATCAATCCCTGACCCAAAAGTGGGAGAAATCAGGACTGAAATCAGCCCCCATCGATCTCTATTGTACGAACAACCCATAAATCAAGAAAAATATAAAGAACCATTCCATATAAAATTCAGATTTATGTAAAATTTAATTCCAGATCATTCGCCCATATTTATAGGAACAATTTCCCAAAAATTCACAATCTATGCAAATTGGGTAGAACGCCTTTTGCCTATTTGCCCAGGTTCAGATCTTAACAATTTTGATTCAAGATTTGAACCTGGCTCTGATACCACCAAAGGAATGGAAAGATCCATCAAATGGACGCCCAGATAAAGCGGAATAGAACGGATGAATTTCAAAAATTTCTTTCCTTCCTACAATTGGGAATCACATTCCCTATTTTAGAAAACTAATTTTCAAGGATCAATCTTGAATCAAGAACCGAACCAGATCTGAACAAAACAATAGGAGAGGGAAATACCAGATATGGAGAATTAGTATCCCCCAACGAAGGTGTTCACGCCTAGAAAAGTCACTAAAGACTGCTCCCACTAAATATGGCGCAGTGTAGGACGGAGCAGAATCAACAACGTTCTTCACAAGTACTGGATCCTTTGCAAGAACCCACTGGATGGCAGGTGAGAACAACTTCTTTTCAATTCTTTCACAAAGAACTGAAATCAAGGACGCTTCTTGATGACTCCCACGTGAGTGGAGATGAACTGCTAAAGGCGGCAGCGGCAGGGAGAAATTGGCACAGTCTCACTGTATGCTGATTTCTCTCTTCTGTGTTGTATCTGTATATGAGATGAGAGATTGTTTAGAGGTTGCCGCCCCCTCCTCCTTATATAATCCTAAAGGGATCAGCTCCTAATCCTATTAGGAGAGGTTGATCCCTTTAAGTGATAAGGTAGAGTCCTTATCTAATCTGCAGATCATGATCAACCCTCGTAATTTGATTAGGACTTTCCAGTTTTGAATCATATTCAAATCTGGACTCTTACTGAGTGGATAGGGACTTTCCCTTATCCTTTAAGGCTGGTCTATATCTCAAATTCACCCCATTCAAGCCAATCTAATTAGCCCAGCTCGTATTGGGCTTTTGGCCCATTAAGTGTGTGTGCTCACTTAAGCCTTCCAAATTGCTACCTAGTTGGGCTTTCTCTGTATGGCGTAGAACCCAAACGTTGATCTACACATCCGCCACAAGGGTTCGGCCAGCCTCTATCATAAGGCCAAGCCGAATTCACTGAAAGCCCAGTGAACCCCTTGAGCCCATCATATGGACTCTATGGGCCCAACACTTACACTAAGTGGTCCTTGGGCCAAGCCACCTTGTAACACCCAAGGACTATGGGCAGATGTAAGATTAACCCATCAGGTTTAACCCTCAATGGCCTTATACTTAACCTCTCAGCCCATAATGATCAAACACTGCCCGACAAGAGAGGACCTCTCCCCCGACTGCAAGGTACAGTGCTGCACTCTCCTCTTACATGGACCTCGAGGATTAAAACCTTTTGCAAACAATTTTGGAAACTTATAATATATATTATATCGCATAAATATATTTTGCAAAACAAAATTTCAACGATTGAAATCAATTGCCGGCAGTTTTGGTTTCCATCAGAGAGAGTGCATTTCCCCGATCATTACCTTTGTTCGACAAAGGGGCTGATCCTGTCACTATGATCACCCACTCAGATGGGTTCATGGACCATCTCAACATACCCAGGTTTTGACCCCCTCTAAGGGTCTCACTGATTGGCATATCAAAGATGGCCCAATCCGCCTCCTAGTGCAGTATCATAATCGAGTCTAGGGGTCAGGTGTAAAATTCCAGTTTTGCCCACTAATTGCCAAGGTCCAAGACAATACTGGAATTCTGGTCTGGTTCAAGGTCTCAAGCTGATCCCACACTGCATGTACCTCGGGTTTCACCCCGGTGCCAGAGACAGGCCACCCCAACCGACTTGGCGGGCCATCAGTGTCAGCGTTATCAGGATAGGTCTTCCCAGACCGACCAACTGGCCATGAATATTCTAAACCAACAATAGTCTCATAAGTGTCCGGTTTTAAGGGTATTACACAGAAACACACCACATAACATGAATCAAATATGCACTTTATTCATTTACGATAAATGTCATAAGTACATCAAACTGATTGGAGCTAAGGGCATACAAAATTGTCTAATAGTTAGGGGCTGAATTGTGAGGATTAATAGTTAGGTGGCGCCCTAGGGATTAAAAGCTACAAAAAGAGTGCCCTAGAAAGAGTGGTTGAGATTAAAAGAGGTGGAGGGTGGAGATTAAACACCTGGGGTGAGGGGATGAGAGATTTATCGTATGGACGCTCAAAGATTGCGGAATAAGGGGGCAAATTTCAAAATTTTTTCTCTCCCTTCAACTGGGAATCGCATTCCCTATTTAGAAAATCATATTTTCAAGGATCATTCTTGAAACATAAACTAAACCAGATCTGAACCAAAAGGAGTAGGAGAGGATTATACCTGATACAGAGAAATAGTATCCCCCAATGAAGGTGTTCACGCCCAAGGAAGGATCCAAAGACTGCTCCCACTGAAGATGGCGCAGTGTAGGATGGAGCAGAATCAGTAGTGTTCTTCTCCAAGAACTCTGTCCTTCGCAATAATCAACAGGATGGCACGTGAGCACAACTTCCTATCAATTCTTTCTGAAAGAACTGATGTCAAGATCGAATCATGACTTCTCCCACAACTGGAGATCGAACTGGCAAACAGGGGCGGCAAGAACAGGGAGACGGCAAGAAAGAATTCTGCAGGGTTGCTTAATTCTCTCTTCTGTGATTTCAGCTCTGGAGAGGATCTAATTATCTGTGTCTGCTAAAGGCTGCCGCCCCCTCCTTCTTTTGTTAACCTAAAAGATCTTCTCCTAATCCAATTAGGAGCTTCTTATCCAAATCATATTTGGATCAGCCCTCTCTTTAGGTGATAAGGATAAACCCTTATCTTATTTGCAGATTAGATTAGCTTTCTCCTAATCTCATTAGGAGGTTTCTAGATCTGAATCACATTCAGATCTAGACTCTTTGAGTGGATAGGGTCAAGACCCTATCCTATCTGCTAATCCATCTCAGAATTCGCCCCATAATTAACTAATTAAATAGCCTAGTTCGAAATGGGCTTTAGGCCCATTAAGCTTATGTGCTCACTTAACCTTCCTAACTGCTGCCCAGTTAGGCTTCCTTGTATGGCGTGGGACCCAAGCATTGATCTACACATCAGACACATGGGTTTGGCCCAGCCTTTGTTATAAGGCCTGGCTAAATACACTGGTATGGAAAGTGCACCCCCTGAAACCCATCAAATGGGCTCTATGGGCCCAACACTTACCCTAAGTGGTCCCTGGGCCAAGCCACCTTGTAACACCAAGGGACTGTGGGCAGATGCAAGATTAGCCCATCAGGTACTACCCTCAATGGTCTTACACATAACCTCTCAGCCCATAATGATCATACACTACCCGATAAGAGAGGACCTCTCCCTCGGCTGCAAGGAACAGTGTTGCACTCTCCACTTATATGGATCCTGGGAATTAAAACCCTTTTGCAAACCTTTTAGAAACCATAATATATATACATTTCTATCTCATATAAAATATACTTTGCAAAACAAATCTCAACGATAGAAATCGGCTGTCGGCAGTCTTGGTTTCCATCAGTGAGAGTGCATCCCCGATCATTACCTTTATCCGACAGAGGGGCTGATCCTTTCACTATGATCACCCACTCAGATGAGTTCCCAGACTGTCCCAACATACCTAGGTTTTGACCCCTGCTAAGGATCTCACTGATTGGTACATCAAAGATAGCCCAATCCGACACCTAGTGCAGTATCATAATCGAGTCTAGGGGTCGGGTGTAACTTTCCAGTTTTGCCCATCAATCTCCAAGGTCCAGAGCAATACTGGAAATTTGGTCTAGTTCAAAGATTCAATTAATCCTACACTGTATGTGCCTTGGGTCTCACCCTGGCAGCTGAGACAGGCCACCCCAACCGACTTGGTGGCACCATAGTGTCAACCTTATCAGGATAGGTCTCCCCAGACCGACCCACTGGCTGTGAACATTCTAAACTAACACGAGTCTCATTAAGTGTCCAGTTTAAGGGTATTACACAGAAACATTCCAAGGGAACATCAATCAAATATGCACTTTTATTCATTTACAATAAACTCATAAAGTGCATCATTTTGATTGAAGCTAAGGGCATACAAAACTGTCTAACAGCTCCCACTTGCACTTAGGTCCAATCAAGTACAAGCCAGAGTCCCATGCTTTCCACGTGTTTCTCAAACACTTTCTGCGATAGTGGCTTTGTCATTGGGTCTACTACATTTTCCGCTGACACTACCTTCTGAATCAGGACGTGCCCTCTACCAACAATCTCCCGCAGTACGTGGTACTTCCTCTCAATGTGCTTTGACTTCGAGTGGACTCGTGGCTCCTTAGCCTGAACAATTGTTCCATTGTTGTCACACAACATTGAGATGGGTGATGTGCTGGACGGAACTACTCCCAACTCGTGAACGAACTTCTTCATCCACACGGCTTCTTAGGCAGCCTCACTTGCGGCAATGTACTCGGCCTCGGTCATGGAGTCTGCAGTGGACCCCTGTTTGCTGCTTTTCCAGCAAACAACACACGATCCTATCATGAAAACATATCTAGATGTAGACTTTCTATCATCTAGATCCGACTGGAAATCGGCATCTGTATACCCTTGGATCTGTAGTGAGCTACTGTCGAATACTAGACAAAACTCTTTTGTCCTTTGAAGGTACTTAAGTATGTTTTTCACAGCAGTCCAGTGCTCCTACCCTGGGTTGGCCTGAAATCTAGTTACTACACTCACTGCCTGAGTAATGTCAGGATGAGTGTGGTGGGTGCCGAACCCAACCAAAGATAAATAGTCTTGCTCTGGGTTAATAATTTGCAGATAGTGATGAGCAAGGTCGTTCTCCATAGGGATTGGGTGGATTTATTTCCAAGTAGATGGATTAAGGGGGGTTGTAAAGCTAAGGAAAATAAGAAAATAGTAGAAAATAATAGAAAACAAAGATTAAATCGATGGGAGATGGCTTCCGGTTGAAGGGACAAGTTCAGCTTTGATTCATAGCATTGATCCTTGATGCAAAGATAGATTCATATGCTTATGAATAAATTGGTTATAGCTATTAACAAGCTCTAACAGCCAGCCTCTACTCTTATTATTCGACAACCAAAACAAGCTCTTTGATTGTTTCCCTTATTAATAGGCAGTCCTAAACAAGTTCTTAGAATTTAACCTATTAATAGCATTAAGAGGGGAGAGACCCAATTCTGGTCAGCGATATGAATTCACAGAAAACATATGAATACCCATAAACAATGAACTGAAATAAAAATCAATTAGATCTCACAATGCTTACAAAATCAAGGCTTCCCTAACCCTTCAACCAGAAATAAAAACTTACAGACACCTCATGATGAAAACACAGCTTCCAGATGAGAAAGGGGCGAACACTTGCTTCTTTCTCCTTGATTGCTGATTTCTCTCTCTGAAGGCTGAAGCTCTCTTGGAGGAAATTGATGCCTTGGGTGCTGGTCCGCCCCCCCTTTATATAGATTTGGGGAGAGGGCTTCTCTCCAACTCCCTTAAGGAGATTATCCTCAAACTGGAAAGTCCTAGTCTAAATTGAACTTATCCTACCTAACTCTTATCCCTTATCTTTCTAGGATTACAACTTGAGAATTTAAATCTGATAAAACTCTTTTATTGAGATCACATTCAACTTCTATTCTAATGGGACTCTTGGATCTTGAATTCGAACTAGGCTTCTCTAACAATTCAGGCTTGCTTCAAGACTCTTCTGCGAAATGGGCTTCAGCTTGTGAAATGGGCCTTGCTGCAAAATTGCTCTGACTTTGGGCCCGAATTCGTCTTCGATGCGGATCGATTCTATCAAAACCCAAAACATAAAAGTTGTGGGCCTTTTTCCTTATCTTTCCAGTGCTTCTTGAAATATCCAAATCGGAGTCCGGAATTGAGAGTTATGCCCATATCACTGATCGGTGCCGAAACTGTGCAAAAACATCCGATTAGCCTTGTTTTCTTCCAATCGCCTATCTGCTTGCCCTGAATCGAAATACAAGAGTAATGAGTCCAATTAGGTACCAATTAAGTGCAAAATACTAAATATTGAGGGGTAAAGATATGACAAATTTTATTCTCATCAAATCCCCCCACACTTAAACCTTGCCCATCCTCGGGCAAGTCAAAATTCAAGTAAAAATAGAACAAGAACTAACTAGCTATCCTACCAATTTTTAAACTCAACTCTCCTTCATCTTTCTCCACAAATATTCTAGGTTAATTATTGTGAACCGTTAAATCAACACAACCGAGTCATACACGACTCATTCATCAATCAATCCAATTTTTGCTACTGCAAACCAGGTAGTAAATCAGGGAAAACCTTTTTATCTTCTCTCTCTCCTTTTATTTTCTTTTTCTCTCTTCTGAAGAAGTGAGTGCATTTTATGCTCCATCTCACTTTTGGATTACTTGGTCAATAGGTGCATTTTATGCTCCATCCTACTATTTGAATTACTTGGTCAGTAGGTGCATTTTATGCTCCATCCTACTATCAGAAGACTTGGCTGGTAGGTGCATTTTATGCTCCATCCTACCATTTGTAGCAATGGTAAAGTATTTGCCCTGTTTACTTAAACCTGAATTTAGGACTAGCTAAAAAGGGAATGGCTTTAGAAAGGTCGTGTACTCCTTAATTGTGCCTCATTACTGGGTCCACAAGAATTTTCCTAAAATATTGTTTCAATTGATTTCAAAAGAGTTGAGTGTTTTTTTTTTTTTTTGAAATGAAACTGTTAAAGCCTGTACCCCCCACACTTAAGACTTAATAAAAGGTGGAAACCAAAATTGAAACAAGTGGAGAGAAAAAAAGAAAGAAAAGGAACAAACTTCCCTGATGCGGTGGAAGGTGGGTGGGGAGACAGAGTTTCATGCCCTTACTCTGCAGAGGTCGGGCTTTCGAGGGGTACCTCTTCCACATTGTATACCTGAAATCCTTCATAGAAGGGTTTTAGACGGTGCCCATTTACCTTGAACCTTTTGTTTGTGATTGGATTCTGAATCTCAATTGCTCCATAAGGTAAGATGTTAGTAACAGTGAAAGGTCCAACTCACTGAGATCGCAACTTACCGGGAAAGAGTTTAAGCCTAGAATGGAAAAGAAGAACTTTCTGGCCAACTGCAAAATCTTTCCTTGAGATCGTCTTGTCATGGAAGGCTTTTGTATTTTCCTTGTAGATTCGAGAGCTCTCATAAGCGTCATTGCGGATCTCTTCTAGTTCTTGTAGCTGCAACTTCCTCTGTTCTCCTGCCTCATCCTTGTGCATGTTGCATTGTTTGACCGCCCAATATGCATTATGTTCCAGATCCACATGGAGATGACATGGCTTGCCGAATACCAAACGGTAGGAAGACATACCTATAGGAGTTTTATAGGCTGTGCGGTAGGCCCATAGTGCATCATTGAGTCTCAGACTCCAATTCTTCCTTCTAGGGTCAACTATTTTTTCAAGTACGGATTTTATCTCCCTATTGGACACTTCGGCTTGTCCACTTGTTTGTGGGTGGTATGCAGTGGAAATTCGATGGGTGATATTGTATTTCTTGAATAGAGCTTCCACCACTCGGTTGCAAAAGTGAGTGCCTCGGTCACTTATTATCGCCCTGGGCATTCCGAACCTGGAGAAAAATGTGGGATTTGACAAAATCTACAACAACCTTAGCATGATCAGTCCGGGTAGCTTTAGCTTCTACCCATTTCGAAACATAGTCAACAGCTAGTAGGATGTAAACATTACCGAAAGAGGAAGGGAATGGGCCCATGAAATCTATACCCCATACATCAAATATTTCACATATCAGTATAGGGGTAAGTGGCATTTGGTCTTTATGGCTTAAATTACCTGTCTTTTGGCATTGTTCACAGGCCTTGTAGAAGATATAAGCATCACGAAATAGGGTAGGCCAAAATAATCCGCACTCTAGTATCTTACGTGCTGTCCTCTTTGGTCCAAAATGGCTCTCACAGGCATATGAATGGCAGAAGTGAAGAATGGAGGGGATTTCGGGGTCAGGCACGCACCTTAGAAGGACCTGATCGGAGCATTGCTTCCACAAATATGGGTCATCCCAGATGTAGTACTTGGCATCGCTTCTTACCTTATCCCTTTGAGCTCTTGTCAATTCTCATGGTATGGTTCTAGTAACCAAATAATTAACTATATCTACATACCATGGAGTTCCTTCTTGAATCGCAAAAAGGTGCTCATCTGGGAACTCGTCTTTCAAGGGTGTTGCCTCTTCACTTGTAGTCAACCTACTAAGATGGTCTGCAACCAAATTTTCTGCACCCTTCTTGTTGCAGATTTCGAGGTTAAATTCTTGTAGCAGGAGAATCGAGCGGATAAACCTCGGCTTTGCTTCTTTCTTGGCGAGCAAATATTTTAGGGCTGCATGATCAGAATAAACAATCACCTTAGTACCCAATAAATATGGTGTGGGACCCCAATATTGATCTACACATCAGCCACATGGGTTCGGCCCAACCTTTGTTATAAGGCCTGGCCGAATACACTGTTATGGACAGTGCACCCCTTGAAACCCATCAAATGGGCTCTATGGGCCCAACACTTACCCTAAGTGGTCCCTGGGCCTAGCCACCTTGTAAACACCCAGGGACTGTGGGCAGATGCAAGATTAGCCCATCAGGTATTATCCCCAATGGTCTTACACATAACCTCTCAGCCCATAATGATCATACACTGCCCGATAAGAGAGGACCTCTCTCTCGGCTGCGAGGAACAGTGTTGCACTCTCCACTTATATGGATCCCGGGAATTAAAACCCTGTTGCAAATCTTTTAGAAACCATAATATATATATACATTTATATCTCATATAAAATATACTTTGCAAAACAAATCTCAACGATTGAAATCAGCTGCTGGCAGTCTTGGTTTCCATCAATGAGAGTGCATCCCCGATCATTACCTTTGTCCGACAAAGGGGCTGATCCTGTCACTATGATCACCCACTCAGATGAATTCTCAGACTGTCCCAACATACCAAGGTTTTGACCCCCGCTAAGGATCTCACTAATTGGTACATCAAAGATAGCCCAATCCGACACCTAGTGTAGTATCATAATCGAGTCTAGGGGTCGGTGTAACTTTTCAGTTTTGCCCATCAATCTCCAAGGTCCAAGGCAATACTAGAAATCTGGTCCAGTTCAAAGATTCTATTAATCCTACACTGTATGTGCCTAGGGTCTCACCCTAGCAGCTGAGAAAGGCCACCCCAACCAACTTGGTGGCACCACAGTGTTAACCTTATCAGGATAGGTCTTCCCAGACCGACCCACTGGCTGTGAACATTCTAAACTAACACGAGTCTCATTAAGTGTCCAGTTTAAGGGTATTACACAGAAACATACCAAGGGAACATGAATCAAATATGCACTTTTATTCATTTACAATAAACTCATAAAGTACATCATTTTGATTGAAGCTAAGGGCATACAAAACTGTCTTACATAGGGGCGGCTAGGGTTTGCTAAGAGTGAAAAGATTGGGTTAAAAGGCACCTTAGGGTTTGCAAAGGCGTGGGGAGCATGCTAACACAGTAGGAGGGGCGCCAAACTCGGTTTAGCAGATAGGAGGCGCCTTCCTGCTCTCTGTTTTTCACAAAAACACCCCCTCTCTCAGCTGGACATGACACCAGCTTCCCAAAAGTTGCATTTCAACCATGAAAACTTCCCAGTTTTGCATAGAATTTGCATAGAAACCCTTAGATGTCACAACATTGAAATTAACTGGGAAAAGGACACAATTTGACTACTCTAAGGCCGAAAATACCCTTGAAATGATGCCCTTAAGGCATCAAAATACAAAGTTATCACACCCCCCAGCTTAACCATTGTCAGTCCCTAGCAATGTAGTTTTGAAATTACACTAAGCATAGATATCCTTCCCATCTCAAGATCATCCCTAACAAAATTAGCCAAGTATCCTTATCTTAGCATTCTCAAACTTTGCATAGATCGGTATTGGGCTTAAGGGGTAAAACTGACCTACTTTGAATATCGCAGAAACTTGGCTATCATCTGAATCCGACTGGAAATTGGCATCAGTATACCCTAGAATTTGTAGTGAACTACCATCGAATACCAGACAAAACTTATTTGTCCTTAGAAGGTATTTGAGTATGTTTTTCACAGGAGTCCAATGCACCTGCCCTGGGTTGGCCTGGAACCTGCTCACGACACTCACCGCCGGTGCAATGTCAGGGCCAGTACACAGCATGGCATACATGATGCTCCCTACGGCTGAGGCATAAGGAACGTCTTTCATGCCCTCAATCTCCTCAGAAGTCTTGGAAGACATCTTCTTGGAGAGAGTGATTCCGTGCCTGAAAGGAACGTTTCCTTTCTTGGAGTTCTCCATGCTATACCTTTTGACAATTTTGTCAATGTAAGCAGCCTGGGATAATCCTATTATCCGCTTCGATCTATCTTTATAGAGTCAAAGACCTAGTATATAGGAGGCTTCTACAAGATCTTTCATGGAGAATTGCTGTGAAAGCCACACCTTGACCAAAGTCAACATTCCTACGTCATTCCCAATGAGTAGGATATCATCCACATATAACACCAAGAAGGTGACCTTATCCCCACTGGACTTCCTGTAAACACAGGGCTCATCCGGATTCTACTCAAAGTCAAACGATTTAACGACAGAGTCAAAACAGATGTTCCAACTCCTAGAAGCTTGCTTAAGTCCATATATGGATCCATTAAGTTTACATACCATGTGTTCCTAACCAGCAGCAATGAAGCCTTGCGGCTGCTGCATGTAGATATCTTCACTAAGATCTCCATTCAGGAACGCGGTTTTGACATCCATTTTCCAAATCTCGTAGTCATGGTATGATGCTACAGCTAGCAGGATCCTAATGGATTTAAGCATGGCCATGGGCGAAAAGGTTTCCTCATAGTCGATGCCCTCTTATGTATACGCTTTCGCCACCAAACGAGCTTTGTAGGTCTCAATCTTGCCATCAGGGTCCTTCTTCCTCTTATAGATCCATTTGCAACCAATTGCTTTTACCCCGGAGGGCGGATATAGTAGAGTCTAGACTCCATTGAACTCCATTGAGTCCATCTCGGCTCTCATGTCCTCCACCCACTTCTGGGAATCTATGTCCAACATAGCTTTTGCGTAAGTCACAGGATCCTCCTCACTAGTGAAGGCTTCCACCAGGTAACTATCCTGGTCATAACCATAATGGACTGGTGGCCTGGATACCCGGGTGGATCTTCTATGTTGGTCACTACCTAGAACTTGTGGGACCTCTCCCACTTCTCCTGAGCTCTCCTCATCAAGAACTATTTCCTGACGATGGGTGTCTAGGATGTAATTAGTCTCTAAGAACTGGGCATTTCGATTGCAAAACACTTTCTTCTCACTTGGGTCATAGAATAAATAACCCACCGAATCCTTTGGATAGCCTACAAAGAGGCAACAACTGGTCTTGGATTCCAACTTGTCTGCACTCGTTCTTTTAATGTGCGCAGGACAACCCGAAATCTTGGTTTTTTTCTGGTCCAAAGATCATATGGAGTTTTTGGAACCGATTTGGTTGGAACCCGATTTAGCACGTAGATAGCAGTCTCTAATGCATATCCCCAAAAGGTTGTGGGTAATTCTGAGCATGTGAGAAGTGACCAGACCATGTCTAATAATGTCTTGCTCCTCCTCTCTGAAACACCGTTATGCTGTGGTGTAGCAGGAGGAGCTAACTATGATATTATCCCCTTGGCCTTTAAGTAGTCGCTGAATTCGTCAGAGAGATACTCGCCACCTCGATCTGATCAAAGGGCCTTAATTTCTCTCCCTAATTGTTTCTCGACTTCTTGTCTGAATTCCTTGAACTTTTCAAAGGATTCGGACTTTTGTCTCATTAGGTACATGTAACCATATCATGAGTAATCATCGGTGAAGGTGATGAAATACACGTGTTGGTTACGAGTCCTAACACTCATGTGTTGGACAGTTTTGTATGCCCTTAGCTTCAATCTGATTTGATGTACTTTTGACATTTAGTGTAAATAAATAAAGTGCATGTTTGATTCGTGTTGTTTGGTATAATTTTGTGTAAGACCCAAAAATTGGACACTTATTGAGACTTGTGTTAGTTTAAATGTTCACAACCATTGGATAAGTCTGGGGAGATTTATCCTGCCAAGGCTGATACTGGTGTGCCGCCAAGTGTTGGGATGGCCTGTCTCGGCCACCAGGGTAAGACCCAAGGCACATGCAGTATGGGATTACTCGAATCCTTGAACAAGACCAGATTTCCAGTATTGCCCTGGACCTTGGAGACAGATGGGCAAAACTGGAAAGTTACACCTGACCCCTAGACTCGATTATGATACATGACTAGGTGTCGGATCAGGCTGTCTTTGATATGCCAATCAGTGAGACCCTTAGCTGGGGTCAAAACCTGGGCATCTTGGGACAGTCTGAGAACTCATCTGAGTGGGTGATCATAGTGACAGGATCAGCCCCTTTGTCGGACAAAGGTAATGATTGGGAATGCACTCTCTCTGATGGAAACCAAACTACCGACAGTTGATTTCAATCATTGGAATTTTGTTTTGCAAAATTTAAATATGATATATATATATATACATACGGTTTTGAAATATTTGCAAATTGTTTTAATTCCCGGGATCCATGTGAGTAGAGAGTGCAGCACTGTTCCTTGCAGCCAAGGGAGAGGTCCTCCTTTGTCGGGTAGTGCTTGATCATTATGGGCTGAGAGGTTAAGTGTAAGAGCATTTAGGATAGTACCTGATGGGCTAATCTTGCACCTGCCCACAGTCCCTAGGTGTTTATAAGATGGCTTGGCCCAGGGACCACTTAATGTAAGTGTTGGGCCCATAGGGTCCATATGATGGGCTCAGGGGGTTCACTGGGCTTCTCAGTGAATTCGGCTAGGCCTAGTAATAAAGGCTGGGCCGAACCCATGTGGTTGGTGTGTAGATCAATGCTTGGGTCCCACGCCATACAAAGAAGCCGAACTGGGCAGCAGATTGGAAACTAGTTAAGCACTGAACACTTAATGGGCCAAAAGCCCATTTCGAACTGGGCTGATTTGATCATCCATCTATGGGGCGGATCTGGGATTAATGTTAGCAAAAGGATTGGGCCTTTAACCTTATCCACTCTGGGAGACCAAATTCAAACTAGATTTGAATCTGGTAACCTCCTGATAAGATCAGGAGTAAGCTAACCTAATCTGCAGGTAGGATTAAGATCATCCCCTATCCAAATTCTGATTTGGATTGGGATAACTCCTCCTTAGGAGGTTTCTTAATGAAGAAGAAAAGAGGAGAAACCCTAAGAGATCATAATCAGATTTCGAACCTAGGGTTTTGTGCAAGAAAAACATCCTGCGAATTGAGATTGGATCTCATACTCACTCCAAAGAGAAGAGAAGCAATTTCAGCCATCTTCACTTTAGGAGTTCTCCTCCAGCCACCGCCATTCTTTCTTACAAGATTCGATCTTTGAAGAAGAAAGAAATCAAGAAATCGGTTCTTGACATCAGTTTTGCAGAAAAAACTGAAAAGATTTGGTGCTTAGAGTTTCTAGTGGATTCTTGCGAAGGATTCAGTGTGTAGGATGCACTCTACTGGTTCCGTTCCACATATTGTTGTGTCATCTTCAGCAATAGCGGATCTTGGTGTCCTCTTTGGGTGTGAACACCAACTTTGGGAGATACTGCTTCTCTGGATCAGGTATAATTCCCTCCTTGTCTTTTGGTTCAGATCTGGTTCGATTATGGTTCAAGTAGTATCCTTGAATATTGTATTCTAAATTTAGGGAATATGATTCCAAGTTGGAAGAAGGTAGGAAAATTATTGAAATTCACCCACCCATTCCACAACCTTTTTGGCATCCATACGATGGATCCTACCATCCTTTCAGTGGTATCAGAGTGATAGGTTCGAATCTTGAACCAAAAGAAAATCAGATCTGAACCTGCACAGATGGACAGAAGATGTTCTGCCAAGATTTGCGAAGATTATTTTTCTTTATTTCAAGAAATTGTTTCTTGTTAAGGAAGATTGATCTGAAATTAATTTCTATTAAATCTAAAATTTATTTAGAACTGTTCTATATTTATTTTTAATTTAATGGACTGTTCGAACCTGGAGATCGCATTGCAGATTTGGCGTAGATAGTCTGCGCATCCTTTTTTTTATTTATTATTCATTCAATTTGGTCTGTAAATAATTTTTTTTTCTAGACTGAATGTATTGGATTTGATCAAGAATGTAATTAATTTATAGAAATAGGATTTCTGTTTTTTTTTCTATTTTCTTGATTGAAGAAGAAGGCGGCGCTGGAGATTTGCAGATGGAGAGATCACTTTCTGCGATTTGCAGTTTATGAAACTGCAACCCTAGTGATTAACCTCTGTTTTGCAGGTGGTGTGAACAGTCAATATTTGATTAATGATTGTCTAAAATTAAAATTATTTATTTCAGATCTTTCATGAATTGAAAATCAGTTTCGGACGATTTCGGACTAGATTGTATTAAGGGCCCGCGTGTAGGATCTCGTCACGGGTTGGTCCACGGGGAGAAAGCCCTGCTTTCCCTTGCATGCTCCCTTGTGTGCAGAGTCTATTGTGGAAAACCGAATGGGTGATTTGTCCAAGAGACCACCCGAACTCTCCTAATGGGTGATTTGTCCAAGAGACCACCCGAACTCTCCTAATGGGTGATTTGTCAAAGAGACCACCCGAACTCTCATAATGGGTGATTTGTCCAAGAGACCACCCGAACTCTCCTTACTCTTCTCTTGACTAGGAAAACTGAATGCCTTTATATCAATTCGTGGCTCCTTAAGTAGGAGATTACAAGAGGAGACATTCGACTAAGCTAGGACAATCCAACTTTAAATCAAACTCCTACTTCTAACAGACTTCTAAGAGCACTTAGATCTTATCCCTAATAGATAAGAATAGAACTAGATAAGTAAGAATAGAACTCCTACTAAGAAGATAAGATAAGATGAGATGAGGATAAGGGATGAGGAATGGACTAGCTGGCGGCGAGTAGGCGAGCAGAGCTGACGTGGTTAGATAAGTGCAGACCCACCCTGATGAGCTGTCATGTGGGTCCCACCCTACTGCTGCTGCCGGTCGGCGCGCGCGTCTCACAGTGCTGCTGCCTAGTGCTGCTGCCGTGCGGTGTGTGCTGCTGCCCAGTGCTGCTGCCGTGCGGTGCGTGCTGCTGCTTAGTGCTACTGTCGTGCGGTGCTTGCTGCGCACAGCCGGGTGGTGCGTGCTGTTGTGTGGTGCGCTGCCGAGCTGCTGTGCGGCGCTGTCGGGCGATGCGTGCTTCTGCCTATGACTGCGCTGTAGTGCGCTGCCGGGTGGTGTGTCCATAACATCACACCCCTCCCGGACTACGAGCTTGTCCTCAAGCTCGAATTGGGTGTCAAAAACACCCTCAAAGGAATCCTGGGTGGCTTTGCCCTCCAAGATCGGTTTCCCATGGAGGGGGTTCATCCTCATCTTCCTCTTGTTTCACCAGGAGGCAGAAAAGTCTCTTGCACTTGTGCCCTGCTGAGTAGAGTTCATCGCAATTAAAACATTGCCCCCTCGCCCTGCGTTCTACCATCTCAGCCCTGGACAAGTGCTTAGTAGGGCATGTACTGCTGCTGCTCCCCACACTGGATGCTGATTTGGAATTGGTGCTTGTCTGGGGCTTTTGTTCTGGGCTGGCTGCTGGATATGGAGCCATTCTGAGTGGTTCCCTGTTGGCTACCAGCGAAGACCCTCCTTCAGTAGGCTTCAAGTTTGTCCAAGCCGCTGCTGGGCATCCCATGCTGAATGGCCCTCGGCTAATCTATAGTTTGCGCTTGAAGGCTCGGGCTAAATTCATTGCCATGACCAGGTTAGGCAGGCTCTGCATCTCTACATCAACTCTCAGGGGTTCGGCTAGGGGTCTGGAATTGCCGCTGATACTCTGCTACGGTACCAATCTGCTTGAGATTAATGAGTTCCCCCAAGGGGTTGTTTGTTAGTGGGGGTCCGAACCAAAGGAGGCAGTACGACTTGAACTGCCCCCAACTAAGACCTGGTTCCTCCTGCTCCACTTGGTAGAATCAAAGCTGCACTTCTTCATTCAGGTGGAACGCGGCCAAGCTGACCTTGTCCCTGTCATCGGTGTGCTGGTTGCGGAAGAACTGTTCACAGCGGTGCAACCATCCCAGTGGGTCTCCAGTGCCGTTGTAGCATGGAAATTCCAGCTGGCTATACTTGGGAATAACAGCGGCTGTTGGGGTAGCGATCTGTTGTTCACTAGACGTCTCCGCCCCGTCTGGACGACGGCTGTTGGTGGTGGCGGTTCCCTCAGAGCTTCTTTCTTTGTTGGAGAGGAATGCTTTCAGTAGGCGTCGCAGCTCCCGGACATCATCCTTGACCTCATGAACTTCTAAGCAGGTTTCGGCAAGCCTATGCTCTAGCTCGTGGACCCTGGAAGACAGCGGCTCCTGTTCCCCATGACGGTAGGCTCTGATACCAGAATGTTATGGGCCCGCACGTAGGATCTCGTCATGGGTCGGTCCACGGGGAGAAAGCCCTACTTTCCCTTGCATGCTCCCTTGCGTGCAGAACCTATTACGGAAAATCGAATGGGTGATTTGTCCAAGAGACCACCCGAACTCTCCTTACTCTTCTCTTGACTGGGAAAACTGAATGCCTTTATTTCAATTCGTCGCTCCTTAAATAGGAGATTACAAGAGGAGACATTCGACTAAGCTAGGACAATCCAACTTTAAATCAAACTCCTACTTCTAATAGACTTCTAACAACACTCAGTTCTTATCTCTAATAAATAAGAACAGAACTAGATAAGTAAGAACAAAACTCCTACTAAGAGGATAAGATAAGATGAGATGAGGATAAGGGATGAGGAATGGACTAGCTGGTGGCGAGTTGGCGAGCAGAGCTGACGTGGTTAGATAAGTGCGTACCCACCCTGATGAGCTATCGTGTGGGTCTCGCCCTACTGCTGCTGCTGTGTGGTGCGTGCTACTGCCGTGCGGTGCGTGCTACTGCCCTGTGCTGCTGTCGTGCGGTGCGTGCTGCTGCTTAGTGCTACTACCGTGCGGTGCGTTCTACGCGTAGTCGGGCGGTGCGTGTTGCTGTGCACGATACCGGGTGGTGCATGTTGTGCGCTGCCAGGCGGTGCGTGCGGTGCGTTGCCGGGTTGCTGTGCGGCGCTGCCGGGCAGTGCGTGCTGATGGGAAGCTTGCTATGCGTGCTACTGCTTATGACTGCGCCGCAGTGCGCTGTCGGGTGGTGTGTCCATAACAGATTGGACCAAAACTGTTTGGACCGAATCTAGGGTTCGAAGGGGACTGTTTTTCAGTCCAATGTTCTCACACTTGCTGTTCCAAATCTGATGTTCAATTGCAAGGATTAATTCGGCCCACCTGTAAAGCCCAATTTTAAAAGGTTAAAACTGCAAAAGCCCACTCTTGTTAATGTTATGGATTTTAAATGGGCTGTTTAATAGGCTTTATAGCAGTTAATTGATTGGATCAATTCTTCCTTTACATGTGATGTTTGGATGTTTGATGTGCTGCGACCATGGACCATAAGGACTTGGCCCATGATGACTCGTTAGTGGCTCTTGTGCACACCATGGCTGAAAGCACATCCTTGCCATGGTGTCCCTTAAGGTCATTGGATGACTCCTCCTTACTTGGTGGGCCCCACAACCCTGAAAAGGGACGCGTGTGGAAACCCTAGCCGTTAAGGCCCACCAAAAATCTGACTTTATAAAAGTCAGTGGGAGCCACTCTGGTTTTACCTAAATTAGAACTAGGGCATAATTTTGTTTCCTCTTGCAAATATGAGTGCATGTGATAGGGAGATCCATATGATGGACTCTCTAAAGGCCTTCTGTCATTAGCACAATGATGAGTCCTTCAGTAATGAGGAAACGCACCATAAAAATGTGTTAGACAGTTTTGTATGCCCTTAGCTTCAATCAGAATGATGTACATTACGAGTTTATTGTAAATGAGTAAAAGTACCTATTTGATTCATGTTCCCTTGGTATGTTTCTATGTAATACCCTTAAACTGGACACTTAATGAGACTTGTGTTAGTTTAGAATGTTCACAGCCAGTGGGTCGGTCTGGGGAGACCTATCCTGATAAGGCTGACACTGTTGTGCCACCAAGTCGGTTGGGGTGGCCTGTCTCAGCTGCCAGGGTGAGACCCTAGTCACATACAGTGTATGATTAATAGAATCTTTGAACTGGACCAGATTTCCAGTATTGCCCTGGACCTTGGAGATTAATGGGCAAAACTGGAAAGTTACACCCAACCCCTAGACTTGATTATGATACTGCACTAGGTGTCGGATTGGGCTGTCTTTGATATACCAATCAGTGAGATCCTTAGTGGGGGTCAAAACCTAGGTATGTTGGGACAGTCTAAGAATTCATCTGAGTGGGTGATCATAGTGATAGGATCAGCCCCTTTGTCGGACAAAGGTAATGATCGGGGATGCACTCTCACTGATGGAAACCAAGACTGCCGGTAGCCGATTTCAATCGTTGAGATTTGTTTTTGCAAAGTATATTTTATATGAGATATAAAAGTATATATATTATGGTCTCTAAAATGTTTTTAAAAGGTTTTAATTCCCGAGATCCATATAAGCAGAGAGTGCAACACTGTTCCTTGCAGCCGAGGGAGAGGTCCTCTCTTGTCGGGCAGTGTATGATCATTATGGGCTGAGAGGTTGAGTGTAAGACCATTGAGGATAATACTTGATGGGCTAATCTTGCATCTGCCCACAATCCCTGGTTGTTACAAGGTGGCATGGCCCAGAGACCACTTAGGGTAGGTGTTGGGCCCATAGAGCCCATTTAATGGGTTTCAGGGGGTGCACTGTCCATAACAGTGTATTCGGCCAAGCCTTGTAACAAAGACTGGGCCGAACCCATGTGGCTGATGTGTAGATCAATGCTTGAGTCCCACGCCATACGAGGAAGCTTAACTGGGCAGCAGATGGAAAGACTAAGTGAGCACATAAACTTAATGGGCCTTAAGCCCATTTCGAACTGGGCTAACTTAATTAATTAAATATGGGGCGAATTCTGAGATGGATTAACAGATAGGATAGGGTCTTAACCCTATCCACTCAGAGAGTCCAGATCTAAATGTGATTCAGATCTAGAAACCTCCTAATGAGATTGGGAGAAGGCTGATCTAATCTGCAGATAAGATAAGGGTTTATCCTTATCACCTAAAAGGATGTATGATCCAAATATGATTTAGATCAGCAACTCCTAATTGGATTAGGAGCTAATCCTTTAGGGTTACAAAAGAAGGAAGGGACGGCAGCCTTTAGAAGAAATATACTCACATCCTCTTCAGAGCTTGATGAGACCAAAAAGAATCCTATTTTTATCCCCTAATATTCACTCTTTTACATTTATTTAGCACTTAAATGGAATCGGGTGATTTTGCACAGTTTCGGCGACAGTCAGTAATCTGAGCCTAACTCTCAATTCCGGACTCCGAATTGGACAATGCAAGAAGCATTAGAAAGATGAAAGGAAGGCCCACAACTTTTATGTTTTGGGTTTTGACAGATTCGGCTCGTATCGAGTACGAAAATGATCCCGAAGTGGAGCAAGTTCGTAGCCAGGCCCATTTCACCACTTAAACCCAACTCGCAGAAGTACCTTGAAGCAGCCCAAGTTTTAAAGCAGCTCAACTCGAATTCAAGAGTCAAGAGTCCAAATTTCGAATGTAATCTCCAAGGAGTGAGTCTTATCAGATCTGAAGTCTTGAATGCAATCCTATATAGATAAGAAGATTGAGATTAGATCATTAGATTAGAGATAGGATAGGATTAGTTCAAAGAAGATCAAGACTCCCTGAAGATAAGATGATCTCGTAGAAGGAGATGGAAAACAGCCCTCTCCTTTGGCTATATAAAGAGGGGGTGAACCAGCTCTAGCATCACTCACTCCAAGATCCAAAAGATCATCAAGAAGACCAAGAAAGCTCAAGAAAGCAGTTCGGCCATGGAGAAGCAAAGCATGGAGATTGCGTAGATCATGAGCAGCTAAGCTTCTTTTTCTGGTTCAAGGGGGGAGGTTCGATTGTGTCATTGTGAGGTTCTGTAGTTAATTTATTTTCTTGCTTTCTAATTCAAGTATTCATTGATTCTTGTGCATATATTTATTGGATGTTGATGTTAATTAGTTTGACAAACTGAATTAATGTTGATTTTCCTACTGCTATCCATGATTTCGGTGATCCGGAATTGTCACGAATAATGGTACAAGTAGCAATTAGGTTGATATCTTTTTGGGTCATTTGTTCATGACAGCCTTTGACCAATGTTTTAACATGGTTCAACCTAAAAGGAATCGATGGAACAAGATTCAATAATTGCAGCTATCTCAATTATTGTTGTTTTGGTTTAACTGTTTTCACAAAGCTTAATGCTATCATTAATTAATTAATATGGAGCGCTATCGTACCCAGTTGATTAAAGATAAGTGTTGATCGAATGCTGGGTTTGGTCAATTAATTTAGGAAAACACAAGGTTTATTATGGCTATCCTAATAAATCTAAGGTTAAATGCTTGAATTGCAAGACTGCTGAATTTTACCTAGGATCAATGGCCAATTGATTCAACCCGAACCCTTGAACCAGAATTCGGTAAGATTGATTTCTTTTTGATTGTTGAGTTTGCTATTGCTTTCTTGTTCTTTTAATTTTAGTTATTTTATTTTCCCACTCAGTTATATTATCCATTCAGCTAAGAGATTATTGATTTGCTCCCTGTGGGATTCGAGTAGTACCACTTTTACTGCAAATATTTTTTTGTGGGACTAGTATTAATTTTGACGGCTTCGACAACCTGTCAAAATTTTGGCGCCGTTTCCAGGGAGCAACTTTAATTCCTTAGCTATTACCTTCTCTTTGTTAACCTCTTTTGTTTTATGACTCGTGCTTCTCAATGAGGTGAACTTGAGTACAACCCCGAAATTGAGAGGACCACCCATCGTTTAAGGAAGGAGGCAAAGCAAAGGAAGGATCGTTCACCTAAAAGGGTGAACTCAGATTGTGCTTTTCATCTGTGATCTACCCATCTTCGAAGGAGAAGAAAGAATGGATGACAGAGAGAGGACATTGAGAGAGTTAGCTGCACCAATTATGAACCAACAGCCCCTATGCATCACGTATCCCACTCTTGAGGTAGGTTTTGAATTGAAATCTGGTTTGATACAATTATTGCCTCTATTTCATGGTTTTCCAAGTGAGGACCCTCATAAGCATCTAAAGGAATTCCATGTCGTCTGTTCAAGGATGAAGCCCCACGGTTTGACCGAGAACCAGGTAAAACTTATAGCCTTTCCATTTACTTTACATGATAAAGCAAAGGATTGGTTGTATATTCTTCCTCCCGGTTCAATACGCACATGGGATGAGATGAATAGGATATTTTTGGACAATTATTTTCCTGCATCCCGGGCTGCAAATATAAGAAAAGAAATATGTGGAGTTCGGCAATTTGGTGGTGAGACGCTATATGAATATTGGGAAAGATTTAAACAACTTGTTGCTAGCTGTCCACACCACCAAATACCCGAACAGCTTTTGATCCAATACTTCTATGAAGGGCTTCAGCCCATGGATAGAAGTATGGTTGATGCAGCCAGTGGAGGAGCTTTAGTGAACAAGACACCCGAAGCGGCCAGGGAATTAATTTCTATCATGGCCAAAAATTCACAGTAGTTTGGTGCAAGGACAGATGGTTCCATTAGGCATGCAAATGAGGTATGCCATGTAAATTTAGAAATTAGATTTCTGACATAACTGCCTTGGTTAGGCAACTAGCTGCAGGACAATTACAAACTGCTAGGGTGTGTGGTATCTGTTCGATCCCTGGTAATCCTACAGACATGTGTCCATCACTACAGGATGGATCGATACAGCAAGTAAGTGCTGTAGGAGGATACTCAGCGCAGCCCCAACGAAATTATGACCCCTACTCCAATTACTACAATCCGGGGTGGAGGGATCATCCAAATCTAAGCTACGGAAACCAAGGAGGACAGCAGAGATATCAGTCCCAATGTTTCAATCGACAGCCCCAATATTC
Organism: Nelumbo nucifera; assembly: GCF_055504915.1. Taxonomy (NCBI): domain Eukaryota; kingdom Viridiplantae; phylum Streptophyta; class Magnoliopsida; order Proteales; family Nelumbonaceae; genus Nelumbo; species Nelumbo nucifera. The sequence goes on from NC_142655.1 coordinate 42,072,640, forward strand.
AGCACCCATCACAATGCAAAGTCAACCCTCAAGTTCAGGTATGTCATAAGAGGAAATCATTAAGGCTCTTGCTACTAACACTCAGCAATTTCAGCAGGAAACAAGAGCCAGCATTCAGAATTTGGGGAACCAAATCAGCCAACTTGCCACTTCCATTAGCAAGTTGGAGGCGTAGAGCTCCAAGAAACTACATCACAAACAGTAGTCAACCCCAAGGAAGGCAGATAAAGGACAGGAAGAAGAGGAGGTACTAGACTCAAATGAGAGCCCCATTAAGGTAAGAGTTGGAGAGAACGTTTCAGCCGTGATCAAGAGGACCTTACCAGAAAAACATGCTGATCCAGGTATGTTCACCCTTCCTTGTGTGATTGGCAATAAGCGAATCGAGCATGCCATGCTAGACTTAGGTGCATCTATCAATGCCATGCCATACTCGATTTACTATGCTTTGAGATTAGGTCCTTTAAAGGAAACTAGAGTCGTTATCCAATTAGCTGATTGTTCTAATGCCTACCCAAAAGGGATTGTTGAGAATGTATTGGTGCAGGTTAACGATTTAATTTTTCCAGCTGATTTTTACATTCTGAAGATGGAGGAGGACACGATCACAAGTTCTGCCCCACTTCTATTAGGTAGGCCATTCATGAAAATGGCCAAGACCAAAATAGATGTGGATGAGGGTACCCTCTCCATCGAGTTTGATGGGGAGACTGTTAAATTTAATATTTTTGAAGTTATGAAGTACCTAAATGAAGATGATTCGATCTATTCGGTTGACACTATTGATCCAACTGTGTAAGAAATTTTTGAAAAAGATATGAATGGGGAGCTAGAATCGAGTGCACAAGTGGATACGAAGGCCCCTATTTCAGATTTGAACCCACCCATGATGGATGGAAGGGGAGCACACCGAAAGCTGCATCCACAAGAATTAGAGGATCCAATCCATGATTATTAAAAATAGGGAAGTTTGTTTTTCCTTTTTCTTTTTGTTTTTACATTCCTAGTTTAGTTTTTTGTGCCCTTTCTTTGCATTTAACCTTACATTGGGGACAATGCAAATTTTAAGTGTGGGAGAGGGAGATTTAGGTTAGAATTTAGGTTGCATTCTAAAATTTGATTTATGTCATGTTTTCATGCATTTGCTTTTCAAACAAAAAAAAAAAAAAACCTCAACTCTTTTGAATTCAATTGAAACAATGTTCTAGGGAAATTATGGTGAACCTAGTAATGAGGTACGATCAAGGAGCACATGACTTATCTAAAGCCATTTCCAGTGAAGCTAGTCTTAAATTCAAGTTTAAGTAAACAGGGTAAATACTTCACCATTGCCACAAACGATAGGATGGAGCATAAAATGCACCTATTGGTCAAGTAATCCGAGTAATCCGATGGTAGGATGGAGCATAAAATGCACCTACCAGCCAAGTCATCTGATAGTAGGATGGAGCTTAAAATGCACCTACTAGCTAGCAATTCAAACAGTAGGATGGAGCATAAAATGCACCTACTGACCAAGTAATCCAAAAGTGAGATGGAGCATAAAATGCACTCACTTCTTCAGATGAGAGAAAAAGAAAATAAAAAGAGAGAGAATATAAAATGGTTTTCTTGATTTACTACCTGATTTGCAATAGCAAAAATTGGATTGACTAATGAATGAGTCATGTATGACTTGGTTGTGTTGATTTAATGGTTCGCAATAGTTAACCTAGAATATTTGTGGAGAAAGATGAAGGAGAATTGAGTTTAAAAATTAGTAGGATAGTTAGTTTGTTTTTGTTTGAATTTTGTCTTGCCTGAGGACGGGCAAGGTTTAAGTGTGGGGGGATTTGATGAGACCAAAAGGAACCCTATTTTTATCCCCTATTATTCACTCTTTTACATTTATTTATCACTTAAATGGACTCATTACTCTTGTATTTCGATTCAGGGCAATAAAGAAGGCAATTGGAAGAAAACCGGGCAAATCGGGTGATTTTGCACAGTTTCGGCGATAGTCAGTAATCTGGGCCTAACGCTCAATACCGGACTCTGAATTGAACAATTCAAGAAGCATTAGAAAGATGAAAGGAAGGCCCACAACTTTTATGTTTTGTGTTTTGACAGATTCAGCCCGCATCGAGTACGAAAATGAGCTTGAAGCAGAGCAAGTTCGTAGCTAGGCCCATTTCACAACTTAAGCCCAACTCGCAGAAGTACCTTGAAGCAGCCCAAGTTTTAAAGCAGCCCAACTCGAATTCAAGAGTCAAGAGTCCAAATTTTGAATGTAATCTCCAAGAAGAGAGTATTGATTTGCTCCCTGTGGGATTCGACCTAGTTCCACTTTTATTGCAAATATTTTATTGTGGGACTAGTATTAATTTTGAGGGCTTCGACAACCCGTTAGAGCTGAAATCACAGAAGAAAGATTCAAGCAATCTTGTAGAATTCTTTCTTGCTGCCTCCATCTTCTTGCCGCCTACCTTGCCAGTTCGATCTACATTTGTGGGAGAAGTCAAGATTTGATCTTGATATTAGTTCTTTGTGAAAGGATTGACAGGAAGTTGTGCTCACATGCCATCCTACTATTTCTTGCAAAGGAATATGTTCTTGGAGAAGAACACTGCTGATTCTGCTCCATCCTGCATTGCGCCATCTTCAATGGGAGCAGTCTTTGGATCCTTCCTTGGGCATGAACACCTCCATTGGGAGATATTACTTCTCCGTATCAGGTATAATTCTCCCCCACCGCTTTTGTTCAGACCTGGTTCAGTTTATGGTTCAAGATTGATCCTTGAAAATATGATTTTCTAAATAATGAATGCGATTCCCAGTTGAAGGGAGAGAAAAATTTTTGAAATTCGCCCACCTTATTCCGCAAGATTTGGGCATCCATACAATGGATCTCTTATCCCTTGGCATGAAAATGGGAACTCTCTCACGGTACCTTGGCATAACCTAAATATGATGGGTGAGCACTCACTGGACAGAAAGGTTTACTTGAAAATGGCTCTGAACCTTGTCTGACAGAGGCCAAAGGGAAACTCATTTGATGAGTGGATATGATCCGTTACAGAAAGGTGGTGGGGTTTTGCAACTGAAATAGTTGGCTTCACGCACCCTATGTGGTTTCTCACATTTCCAGAGACATTTTGCCGTCTCTGTCATTGAGAAAGGAGGGAAATCTCAGAGATGAACAAATGGGAATGGAACATAGATTAAAAACCATATCTATATAGGTAACATGAATCAAACTAAGGTTGTGGACTAACGGCTTTGTTGTTTTATCAGAAAATGGCAAATGGTCAATTTGCAAAGCTTCTAGACAATAACAAGCTTAAAGGCCCAAACTATGCCGACTGGTACAGAAATCTTATGTTGGTCCCAACTTCCGAAAAGTTAGATAAGGTGGTGAAAAATCCTGCCCCGGAGCGTCCGGGTGATAGGGCTTCTGAGGCCCATACGAGGGACTAGCAAGATTGGGAGGATAAGAACTCCCTAGCCCAATGCTTTGTCATTGCCTCACTAGACAACTCAATACAGAGGCAGTTCGATCAGATCGAACTAGCTAAGGACATATTGGATAGTCTAAAGACAATGTATGAAGAGCATAATCGTTCTACTCGACAGAAGGTCCTGAAACTGTTCATGACCGCGCAGACGTCCAAAGGGCAGAAAGTTCATGACCATTGTCTTCGGATGATGGGCTACATTAACGAACTCGAAGCCCTTGGATCTGGGCTAGATCTTGGCATGCATGTGGATGTCATCCTGAATTCTTTGCCTTCTTCCTTCAATGCATTCACAATGAACTACAACATGAACAAGCTGACTGTCAACGTCCAGGAACTCAGCAATATGTTGCAGTGGGCCAAGGATCTACTTAAGAAGGATGAGCCTGTGGTTATGCTTGCTGAAGCTAACAAATCGGGAAAGAAAAAGAGAAAGGCAAAGAAGCCCCGGAAGAAAGCTGCCAAGCCCAAGAAGTAGAAGAAGAACACGGCATCTGATGTCTGTCACTTCTACAAGCAGACCGGCCACTGGAAGAGGAACTGTCCTGCCTACCTGGAATCTAAGAAAGGTAACATCGAAACTTGTGTCATAGAGACTAATATGTTAGTTACTTCTGTGTCCGGGTGTGTTGACTCTGGGGCTTCAACTCATGCGTGTAACTCACTGCAGGGGTTCAAAGTTAGTAGAAGATTGAGTGAAGGCGAAGTGACACTGTTCTTGGGAACGACTGCAAGTGTTGCAGGTACGACTATAGGAACTGTAGAATTAGTCTTTAGAGAAGGGGTGCTTGTACTTAAAGATTTTCTTTATGTACAGAACTTGAGAAGAAATTTAATTTTTGTTTCTAAACTGTGTGCTGATGGATATACTGTTTATTTTAGTAATATGATTACTATTAAACGGAATAACAAATTCATCGCATGCGGGGAACTGGAGAACGGTCTCTATGTTCTACATCCTTCTCTGGAAACTAACTTAGCTGAAACTACGTCAGTCGAAAATCCCAAGAAGAGAACTCGGGATACAGTAAATTCCACATGCCTCTGCATTACTGACTTGGCCATATCGGTGTTGACCGAATTACAAGGCTGGTAAAGGATGGTCCTTTGGATTTTCTAACCGTAGAAAATCTTCCCACTTGTGAGCCTTGCCTCCAAGGTAAGATGACTAAGCGGCCATTTGACGGTAAGTCTGAAAGATGTGTAGGCACACTTGACCTAATACATACTGATGTATGTGGTCCCCTGAGTGTTAGGACATGGAACCAACACGTGTATTTCATCATCTTTACAGATGATTTTTCACGATATGGTTACGTGTACCTAATGAGACACAAGTCAGAATCCTTTGAAAAGTTCAAAGAGTTCAGATAGGAAGTCAAAAAACAGTTAGGGAGACAAATTAAGGCCCTTCGATCGGATCGAGGTGGCAAGTATCTCTCTGACGAGTTCAGGGACTACTTGAAGGTCAACGGGAAAGTGTCACAATTAGATCCTCCTGCTACACCTCAACTCAATGGTGTTTCAGAGAGGAGGAACAGGACCTTGTTGGACATGGTCCAGTCACTTCTCGTATTCTCAAAATTACCCACATCCTTTTGGGGATATTCATTAAAGACTGCTATCTACGTGCTGAATCGGGTTCCATCCAAATCGGTTCCGAAAACTCCATATGAACTATGGGCCGGAAGGAACCCAAGTGTAATACACTTGAAGATTTGGGGTTGTCCTACTCACGTCAAAAGAACGAGTGCAGACAAGTTGGAATCCAAAACCAGCCGTTGCCTATTTATAGGCTACCCAAAAGATTCGGTGGGTTATCTATACTATGACCCAAGTGAGCAGAAAGTGTTCTGCGGTCGAAACGCTCAATTCTTAGAAACCGAATACATCCTGGACACCCATCGTCAGGAAATAGTTCTTGATGAGGAGAGCTCAGGAGTAGTGGGAGATGTCCCACAAGTTCCAGGTAGTGACCAACCTAGAAGATCCACTCAGGTATCCAGGCCACCAGTTCGATATGGTTATGACCAGGATAGTTACCTGGTGGAAGCCTTGACTAGTGAGGAGGATCCCGTAACTTACGCGGAAGCTATGTTAGACATAGATTCCCAGAAGTGGGTGGAGACCATGAGAGCTGAGATGGACTCAATGGAGACCAATGGGGTCTGGACTCTAGTAGATCCGCCCTCCGGGGTAAAAGCAATAGGTTGCAAATGAATCTATAAGAGAAAGAAGGGCCCTGATGGCAGGATTGAGACCTACAAAGCTCGTTTGGTGGCGAAAGGGTATACTCAGAAAGCAGGCATTGATTATGAGGAAACCTTTTCGCCTGTGACCATGCTTAAATCCATTAGGATCCTGCTAGCTGTAGCAGCATACCATGACTACGAGATTTGGCAAAGGGATGCCAAAACCGCATTCCTGAATGGAGATCTTGGTGAAGATATCTACATGCAGTAGCCACAAGGCTTCATTGCTGCTGGTCAGGAATCCATGGTATGTAAACTTAATAGATCCATATGTGGACTTAAGCAGGCTTCTAGGAGTTGGAACATCCGTTTTGATTCTGTCGTCAAAACATTTGACTTTGAGCAGAATCCAGATGAGCCATGTGTTTATAGGAAATCTAGTGGGGGTAAGATCACTTTTTTGGTGTTGTACGTGGACGATATCCTACTCATTGGGAATGATGTAGAAATGTTGACTTCGGTCAAGGTATGGCTATCACAACAGTTCTCCATGAAGGATCTTGGAGAAGCTTCATATATACTGGGTCTTTGACTCTATAGAGATAGATCGAAGTGGATAATTGGATTATCCCAGGCTGCTTACATTGACAAAAATGTCAAAAGATACAGCATGGAGAACTCCATGAAAGGAAACATTCCTTTCAGGCACGGAGTCACTCTCTCCAAGAAGATGTCTCCCAAGACTTCTAAGGAGATTGAGGGCATGAGAGACGTTCCCTATGCCTCAACCGTAGGGAGCATCATGTATGCCATGCTGTGCACTTGCCCAGACATTGCTCAGGCGGTGAGTGTGGTAAGTAGATTCCAGGCCAACCGAAGGCAGGAGCATTGGACTGTTGTGAAGAACATACTCAAATACCTTCGAAGGACAAAAGAGTTTTGTCTGGTATTCGATGGCATTTCACTACATGTTCTAGGGTAAACTGATGCCGATTTCCAGTCGGATCCAGATGATAAAAAATCTACATATGGGTATGTTTTCACGATAGGATCATGTGCTGTTTGCAGGAAAAGTAACAAATAGGGTTCCACTGCAGATTCCACAACCGAGGCCGAGTACATTGCCGCAAGTGAAGCTGCCAAGGAAGCCGTGTGGATGAAGAAATTCATACACGAATTGAGAGTGAATCCATCCAGCACATCACCCATCCCGTTGTTGTGTGACTACAATGGAGCGATCGCCCAGGCTAAAGAGCCTTGGGCCCACTTGAAGTCAAAGCACATCAAGGGGAAGTACCACGTACTATGGGAGATCGTTGGTAGAGGGGACGTCCTAATTCAGAAGGGGAAGTACGTGGTACGCTGAGGCCGACGCCCTGTCCCGACTGGCTAGCACGAGCCACAACGCCAGGAGAACCGTGTACGTAGAGGACATACCTCAGCCCAGCATTCTCAGTGGGGCAGAAGAGGTCGCTCCCGTCACCGAAGCAGAGCCGAGCTGGATCGACCCACTCGCGAGCTTCCTATTAGACGGAACCCTCCGTGGACCGCAACGCAGCCAAGATGGTGCAGCGCCAGGCAGCCAAATACGTCATGATAGACGAACGGTTGTACCGACGATCCTACACGCTCCCCTATCTGCGATGCTTGCACCCAGCCGAAGCCGAGCTGGTACTCCGTGACACCCATGAAGGCTTGTGCGGCGGACACCTGGGGGGCAGAGCCCTCGCCCAAAAGGCACTTCGACAAGGATACTACTGGCCAACAATGAAGACAGAGGCAACCGAGCTCGTCAGAAAATGCGACAAGTGTCAGAAGCATGCCAGCATCCACCATCAGCCCGCTGCCGACCTCAAATACCTCACTAGCACATGGCTCTTCGCCCAATGGGGCATCGACCTCCTGGGGCCATTCCCACCAGCGACAAGCGGGAGAAAATTCCTAGTGGTGGTAGTAGATTACTTCACAAAGTGGATAGAAGCTGAACCCCTAGCAATAGTTACAGCCCGAAACATACAGAACTTCTTTTGGAAGAACATTGTATGTCGCTTCGGGCTACCTCGGGTACTGATCTCCAACAACAGCAAACAGTTCAAAGATATCAAGTTCCAAGAATGGTGCCAAAGTATGGGAATTAGTTAGAACTTCACGTCGGTCGCGCACCCGCAGGCAAATTGCCAAACAGAAGTAATGAACAGAGCCATCCTCCGCGGACTGAAAGCACGATTAGACCGAGCCAAAGGTTTGTGGGTAGACGAACTACCAAGTGTCCTATGGGCTCACCGAACCACGGAAAAAACCGCCACAGGAGAGACCCCCTTTAACCTCACCTACGGCACCGAGGCGGTGATCCCGGCGGAAATCGAAGTGCCTACGTTGCGACTAGAAGAGTACGACGAACAGATAAATGAGGGCGAGTTACGCACCAACCTCGACCTACTGGATGAAGTGAGAGACCTCGCGCACATCCGAACTGTGGCCTACCAACAAAAGGTAGCTCGGTATTATAACGCGCGAGTAAAGAAGAGGAACTTCCGCGTTGGCGACCTGGTTCTCCATAAGGACATGGTGCCCGAACCCGGCATAGGGAAACTTGGACCAAACTGGGAAGGACCCTACAGAGTAATGAAAGTACTCGGTGGGGGAGCATACGAGCTCGGAACCCTAGAAGGAAAACAAGTACCCCGAGCATGGAGCGTCGTCAACTTAAGAAGATACTACCTATAAACCACCAAGGCAAGCACCCCGAAGCCTAGGTAGAAAACGACCTAAAGGACCGAAATGGTCAGTTCGGCAAAAAACGCAGCTCGAAGACGACCAGAAAAAGCCATTTCGTGTCAAAAGACCTCGGCATCTCTCTAACGCCTCGGCATCTCTCTAAGACCTCGCCTGCCTAGACCGCGCGAGGCGAGCAGCAGCCTTAGTAGCACAAGCATTCTCCTCGGCAGTTCGAGCAGCCTCCTCGGCAGCTCGCGCCTGCCTCGAGCATCTCTCCACCTGGTTCGCCAAGGCGTGAATGGAAGAGTTCACCTATCAAAGGAAAACAGGATCAAAGGAACGAATAGGAGAATAAAAGCCGAACTCTAAAGAAGGGAGCACTTACCACCATGGCATGAGTAACAGCACGGCAGGCCACTTGGTGCAGAGGGAGCTCGGTCCATGCCGCAACTTCCTCGGGAAACATCGCCTCCTTACTCCGTTGAAGAGCATGAACAGGCGATAGCACGCTCCTGAAGTCCCCCGGGGCCTCCGAGCCCGACGGCCCAGCTTGAAGGGATGAGAGATCCATCCTATGGACGCCCAAAAGATTGCGGAATAAGGGGCGAATTTCAAAATTTTTTTTTTCTCACCCTTCAACTGGGAATCGTATTCCCCATTTAGAAAATCATATTTTCAAGGATCAATTCTGAACCATAAACTGAACCAGATCTGAACCAAAAAGGAGTGGGAAGGATTATATTTGATACAGAGAAGTAATATCTCCCAACGAAGGTGTTCACGCCCAAGGAAGGATCCAAAGACTACTCCCACTGAAGATGGCGCAGTGCAGGTGGAGCAGAATCAGCAGTGTTCTTCTCCAAGAACTCTGTCATTCGCATGAATCAGCAAGATGGTACGTGAGCACAGCTTCCTTTCAATCCCTTCTCAAAGGACTGATGTCAAGATCCAATCTTGACTTCTCCCACAAGTGGAGATCGAACTGGCAAAGAGGGCGGCAAGAGAGTATTTGTAGGGAGCAGAATTCTCTCTTCTTGATTTCAGCACTAAAGAAAACCTGATGATCTGTGTGTCTTTTAGGCTGCCGCCCCCTTCTTCTTTTATAATCTTAAAGGGATCAGCTCCTAATCAGATTAGGAGTTGCTAATCCAAATCACATTTGGGTTAGAAGTCCATTTAAGTGATAAGGGATAATCCTTATCTTATCTGCAGATCAGATCAACCATCTCCTAATCTGATTAGGAGGTTTCCAGATCTAAATCTTATTTAGATCTTGGACTCTCTAACTGGATAGGGTCTAAGCCCAATCCTATTAGCTGATCCACTTCAGATTTCACCCCTTTATTAACTAAATAAACATCCTAGTTCGAAATGGGCTTTAGGCCCATTAAGCTTATGTGCTCACTTAACCCTCTTAACTGCTGCCCAGTTGGGCTTCCTTGTATGGCGTGGGACCCAAGCATTGATCTACACATCAGCCACATAGGTTCGGCCCAGCCTTTGTTATAAGGCCTGGCCGAATACACTGTTAAAGACAGTGCACCCCCTGAAACCCATCAAATGGGCTCTACGGGCCCAACACTTACCCTAAGAGGTCCCTGGGCCAAGCCACCTTGTAACACCCAGGGATTGTAGGTAGATACAAGATTAGCCCATCAGGTATTATCCTCAATGGTCTTACACTTAACCTCTCAGCCCATAATGATCATACACTGCCCAACAAGAGAGGACCTCTCCCTCGGCTGCAAGGAACAGTGTTGCACTCTCCACTCATATGGATCCCGGGAATTAAAACCTTCTTGCAAACATTTTAGAAACCATAATATATATATACTTTTATATCCTATATAAAATACATTTGCAAAACAAATCTCAACGGTTGAAATCGGCTGCCGGCAGTCTTGGTTTCCATCAGTGAGAGTGCAACCCCAATCATTACCTTTGTCCGACAAAGGGGCTGATCCTATCACTATGATCACCCACTCAGATGAATTCTCGGACTGTCCCAACATACCCAGGTTTTGACCCCCGCTATGGATCTCACGGATTGGTACATCAAAGATAGCCCAATCCGACACCTAGTGCAGTATCATAATCGAGTCTAGGGGGTCGGGTGTAACTTTCCAGTTTTGCCCATCAATCTCCAAGGTCCAGGGCAATACTGGAAATCTGGTCCAGTTCAAAGATTCAATTAATCCTACACTGTATGTGCCTAGGGTCTCACCCTGACTGCTGAGACAAGCCACCCCAACCGACTTGGTGGCACCACAGTGTCAGCGTTGTCAGGATAGGTCTCCCCAGACCGACCCACTGGCTGTGAACATTCTAAACTAACACGAGTCTCATTAAGTGTCCAATTTAAGGGTATTACACAGAAACATACCAAGGGAACATGAATCAAATATGTATCTTTATTCATTTACAATAAACTCATAAAGTACATCATTCTGATTGAAGCTAAGTGCATACAAAACTGTTTAACAGCTCCCACTTGCACTTAGGTCCAATCAGGTACTAGCCGGAGTCCCATGCTTTCCACATGTTTCTCAAACACGTTCTGTGATAGTGGCTTTGTCAATGGGTCTGCTACATTTTCCGCTGACGCTACTTTCGGAATCAGGACGTCCCCTCTACCAACAATCTCCCGTAGCATGTGGTACTTCCTCTCGATGTGCTTTGACTTCGAGTGGGCTCGTGGCTCCTTAGCCTGAGCAATGGCTCCATTGTTGTCACACAACAATGGGATGGGTGATGTGCTGGACGGAACAACTCCCAACTCATGAACGAACTTCTTCATCCACACAGCTTCTTTGGCAGCCTCACTAGCGGCAATGTATTCGGCCTCGGTCGTGGAGTCTGCAGTGGACCCCTGTTTGCTGCTTTTCCAGCAAACAACACACGATTCTATCGTGAAAACATAACCAGATGTAGACTTTCTATCATCTGGGTCTGATTGGAAATCGGCATCTGTATACCCTTGGATCTGTAGTGAGCTACCGTCGAACACCAGACAAAACTCTTTTGTCCTTCGAAGGTACTTAAGTATGTTTTTCACAGCAGTCCAATGCTCCTGCCCTAGGTTGGCCTGAAATCTGCTTACTACACTCACTACCTAAGCAATGTCAGGACGAGTGCACAGCATGGCATACATGATGCTCCCTACGGCAGAGGCATAGGGAACGTCTTTCCTGCCATCAATCTCCTCAGATGTCTTGGGAGACATCTTCTTGGAGAGAGTGACTCCGTGCCTGAAAGGAACATTTCCTTTCTTGGAGTTTTCCATGCTGTATTTTTTGACTATTTTGTCAATGTAAGCAGATTGGGATAATCCTATTATCCGCTTCGATCTATCTCTATAGAGTCGAAGACCCAGTATATAGGAGGCTTCTCCAAGATCTTTCATGGAGAATTGCTGTGAAAGCCATACTTTCACTGTAGTTAACATTCCTACATCATTCCCAATGAGTAGAATGTCATCTACATACAGAACCAAGAAGGTAACCTTATCTCCACTGAACTTCCTATAGACATAGGGTTCATCCGGATTCTGCTCGAAGTCAAACGATTTGACAGCAGAGTCAAAACGGATGTTCCAACTTCTAGAAGCTTGCTTAAGTCCATAAATGGATCTATTAAGTTTACATACCATGTTTTCTTGACCCGCAGCAATGAAGCCTTGCGGCTGCTGCATATAGATATCTTCAGTAAGATCTCCATTCAGGAATGCAGTTTTGACATCCATCTGCCAAATCTCATAATCATGGTATGCTGCTACAGCTAGCAGGATCCTAATGGACTTAAGCATGGCCACAGGCGAAAAGGTTTCCTCATAATCGATGCCTTCTTTCTGAGTGTACTTTTTCACCACTAGACGAGCCTTGAAGGTCTCAATCCTGCCATCGGGGCCCTTCTTCCTCTTGTAAATCCATTTGCAACCGATTGCTTTTACCCAGAGGGTGGATCTACTAGAGTCCAGACTCCATTGGCCTCCATTGAGTCCATCTGCTCTCATGGCCTCCACCCACTTCTGGGAATCTATGTCCAACATAGCTTCCGTGTAAGTCACGAGATCCTCCTCACTAGTCAAGGTTTCCACCAGGTGACTATCCTGATCATAAACATAACGGACTGGTGGCCTGGATGCCTGAGTGGATCTTCTAAGTTGGTTACTACCTGGAACTTGTGGGACATCTCCCACTGCTCCTGAGCTCTCCTCATCAAGAACAACTTCCTAACGATGGGTGTCTAGGATATAGTCAGTTTCCAAGAATTGCGCATTTCGACTGCAGAACACTTTCTGCTCACTTGGGTTATAGAAAAGGTAACCAACAGAGCCTTTTGGGTAGCCTACAAATAGGCAACGACTGGTCTTAGATTCCAACTTGTCTACACTCGTTCTTTTAACATGTGCTGGACAACCCCAAATCTTCAAGTGTCTGACACTTGGTTTCTTTCCGGTCCAAAGTTCATATGGAGTATTCAAAACCGATTTGGTTGGAACCCGATTCAACACGTAAATCGCAGTCTCTAATGCGTAACCCCAAAAGGATGTGGGTAACTCTGAGTGTATGAGAAGCGACCGGACCATATCTAATAAGGTCCTATTCCTCCTCTCTGAAACACCGTTAAGTTGTGGTGTAGCAGGAGGAGCTAATTGTGATACTATCCCATTGTCCTTTAAGTAGTCCTTGAATTCGTCAAAGAGATATTCGCCACCTCGATCTGATCGAAGGGCTTTAATTTCTCTCCCTAACTGTTTCTCGACCTCTTGTCTAAACTCTTTGAACTTTTCAAAGGATTCAGACTTGTGTCTCATTAGGTACACGTAACCATATCGTGAAAATTCATCTATGAAGGTGATGAAATACACGTGTTGATTTCGTGTCCTAACACTCAGGGGACGACATACATCAGTATGTATTAGGTCAAGTGTGCCCGTACATCTTTCAGGCTTACCGTTAAATGGCCGTTTCGTCATCTTGCCTTGTAGGCAAGGCTCACAGGTGGGAAGATCTTCTACAGCTAGAAAATCCAAAGGACCATCCTTCACCAACCTTGTGATTCGGTCAACACCGATGTGGCCAAGTTGGTAATGCCACTGACACGTGGGATTAACTATATCACGGGCTCTCTTCTTGGGGTTTTCAACCGACGTAGTTTCGGTTATGTTAGTTTCTAGAGAAGGATGTAGAACATAGAGACCGTTCTCTAGTTCCCCGTATGCGATGAATCTGTTGTTTCTTTTAATAGTAATCGTATTACTAAAGAAGACAGAATAACCATTTGCACACAGTTTTGAGACAGAAATCAAATTTCTTCTTAAATTTTGTACATAAAGACAATCTTTCAGTACAATTATTCCTTTTCTAAAATATAATTCCACGGTTCCTATGGCCGCGGCTGCAACAGTTGCAGTAGTCCCCAAGTAGAGTGTGACTTCTCCTTCGCTCAGCCTTCTGCTTACCTTGAACCCCTGCAGTGAGTTATACGCATGAGTTGAATCCCCGGAGTCAATACACCAGGACGCAGAAGCTACCAACAAATTGGTTTCTATAACACAAGTTTCAAAGTTACCTTTCTTGGATTCCAGGTAGGCAGGACAATTCCTTTTCTAGTGGCCGGTCTTCTTGCAGAAGTGACAGGCATCCGATGCTTTGTCTTTCTTCTACTTCTTGCTTTTAGTGTCTTTCTTCTGAGGCTTCTTTGCCTTCCTCTTTCTCTTTCCTGTCTTGCCAGCTTCAACAAGCATGGCTACAGGCTCATCCTTTTTAATCTGTTCTTCAGCTCTTTGCAACATATTGCTGAGCTCTTGTAAGCTGACATTCAGCTTGTTCGTGTTATAGTTCATGATGAACGGATTAAAGGAAGGAGGCAAAGAGTTAAGGATAGCATCTATCTGGGTTGCAAGGTCCAGCCCGGATCCAAGAGCCTCCAGTTCGTTGATGTATCCCATCATCCGAAGACAATGGTCGTGAACTTGTTGACCCTTGGACATTTGTGTGGTCATGAACTGTTTCAAGACCTTTTGTCGAGTAGAACGATTTTGCTCTTCATACATTGTCCTGAGACTATCCAATATGTCTTTGGCAAGTTCGATCTGATCGAACTGCCTCTGTATCGGATTGTCCAAGGAGGCAATGATGTAACACCGGGCAAGGGAGTTTTTCTCCTCCCATTCTTGATAGTCTCTCCTTCGGACCTCAGAAGCCCTATCTCCCGGACGCTCCGGGGCAGGATTCTTTGCCACTTTGTCAAGTTTTTCAGAAGCAAGGACCAGCATAAGGTTCCTATACCAGTCAACATAGTTTGGGCCCTTCAACTTGTTGTCATCAAGTAGCTTTGCAAATGATCCGTTTGCCATTTTCGGATAAAAGAGCAAACATCAGTCCACGACCTAATTCAATTCATGTTCATTTCATAGATATGGATTTTAACCTATGATCCATTTCCATTTATTCATCTCTGAGATTTCCCTCCTTTCTCAGTGACGGAGACTACGGGTTGTCTCTGGAAATGTGGGAAATCACATAGGGTGCATGAAGCCAACTGTTTCAGCTGCATAACCCCACCACCTTTCTATGAAGGATCATATCCACTCATCATATGAGTTTTCCCTTTGGCCTCTGTCGGATAAGGTTCAGAGCCCTTTTCAGGTAAACCTTTCTGTCCAGTGAGTGCTTACCCATCATATTCGTGAACGCCAAGGTACCGTGAGAGAGTTCCCATTTTCTGGTGAAGCCCCTCCCACATCGGTCTATGACGCCCCTATCATCTTATGAAACACTTAAACAAGCCCAACAGCAAATGGATAGCCCATTTTCTGGTGCGTTTCCTCATTACTGAAGGACCCATCCTCATGCTAATGATGGAAGGCCTTTAGAGAGTTCATCATATGAATCTCCCTATCACATGCACTCATATTATCTGGAGGGAACAGATAATTACGCCCTAGTTCTATCTTTAGGTCAAACCAAAGTGGCTCCCATTGACTTTCATAAAGCTAGATTTTGGTGGGCCTAAATCGGCTACGGTTCCGCACGAGACCTCATGATGAGGTGTGGGGCCCACCACTGAGGGAGGTCATTCAATGACCAAAAGGGACACCATGGCAATGATGTGCATTCAGCCATGGTGTGCGAAAGAGCCACTGTCGATTGAGCATGGGCCAAGTACTTATGACCCATGTACATAGCACATCACACATCCATACATCACATGTAGGGATAAATTGATCCAATCAATTAATTATCTGTAAAGCCCATTTGAAGCCCATTTTAAATCCATAATATTAACCATTAATATTATTCAGGTATATGGGCCGAATGGTTCAACCCATATTGCTTTAAGGGTTAAGTGGGCTTTTAGCAGTTTTAACTGTTTAAAACTGGGCCTTTACAGGTTGGGCCAAATTAACCATTTAATTAAACATCAATCCTTAGGCTCATTAGTGGGAAAATTAGGGCTGACTTTCAGCCTTGATTAAACCCTAGATTCGGTCCAAACAGTTTGAACCAATCTTGGTTCAAATGGGTCTAGGGTTTGATCTTTAATTAAATCTTTAATTCAAGAAAATAATCTGAAATTAATCACTGATAAAAGAAAAACAACAATCAGTAAATCAGGGCTGTTCGCACCATCCATCCTGCAAAACAGAGGTTAGATCACAGAATGCAGTTTCACAAACTGCAAATCGCAGATGGCGATTCTCCCATCTGCGAATTCTTCTTCTCTGTGAAATCTCCCTTTCTGCGTCGCCATCTTCGATCCATAATTAAAATAAATAGAAATCCTATTTCTATTAATAATTACATCAGATCGAATACCTATACATTGAGTCTAGAAAATAAAAAAAAAAATTATTTCCAGACCAAATGTAATAAATAAATCAAGAAACTGCAAATCTTGCAGGTTCCCTACGCAAACCAAGATTTCGATCTCCTCTTGTACGAACAGCCCATAAATCAAGAAAATCATAAAGAACAATTCTAAATAATAATCAGATTTATAAAATATTAAATTCAGATTATTCGCCCATTAATTTTGGGAACAAAATTTCCCAAAACCCATATCTGCGCAAATCGGGTAGAACACCTTCTGCACATTTGCGCAGGTTCAGATCTGAAACTAGATGGTTCAAGATTTGAACCTGGCTCTGATACCACTGAAGGGATGAGAGATCCATCCTATGGACGCCCAAAAGATTGCGGAATAAGGGGCGAATTTAAAAAATTTTTTTTTTCTCTCCCTTCAACTAGGAATCGTATACCCCATTTAGAAAATCAAATTTTCAAGGATCAATTCTGAACCATAAACTGAACCAGATCTGAACCAAAAAGGAGTGGGAAGGATTATACCTAATACGGAGAAGTAATATCTCCCAACGAAGGTGTTCACGCCCAAGGAAGGATCCAAAGACTGCTCTCACTGAAGATGGCGCAGTGCAGGTGGAGCAGAATCAGCAGTGTTCTTCTCCAAGAACTCTGTCCTTCGCAAGAATCAGCAAGATGGTATGTGAGCACAGCTTCCTTTCAATCCTCTCTCAAAATACTGATGTCAAGATCCAATCTTGACTTCTCCCACAAGTGGAGATCGAACTGGCAAAGATGGCGGCAAGAACAGGGAGGCGGTAAGAGAGTATTTGCAGGGAGCAGAATTCTCTCTTCTTGATTTCAGCACTAAAGAAAACCTGATGATCTGTGTGTCTTTTAGGCTGCTGCCCCCTTCTTCTTTTATAATCTTAAAGGGATCAGCTCCTAATCAGATTAGGAGTTGCTAATCCAAATCACATTTGGGTTAGAGGTCCCTTTAAGTGATTAGGGATAATCCTTATCTTATCTGTAGATCAGATCAGCCATCTCCTAATCTGATTAGGAGGTTTCCAGATCTAAATCTTATTTAGATCTTGGACTCTCTAAGTGGATAGGGTCTAAGCCCAATCCTATTAGCTGATCCACTTCAGATTTCACCCCTTTATTAACTAAATAAACATCCCAGTTCGAAATGGGCTTTAGGCCCATTAAGCTTATGTGCTCACTTAACCCTCTTAACTGCTGCCCAGTTGGGCTTCCTTGTATGGCGTGGGACCCAAGCATTGATCTACACACCAGCCACATGGGTTCGGTCCAGCCTTTGTTATAAGGCCTAGCCAAATACACTGTTAAAGACAGTGCACCCCCTGAAACCCATCAAATGGGCTCTACGGGCCCAACACTTACCCTAAGACATCCCTGGGCCAAGCCACCTTGTAACACCCAGGGATTGTGGGCAGATGCAAGATTAGCCCATCAGGTATTATCCTCAATGTTCTTACACTTAACCTCTCAGCCCATAATGATCATACACTGCCCGACAAGAGAGGACCTCTCCCTCGGCTGCAAGGAACAGTGTTGCACTCTCCACTCATATGGATCCCGGGAATTAAAACCTTCTTGCAAACATTTTAGAAACCATAATATATATATACTTTTATATCCTATATAAAATACATTTGCAAAACAAATCTCAACGGTTGAAATCGGCTGCCGGCAGTCTTGGTTTCCATCAGTGAGAGTGCATCTCCGATCATTACCTTTGTCCGACAAAGGGGCTGATCCTGTCACTATGATCACCCACTCAGATGAATTCTCGGACTGTCCCAACATACCCAGGTTTTGACCCCCGCTAAGGATCTCACTGATTGGTACATCAAAGATAGCCCAATCCGACACCTAGTGCAGTATTATAATCGAGTCTAGGGGTCGGGTGTAACTTTCCAGTTTTGCCCATCAATCTCCAAGGTCCAGGGCAATACTGGAAATCTGGTCCAGTTCAAAGATTCAATTAATCCTACACTATATGTGCCTAGGGTCTCACCCTGGCTGCTGAGACAGGCCACCCCAACCGACTTGGTGGCACCACAGTGTCAGCCTTGTCAGGATAGGTCTCCCCAGACCGACCCACTAGCTGTGAACATTCTAAACTAACACGAGTCTCATTAAGTGTCCAGTTTAAGGGTATTACACAGAAATATACCAAGGGAACATGAATCAAATATGTATCTTTATTCATTTACAATAAACTCATAAAGTACATCATTCTGATTGAAGCTAAGGGCATACAAAACTGTCTAACACAGCTCGCGTATGGGCAGACTCGGAGTAAGCGGGAGCCCTTGTGTGTGTGGTTTTGGCATAAGAAGCCCCCGCCGGCTCCTGCATAGGTGGAACCATCTCGGGCTCCTCCGCCGGATAGTCTGGCACCTCGGGCTCCGCACCCTGGGATGGTTCGGCGCGAGCTCGCTTAGCCACCCGTTTTCTCCTCTTCATGCCCTGGAACAAGTGTCCACCTCGGGTCCCTCGAGAGTCCATCGTACCTACGAAAAGGAGTTCGGCATCGATAAGACACGTAAAAGAAGAGCGATAGGATCACTAGGGAAAGAACCTACCCGAACTCAGGCCCGCAGCAATAAGCTTGGCCTCCGTCAAATACCATTGACAATCCAGCCCAAGCCGCGCCCATTGCCGGAGGCCCTTCGCCGTCTCCATATCAAGTGTGACGCCGGAGTCGGGAGCGGCCATCCCCCAGCCGGTCTGAAACGGCCACCCCAGCGCACTTCGCACCCCGAAATAGTCCCGCTTCCACGCCGGGACCTTATTAGGGAGTCTGTGTAAGAGCTTGAAGCCTGGGCGAGGAGACCGATAGTATGCCCGCCTACGCCCAGGAAGGGGACCCGCTTGTTTTTTCAGCATTAAAATAGAGGAGAAAATCTCCAGATCCAAAGGAAAGTTCTCGTCACAAAATAAGGAGATCGTCCCCACTAAATTTCTAATGGAGTTCGGGTGAAGCTGGCCGACCGTCACACCGAAGTGGTTTAGAACCTCGACGAGAAGAAGATGAAAGGGCAGTCGCAGCCCCGCAGCAAGCTGTTCCCGAAAAATCACGATCTCATCAGGACCGTGTTCCCAAGGGAAGCTACCCGTAGGGATGAAGTAACCATGCTCCCCGGGCAAGTCATAGTAGTCTATGAGGGATTGAAGTCCCTCAGGCGTCATAGTCGAAGGGCCGAACTGATCTACAACCCAGCCACGACGGGAGGTGGACGCCGACCTACCCGAAGCACCTCGGGCTGTAGGCTCGACCCCTTCCTCAGGACCTACATCGGGCTCACTTGAACTACCGGGGGACGCAAACTGGTTCGTAGAACCTACATCAGACCCGCTTGAACAGTCTAAACCCTCCGAACTAGACATCGGGAAAAGGGACGGGATTCCAAAAGCACTCACCCGGGAAGAAGACTGAAGTAGACCACGAAAGCTCGAATAAGCAAGGAACCTGGGATGCGAGCTGAAAAGCCTAGATGCGAACTGAAACTTAGGCGCGAGCTCAAGAGGTACAACAGTAGCAAGGATGGCCCCCCCCCGCGCGCTATTTATATCCACAGCGGCCGGAAAGCGACGGCCTAGATCGGAGCCAATCCAACGGCCCACAGCCGCGCTAAACCGCACGTCTTCCGAGGCCAATCAGCGCACGTCTTTAACTGACAGAGCGTCGCGCACGTCCTGTTAGAGGACGGGTGTCAGCACGCACCTTCTCGAAACTGACGGGGTGTCGGTGCACGTCTCCTCGCAATAAAAGCATCTGCAGCCCAACTCTCGAACGACTGCCGTCACGTCTCCCAAACGCGCGCCCTTTTTTGAAAATCAAATTAAATCGAGCGCCCTCAGCATGGACCAAAACCCTCCTGCTACCTTACGAACTCCCCGCGCCAAGATAGGACCCTTGTCGCAGGGAGTGGGGGGCAATTGATGAAGGGAAATTTGGCCCGACCTCACAATCGCCCGACATGTGGCAAAGGCAAACAACTCGGGACAGTAGAGCGCCTGAAGCGAACATCGGAAGCAAGTCCAAGCTCACTACCGAGCCCAAACTCCAGACCACTCTACTAGGAGTCCGAGCTCCCTACCAAGAGTCCGAGCTCCCTACTAGGAGTCCGAGCTCCCTATTAAGAGCGAGCTTCCTATTAAGGGTCCGAGCTCCCTAATAAGAACCCGAGCTCCCTACTGGGAGCCCGAGCTCCCTATTAAGAGCGGGCTCCCTATTAAGAGTCCGAGCTCCCTATTAAGAGTGAGCTCCCTACTGGGTCCAAGCTCCCTATTAAGAGCGAGCTCCCTACTGAACCCGAGCTCCTTGCAAGGAACACGAACTATACTGGGCCCCAAGCCTCACAAAGCTGTGACCCGAGCTGGCCCCTGGCAGCTCGGAACACTCCCCAAACCGAACTCAAGACACCTCGCTCGCCACTCCAACACCGCTTTCGAAACACCAGGCTGACCAAACGTACCTGACACCAAGGACGTCCGTATCCAAGGGTGACGCACCTGACTGATTTGGGATCTGACGCCTGACAACCGCACTTCAAACGGCCTCCTGCTACCGCCACCTGCAACCATCGTTACCAGCCGCAGAGACGGCTCCGACAAAAGGAGCAGTGGCGGTTCTGTCCGGCCAGAGGAAATGACATCCGAACTGGCAGGGGTTCAGAAGTAATCATGCCCGATCTGACGGAAGCCTAGAAGTGAGTGCGCGAGGTGGTTATAAAAGGCTCCTACCCCCCAGGAACGAGGTATGCTAACTTTTGCGCTATCTGGTCTATCTTGCCTTTGAAAGACTCTAACTTGAGCTTCGGAGCCCTTACGCCGGGTTCTCCCTGGAGCTTCTCTTCTCCTTCCGTTTCAGGTCCCTGCCACTCAGTTCAGAGGCAAGATCGTTGACAGCTAAGATCGGCCGGATTATGCATCATCACAATCATTTTAGATAATGAGCACTACAATGTCCTAGTCTAGCATGCCAAATATCAAAAGATTCAACAATATAAGTAGAAGAAGAAGTAGTTTTATTCATAACAATATTAGAAATATTCAGTACAAAGAGACCTCTAGCATTGTATCATTTTCCAATAAAAACATTATTTTTAGTTAACATGGCCTTGTCTGCTTCAAATGTGAGCTTCAGTCCTACTTTGTTTAGGAGTGCTCCCAATACCAAGTTTCGTCGGATCTCTGGCACATGCAGCACATCATTCAGCATTAGAATTTTTCTTGAAGTCAGTTTCAGGAGCACCTTTCCTTTGCCAATGACCTTCGAAGTTTGTGAGTTTTCCATGAAGACATGCTCTCTTTCAGACTGAGTTGTATACTCATAGAAGGAGCTACGGTCCCCACATATGTGCTTGGTAGCACTATGTCTAGTACCCACTCCTTCAGCTTATCAACTAAGTTTACCTCAGTTACCATAGCTGCAATAACATCCTCAGTCAAATTGACTTTCGGTTTCTCAGAGTCCTTCTTTTGATACCGGCAGTCCTTCTTGTAATGCCCGGGTTTGCCACATACATAGCAATTTCCTTCCTTTTGTTGCTTCTTGAATTTCTGATCATTTTTCACATTCAGATTCTTTTTGAAATTTGTAGCCTTTTCCTCAACCATATTGGTTTTGGAAAACTGATCCTCATCTTTATTTTTGTTCTTTTCTTCTATCTCAATTCGGACCACTACTTGGTCCAAAGTAGTGTCCATCCTCTTATGATTCATACTAGTCTTGAAATTATTCCATGTATGTGGTAGTTTTTCTATGAGAGAAACCGACAATGAATTCATCTGGTAGTATCATGCCTTCTTTTGCAAGTTCCCCCATAAGAACCTGGAACTCATCTATTTGTGCAGACACTTCCATGTCTTCTTTCAAGGTGAAGTGAAGGAAGTTGCCAATTACATATTTCTTATTTTTGGCATTTTCCAGAGCATACTTATTGTCCAAAGAATTCCAAATTTCATAGGCATAATTGTAGGGAGAGTAGACATTATATAGTTCATTGGACAAGCAGTTGAGGATATAGTTAGTGTAGAGGTGGTCAGCTGTAGTCCAGTGTTTTGCAACAAAAGAACGGGCTGGCTACTCCATGTTTAGTGGGTTCGGTTCAGTGAAAGCAAAGGCTACTCCAAACTGCTTTAAGGCAAACAGCAGGCGTTGTCTCCAACGCTTGTAGTTGGTTCCAATGAAAGGTTTAATTTTAGAGAAATCGGGAACTGTTAACAGTATCCGGTTCCTCATGAAGGGGTTAGTAGAGATAGGTTCCATAAATGTTGTTTTAAGATTGTTGTAAAATGATAAAGAAAGTAGAATGGAACTTATCGGTAATCGCTATCCAAACCGGAACTTGCAGGACATTGTTGTTGCAGAATCTCAAAACTGGGAATTGCAGAGAATGAGGGCTGAGTCGTGCCACTTGTTCACTCTCCTTAAAACCGCTTTTTTCTCCCTATGGTGTAGTGGGGTGATCGAAAATCGGTCGCTAAGATAAAACAGCCCACAGGCCACTGGTAGGCATGCACTCGCTTACCAGACCTCCACGAACCATAGAAGGATGATGCTCAGTTTTTGCAGAGGAGACAAGAAGACTGTCAAAAATTGATGTGTATGTAAATTGGGTCGACCAACATCCTTTTTATAGATTGGTCTCAGATCCAAATGGACACAAAGGTGTCCTTTCAAATAGGAGCCTCTTTAGAACAGTGCACCTGTTCGAAGAGGCATAGAGAAGAGACAAAAAAAGAAAGGGAAAACAATTTTAAAAACTAAATTCAAAATTCGAACAGACACCTATTTGAGTAGACACAAAAACATTTAATTCGAAAATTCAAATCCGGTTAAAAGGTAAAAGTGATTCGGTGTATCGCGCGTATACACCCGCACCCTGACCTGACCCGACCTGATTCCGCCCGTAAATGTGAAAAAGCACCCCCATCCCCCCTCGCATGAATGGAATATCTATAGTGCTCTCCTCCTATGGGTCCCTACCCATAAAGAAAGCAAAACTATAGATATACTCTACATCTACTCCTTTCCCAAGCAATGTGGGACAAGGAGTCTTCCCATGCACTCAAGAGTGGGAAGAGGAAAAGACAAAAACAAGAGAGGGATGAAATAGATTCTTGAAATTTTAAATTTCCCTCCAACAATCTCTGTGAAGTTGGATGACACCAACTACATTGTTTAAAGATACCAAATAGAAATAGCCCTTGATGAGAATGCAAAATATCATATTTTTTCCCTTAATGTTTAGTCTTTTATACTTATTTAGTGCCTAAATGGACTCATTATTCTTATATTTTGATTTAGGTCACAAATGGAGGCGCTAAGTGAAAAACAAGGCTAATTGGGCAATTCTGGATAGTTTCAGCACCGCGTCGTAATTTGGGAATAACTTTCTTATCCGTACTCCGATTGAGATGATTCATGATTCTTTGGAATGATAAGGAAAATTTCTACAACTTTCATGTTTTGAGTATTGATAGATACTAACTGCATCGAGGTTGAAATCGGGACCGAGTTAGTTGCAACCGCATTGCTGACGTGCTGGAAACGTTCCTTAGCCTGCAAGTTTTCATATGTGGAAATCACCACTCTCCCACTTACATGAGAACTTTGTTTTATCTTATTTTTGAATTTTTTCTTGATAAGTCAGACTTGGAGACTATTATCTAGAGAAATTTTAGGAGATTTTGTAGGCTTCTCTAGGGAGAAGTAGAAAGAAAGAAAAGAAGAGGAAAAACAAGAAAGAGAAAATCAGATTGGAGCTGCTGCACCTCTCTTCTTCTTCTTCACTTCTTCCTTGAGTTTTCACCATGACCATGCATGGCTAAATTCTGATAGTTGGTCGAAGGAAACAAAAGCCTCAGAATCAGCAAAACTATGAGATCTAATTTGATTTTTACTGTTTGATTTATGCTTTAAATATTGAATGTTCTTTTATGTTTATGTTCATGATTGTTTTGTCTGATTGCTAGGAGGCCTACTAGTTTATTATTCATTGCAATCTACTGCTAGGTTAGACATCAGATCCGTAATTGTTTGATCCCACTAATCTCTGAAGCAACTAGGGTTTAATGATTTGTTGCGTCAGAAATTGTTAGATCTTAAGAAGAACACTCGACTGAATTAAATGCAACCGCTTGTGCTTGTGTTCTTTAGCTTCATCGATCTCTAATGCTTAAGGCTACTGCTGGATTAAATCTTTAACGCTTGTTTAGGGATTGTTCAGTAGTAAGGGTTAAGAGGATCGCTTGTTCTCTGATTAACTGTGATTAGGGAGATATAGGAAAATAATTCCTACGATGAATATTCAAAGTGTGAATTGATATATCTTTGCATCGATGATCAATAGTGAAATTCTGATGGTGGATGTTGACTTAGACCAAGACTCGTTCTTTTGATTAATTTTGGTATTTTGATTTGCATTGCTCTCATTTGATTTTCTTTCTTTTTAAATATGGTTTTCGTTACACTCAAACCCCCCCTCCATCTTTGTTCACGTAGCACAAAATACTAAGCTAGATACTCTTTGTGGGAACGATCCTTACTCGCACTACTGCATTTATTTTTAGGAGTATAGGTTTTATTTTTGGGTGCCTATGACAGCACGCCAAATTTTGGCACCGTTGCCGGGGAGTTTTTTCTAATCGGTTTTTGTGCTTCTTGTGATCATTATTTCGTTTTTCAAATTTTCAAAAAAAAAAATAGAGATCGCTTTGATTGTTTTTGTTTTAGCATTGAATTTTTTCTGTATTATTTATTTATTTATTTTCATCACTCTAGATTTTTTATGATATGTTGTTCATGGTTTATTAGGGTTTCCTTGATTTATGCCTGTAACTCGATTTTCTAAGCAAGGTGATTTGCAGTACGATCCAGATATAGAGGGAACTTTGCGCAGGTTAAGGAGGGAAGCTTGGAGTATTTCTAAAGAGAACGATTCAGCTCTTGATTCCCTATCTGTTAGCAGTTTTGATTTGAGAGAGGAGGAAATCATGGCTGCAAATCGAACTTTGAAAGAGCTTGCCGCCCCTGATTTGAATCAGCAACACTTATGCATAGCGTTTCCTGCTTTAGATGCTGATGCTACTTTTGAATTAAAATTTGGACTGATACATCTCTTGCCCACTTTTCATGGTCTTATAGGTGAAGATCCTCACAAGCATCTAAAGGAGCTTCATGTGGTATGCACGAGTATGAAACCCACGGGGGTGACTAAAAAGCAAATGAAATTAAGAGCCTTTCCGTTTTCTTTGAAGGATTCGGCTAAGGGTTGGCTCTATTATCTATCATCTGGGAGTATTACCACATGGAATGAGATGAAGAGGTTATTTTTGGAGAAGTACTTCCCAGCTTCAAGGGCGGCCAACATTAGAAAAGAAATTTGTGGTGTAAGGCAATACAACGGAGAGTCCCTACATGAATACTGGGAACGTTTCAAGAAATTATGTGCAAACTGCCCCCATCATCAAATCAGTGAGCAACTACTCATCCAGTATTTCTATGAGGGTCTTCAACCCACTGATAGGAACATGATTGATGCTGCTAGTGGAGGAGCTTTAGTGGACAAAACTCCCGAGGCCGCGAGAAACTTGATTGCAAATATGGCGGCCAATTCTCAACAATTTGGCACTAGGCTTGACCCTGCTTCAAAGCATGTTAATGAGGTAAATATCTCTTCTCTTGAACAACAA
The DNA here is from genome assembly GCF_055504915.1 of Nelumbo nucifera. Lineage (NCBI taxonomy): Eukaryota > Viridiplantae > Streptophyta > Magnoliopsida > Proteales > Nelumbonaceae > Nelumbo > Nelumbo nucifera. The sequence continues at coordinate 42,098,587 of NC_142655.1, forward strand.
ATTGCGAGTCTAACTTCTCTTGTTCGTCAAATGGCTATAGGTAATATGCAAACAGTGAAGGCTTGTGGGATTTGTTCGGTAGTAGGGCATCCAACCGATATGTGCCCAACTCTTTAAGAGGAGCCCATTGAGCAAGTGAATGTGGCAGGTGGTTTTTCAGGGCAACCGCAAAGGAAGTATGATCCCTATTTGAGCACATATAATCCGGGATGGAGGGATCATCCCAATCTCAGCTATTGGAATCCACAAAACCGCCCAAGTTTCCAGCAATATCAGCCGCACCACCCTAGACAACAACCAACCCAAACTTCTAATTCTGGTACGTCTTTAGAGGATATTGTTAAATCTCTTGCCACTAATACTTTGCAATTTCAGTAGGAGATGAGGGCCAGTATCCATCGTTTGGACAATCAGATGTGCCAAATGGCAACAACAATTAGTTGGTTAGAGGCGCAAAGTTCAAGGAAATTACCCTCTCAAACAGTTGTGAGTCCAAGAGAAAATGTAAGTGCAATCGTTTTGAGAAGTGGTAAAGAGGTTGAGATTCCAGCAAAGGCAGCCCTTACATCGTCAAAGCAAGAAAAGGAGAAAAATGTCATTGCAGACAGGAACATTCCCAATGACGATGACGTACCCAAGTGTAAGTTTCCACCTCTTTCTAATTATAAACTGGTACCTCCTTTTCCTCAGGCTTTAGTAGAATCTAGAAAAGATGAGCAATTTAAGGATTTTTATGAAACTTTTCATAGATGAGAGGTAAATATTCCCCTTTTTGATGCTATTAACCAAGTACTTTGTTATGCTAAATTACTGAAAAAACTATATACACATAAGAGGAAATAGAAACTGAAAGGATGTGAGAAGGTGAGAGTAGGGGAGAATGTTTCTGCAGTTATTCAAAGAAAACTCCCTGCAAAGTGCAAAGATCAAGGTATGTTTACTATCCCTTGCATGATAGGTAACACTAGAATTGAGAAGGCCATGTTAGACTTAGGAGCTTCTATCAATGTCATGCCATATTCTATATATGCTTCTTTGAAACTTGGACCTTTGAATAAAACTGGTGTTGTGATTCAATTGGCTGATAGATCTAATGTCTATCCTAAGGGTGTAGTTGAGGATGTTCTTGTGAAAGTAAATGATTTGGTTTTCCCTACTGGTTTCTATGTGCTTGATATGGATAATGGTGATCAAACCACTCCAATTTTGCTAGGAAGACCATTCTTAAAAACATCCAAGACTAAGATAGATGTTCATAGTGGCACACTCACCATGGAAGTTGATGGTAAAATTGTTAAGTTTAATATTTATGATGCCATGAAATATCCTAGTGATGATAACCCTGTTTATTCTATAGATGTGATTGATTCTTTAGCACAAGAAGTTTTTGAACTTGATGGGAATGATGGATTGGAAATTTCCATTCGTAAGCATCTTGAGAAAGAGGAGTCGACGTTGAGTGCTGATTTGCAAGAAACTATTATAGCATTGAATGATTCTCCGAAGTTACAACAGTTAGGTAACGTTCCTTATATTATGTTACCAATTCCTGATAGGAGACCTTTACCCTTTATTTTGAAGGCCCCTATTCTAGAGTTGAAGCCTCTCCCCAGTCACCTCAAGCACGTGTTTCTTGGAGATGGAGAGATGTTACCCAGTAATCATCTCCAGTAGCCTTAGCGCACCATAAGAAGAGAAGCTTGTGCAGGTTCTTAAGGAGCATAAGACAACTATTGGCTGGACGATTGCGGATATTGAAGGAATCAGCCCGTCTAAATGCATGCATTATATCTTACTTGAAGAGGGAGCGAAACCTTCCTGTCAACCACAAAGAAGGCTGAACCCACCCATGATGGATGAAAGGGGAAAGCACAGGAAGTTACAACTACAAGAGTTAGAGGAGATTCAAAATGATGCCTATGAAAGTGCAAGAATTTACAAGGAAAAGACGAAGGCTTTTCATGACAAGATGATCTCTAGGAAGGAGTTTAAAGTTGGTCAAAAAGTCCTTCTTTACCATTCACGGCTTCGTCTATTTACGGGTAAGTTGCATTCTCGTTGGATTGGACCCTTTGTTGTTACTATTTTCCTCATGGTGCAGTTGAAATTCAAAGTCTAGCAACTTCTAAAGCATTCAAGGTGAATGGCCATAGACTCAAGCATTTCTATGAAGGCTTCCAAGTAGAGAATGTGGAACAATTGCATCTTGGGGATCTGGTTTATGCTGTTTAAAAAAGGGAAGTTTGTTTTTTCTTTTTCTTCTTATTTTTGCATTTATATTTTAGTTATTTCTGCCTTTTCTTTGCATTTTACCTTACATTGGGGACAATGTAAGTTTTAAGTGTGGGGGAGGGGATTTAGGTTGCGTTTTAAAATTTGATTTAGGTTGTGTTTTAATTCTGCATTTTTTTTTGAAAAAAACAAAAAAAATAGTTTTGCTCTTTGTTTTTGTGGTCTTCAACGATTTTTTTAGGTTGTGTATGCCATGAGCAAGATTCAATTAAGCTTGAAAAGCTCATAACATGATTGGATAAGTAATCTTCCAACTTAGAATTAGTTAGTCTAGTTATTTTCCTTGAGAATGGTAGTGACTAAATTTAGTAGACAAAAGCTGGTGAGATTTTGAGCCTTTGGACTAACACATCTATATCAGTCTCACTATTTTCTTTCATGTGAGATATTCTTCCATGGATTTGTTTTGTAGAACTTGCCTTGATTCTCTTCAAGATCACATTGACACAAGCATGCATGAACATGATTAGGCCCTTTTTGTTATAAGCTACATAAGCCAAATAGCCTACTTTGGGATAAATTATCCCCTTTGTTGAACCCCTTTGTCGTTCATTGTGAACCCATGTTACAAGCTTTAAACCCGAGAAAAAGATAATATCCTTACCTAAGCCGTAGAACTAGTGGAGCATTATTCATCATTATGATATGTATGGATGTGCAGGTTTTGAGTGTGGGGGTGTCTGGATTCGTGGTATGGTTATGGATGGTGAAATGGAACATGTTTTCATTCTCAATTTGTAAGTTCCAATGATTGATATGCTTGGGGAAAAAACAAAAAAAAGAAAAAAAAAAGAATGAAAAAAGTAACTAAAGATGAAAGAAAAGAATGGAGGAAATTGCTTTTGATGTTACAAACTATCCATCTTCCTCCTAAAATTTGAAGAAAAATGGGCTACTTATACATACAAAGGTGGAAGTTGTTGTGAAGGATTGTTCCCTGGTGCAAACAAAAAAGCGTTCCTTTGAACGATCTCTTTTCCAATGTAGGAATTTTACATGCTTTAAATGCATTAAAGCAAAATTGAAGAAGTTGCTGAATGGAGTAATTGGTTTGACATGTCTTGTACATTCGAGCTTTAGATGATTCAGTTTTGCTCCACTAGTTTCAATGGCTTTTGAGCTACATTTCCAAATATTTCCTACCTTAACCCTAAGCCACGTTACAACCCTTGAAAAGTCCTTTTGATTCGTGTTATGCATGTGATCCCAGTGGTGGAGAGTGAGAAGATATGCAAGCCTATGATAGATCATTTCCATTGGAATGAATTTGAGCGAAACACATACCCTTCAAACATGAGAGTTGAGTGTTTATTTCTGTGAGGGTCTATGTATTTAGTTTATTCCATCTTCGAGTGGAAATGCTTACTTAAGTAATTAAAAGTTGTTAAGAATGTTTGTTCATGATGTGTTATGAGTATTGAAGAGCTTGGTTGTTCTCTGTTGATGGCACTATGACTTTGGTGTTTTTGGGAAAGTGAATTTGAATTTTGCCCGAGAATGAGCAAAAGCTAAGTGTAGGGGGATTAAAAATTTGGCGTGCTGTCATAGGCACCCAAAAATAAAACCTATACTCCTAAAAACAAATGCAGTAGTGCGAGTAAGGATCGCTCCCACAGAGAGTATCTAGCTTAGTTTTTTGTGTTGCGTGAACAAAGAAGCAATGCAAATCAAAGTACTGAAATTAATCAAAAGAATGAGTCTTGGTCTAAGTCAACATCCACCATTAGAATTTCGCTACTAATCATCGATGCAAAGATATATCAATTCACACTTTGAATATTCATCATCGGAATTATTTTCCTGTATCTCCCTAATCACAGTTTATCAAAAAACAAAAGATCCTCTTAACCCTTACTATTGAACAATCCCTAAACAAGCGTTAAAGATTTAATCCAGTAGTAGCCTTAAGAATTAGACATTGATGAAGCTAAACAACACAAGCACAAGTGGCTGCATTTAATTCAGTCGAGTGTTCTTCCTAGGATCAAACAATTTCTAATGCAGCAAATCATTAAACCCTAGTTGCTTCACAGATTAGAGGGATCAAACATTTACGGATCTGATATCTAACCTAGTAGTAGATTACAACGAATAATAAACTAGTAGGCCTCCTAGCAATCAGATGAAACAATCATGAACATAAAATAGAAGAACATTCGATATTCAAAGCATAAATCAAATAGTAAAAGTCAAATTAGATCTCACAGTTTTGCTAATTCTGAGGCTTCTATTTCCTTCGACCAAGTATCAGAATTTAGCCACGCATGGTCATGGTGAAAACTCAAGGAAGAAGTGAAGAAGAAGAAGAGAGGTGCGACAGCTCCAGTCTGATTTTCTCTTTCTTGTTTTTCCTCTTCTTTTCTTTCCCTCTACTTCCCCCAAGAGAAGCCTACAAAATCTCCTAAAATTTCTCTAGATAACAGTCTCCAAGTCTGACTTATCAAGAAAAATTTCAAAAATAAGATAAAACAAAGTTCTCATGTAAGTGGGAGAGTGGTGATTTCCTTATATAAAAACTTGCAGGCTAAGGAACGTTTCCAGCACGTTAGTAGTAAGGTTGCAGGTACTTCTGGTCCAACTTATACCTCGATTCAGTTAGTATCTATCAACAATCAAAACTATAAAGTTGTATAGTTTTTCCTTATCGTTCTAAAGCATCTTGAATCATCACAATCAGAGTTCGGATGAGAGAGTTATGCCCAAATTATGATGCGGTGCCGAAACTTTCCATAATTACCCAATTAGCCTTGTTTTTCACTTAATGCCTCCATTTGTGCCCTAAATCAAAATATAAGAATAATGAATCCATTTAGGTACTAAATAAGTATAAAAAACTAAACATTAAGGGAGAAAAATATGATATTTTGCATTCTCATCAGCCCTGAATGCCCATGATCTGCTAGACTATGTTAATGGATCTTCCCCTTGTCCTTATTTTCTGGAGTCATCTTCCTTAGTAGCTCCTTTAGCCCCAATAGCCACATGTATTATGAACCCAGCTTGCGCCTTGTGGGAGAAACAAGATTGACTTCTCCTCAATTGGTTACTCTCCACTTTGACTCCATTAGCATTAGCACATGTTGTTGGAAGCAAGAAAACTCGGCAAGCCTGGCTTACACTGGAGAAATTATATGCTCTTCGCATCCAAGATCGAGCGGTCAATCTGCATAATCAACTCAATCAACTCAGATCTCTTCAGGAAAACAACAACACCATGTCTCTCTATCTCCAACAAATCAAGACACTTGTTGATGAGTTAACGACCATTGGAGAATTTCCTTCGAGCTATTAGTTAATTTCCCACATATTAAATCACCTTAATAATGATTATGATGCACTTGCAACCATTGTTATGGCTAAACCTGATGATATCTCCTTCGGTGACCTTTATGGTATGTTGTTCACACATGAACTTCACCTATCCAGAACCAAACCATGAGTTGACTCGTACCTTATTGTCAACGTCACCAATTGCAGCTTGGGTTGACCTGAACCAGCTTGATTGTCTTCTACTAATAAGAAACCATCGAAGTATAGCAAAAATCTACACAATTTTTATGGTGGAAAAAATCATTAAGTCAAGTACTGCCGCAAACTCTAGTCTACAATCGAGTATCTGTGCAATCAACCTAAGTCTCCCTCAACCTATGTTGCATCTAGATCTACTGATCATTCTGCTGATTATTGATTTCTAAACTCTGGAGCGACAGATCACCCAACAAATGACCTGCACAACCTTCATATTCACTCTGACTACACTAGTAATGAACAAATCAAAATTAGTAATGGTCAAGGTTTGGGAATTCATAATATTGGTTCTTCTACTATTCGAACTCCATCAAAACCTCTTTCTTTGAACAATATTTTGCATGTTCCAGATATTAAGCTAAATCTTTTATCCGTCTCTCGGTTTATATTGAGGAGTTGACCAACCCTAGTGAAGGGAAGGGAGTTCCATCATATGGATGGCCGAACCATGCAAGGTGGCTGGGTGAAATTTCAAAAATTTCTTTTCCCTTCTGGGAATCCTATTCTTTGATTTAGAAAAAATGCATTTTTCAAGGTTCATTCTTGAAACAAATCGGACCAAATCTAGAACCAAGATTAGGGAGAGGAATACTTGATATAAAATCCACAAAAAAAAGCTCCTCCCAATGTAGGTTTTCAGGCCCAAAGTGGTTACCAAATCCTTCCTCCATTGAAGGTGACACAACTTAGGGTGAGGCAGGATCAACAGGGAGATTCTTCAACAAGAACCCCAATTCTTCAGCAAGAATCACATAGAGATGTGACCACAGCTTCAAGATTGTTTCTTCCAGCAAGAAACAATATCAAGATCCAATCTTAATCACTCCAAGAAATGGAGATCGAACAAGGTAGGGCAGCAAGAACAAAAGGAGAGAGAATTGAATAAAGAAAACTGTGAAACTGTGTAACCTTTTTCAAGTTCGCCCTCCTCCTTTTATATAATCCTTAAAGAGTTAACCTCCTAATCTGATTAGGAGTTTCTTGATCCAAATTTTTATTTGGATCTAGACTCTTTAAGTGATAAGGCTTATCTCTTATCTTATCTGTAGATCAGGATCAACTTCTCCTAATCCAATTACAAGTTTCCTAATCCAAATCTTTATTTGGATCTAGACTCTTTAAGTGGATAAGAGTTATCCTCTTATCCTTATCTACTAATCCATACCCAGATTCGCCCCCTTATTTAATTAATCAAATTAAGCCCCATATGAATTGGGCTTTAGGCTCATTAAGCTTTTAGGCTCATTTCCCTTTCAGTGTTTGGGTAGCTTGGCTCTCTTTGTATGGCGTGGGACTCTATCATTGATCTCCACATAAGTCACATGGGTTCAGCCTAGCCTCTTTTACAAGGCATGGCCGAATTCACTGTTGAATATAGTGAACCCCTTGAGTCCATCAGTATGGGTTCTTAATGGGCCCAAGATTTACACTAAATGGTCATTGGGTCCATCCATCTTATGAAGGCCCAAGGACTGTGGGCAGATGTGAGATTAGCCCATCAGATAAAAAGCCCTAAATGGTCTTACACTTAACCTCTCAGCCCATAATGATCAAACACTACCCGACAAGAGAGGGCCTCTACCTCGGCTGCAAGCTACAGTGTTGCACTCTCTACTCACATGGATCCCGGGAATTAAAACCTTTTTGTAAATATTTTATGAAAGCATAATACATATGTATATCTCTATATAAATATATTTTGCAAAAACAAATCTTAACAAGTTTGAAATCAACTGCCAGCAGTTTAGGTTTCCATCAGAGAGAGTGCATTCCCCCATCATTTACTTTGTCTGACAAAGGGGCTAATCCTGTCACTATGATCACCCACTCAAGTGAATTCTCAAACTGCCCCAACATACCCAGGTTTTGACTCCCTCTAAGGATCTCACTGATTGGCATATCAAAGATAGCCCAATCTAACACCTAGGTGCAGTACCATAATCGAGTTTAGGGGTCAAGTGTAACATTCCAATTTTGCGTCTCCAAGGTCAAGGGCATAATTGGAAAATTGCCTGGTTCAGGGTTTCAAGAAAACTCACACTACATGTGCTTCAGGACACATCCTAGCAGCTGAGACAAACCACCCTAACCGACTTGGCACCACATTAGTGTTAACCTTGGTAGGATAAACCTCCCCAGGTCTATCTAATGGCTGTGAACATTCTAACGTGACACGAGTCTCATTAGTGTCCAATTTAAGGGTATTACATAGAAACACACCATAATAACACGAATCAATTATGTACTTTATTCATTTACAATAAATGTCAAAGTTACATCAATCTGATTGGAGCTAAGGGCATACATTGTCTAACAGCTCCCACTTGCACTTATGTCCTGATAGCTATAATTATATAACCCTAGCAAGTGCACTAGTTATCAAGTAGTATAAAGATATCGTTCCCACGAGAATTTAACAAAATAAGTATTAGAACTATAGCCTTCCTTAATTATTTGGACAACCGAATTTCAGATCTAACAATAAGAACTACTGAAAATTAAGAATAGAAGAAAAAGAAAAAAAATAAGGGCAATCAATGACAAAACTTGCAACAATCTAATTAGAAGCGCTAGGACTGTTGGTCCACCTAACCATTCCAATGAATATCAATTTATTAGATTAACCAAGATAATTTATTATTTTCATAAGCTTAAGTTTTTCCAAAATTATTTAATATTCCCTCTCAGGATATATCAAATCTACCTCTATCAAGTAACCCTTCGATCTCTCGACTAGAGTTCTCGTAATAGAAATGCATTAAGTTCTATGAAAAACTTATATCATCAGATGAATTGATGGGTTGTCGAAGCCCTCAAAATTAATACTAGTCCCACAATAAAATATTTATAGTAAAAGTGGGTCTAGGTCGAATCCCACAGGGAGCAAATCAATAATCTCTTAGCCGAATGGGTAATGTAATTGAGTGAGAGAATTGAAATACTGAAATTAAAAGAAAAGAAAATAAATAGCAACTTAAACAAGAGAAAATCAGTCTTACCGAATTCTGGTTCAATGGTTCGGGTTGAATCGATTGGCCATCGATCCTAGGTACATTTCAGCATTCTTGCAATTCAAGCATTTAACCTTAGATTTATTAGGATAGCCATAATAAACCATGTGTTTTCCTAATTCAGTTGACTAAACCCAGCATTCGATCAACACTTATCACCACTTAATTGGGTACGATAGCATCCATATTAAATAGTGATAGCATTAAGATTTGTGAAAACAATTAAACCAAAATAACAATAATTGAGATAGCTGCAATTACTGAATCTTGTTCCATCGATTCCTTTAGGTTGAATCATGTTAAAACATTGGTCAAAGGCTGTCATGAACAATTGACCTAAAAAGATATCAACCTAATTGCTACTTGTACCATTATTCATGACAATTACGGATCACTGAAATCATGGATAGCAGTTGGAAAATCAACATTAATTTAGTTTGTCAAACTAATTAACATCAACATCTAATAAAGATATGCATAAGAATCAATGAATACTTGAATTAAAAAGCAAGAAAATAAATTAACTATAGAACCTCACAAAGACACAATCGAACCACCCCCCTTGAACCAGAAAAAGAAGCTTAGCTGCTCATGATCTGCGAAATCTCCATGCTTTTCTTCTCCATAGTCAAACTGCCTTCTTGAGCTTCTTGGTCTTCTTGATGATCTCTTGGATCTAAGAGTGAGTGATGCTAGAGCTGGTTTGCGCCCTCTTTATATAGCCAAAGGAGAGGGCTGTTTTCCAACTCCTTCTAGGAGATCATCTTATCTTTAGAGAGTCTTGATCTTCTTTGAACTAATCCTATCCTATCTCTTATCTAATGATCTAATCTCAATCTTCTTATCTCTCTAGGATTACATTCAAGACTTTAGATCTGATAAGACTCTCTTTTTGGAGATTACATTCGAGATTTGGACTCTTGACTCTTGAATTCGAGTTGGGCTGCTTAAAACTTGGGCTGCTTCAAGGTACTTCTGCGAGTTGGGCTTAAGTTGTGAAATGGGCCTGGCTGCAAACTTGCTCCGACTTTGGGCTCATTTTCGTACTCGATGCGGGCCGAATCTATCAAAACCCAAAACATAAAAATTGTGGGCCATCTTTTCATCTTTCTAATGCTTCTTGAATTGTCCAATACGGAGTCCGGAATTGAGAGTTAGGCCCAGATTACTGACTGTCGCCGAAACTATGCAAAATCACCCGATTTGCCCTGTTTTCTTCCAATTGCCTTCTTATTGCCCTGAATCGAAAGATGAAAATTAGGGGACAAAAATAGGGTTCTTTTCAGTCTCATCAAATCCCCCCATACTTAAATTTTGCCCATCCTCGGGCAAGGCAAAAACTCAAGTAACACAAAAGAAATCAACTACTGATTTTCAATATTTCCTTTTCTCTACATGAGGCCTGGTTCATTGCATGCTTTAGTTCAGACTTGGTAACCTTCCCTCTTCCATCTCTTTCTCCCCTTCTTCTCATCCAAGAGTGATTGCAAATCACCCTTCCTCATGGTCCCAAGTTAAATTGACAGTCAAGGAGACAAACCTTCCCGGCTGAAACTCCCTGGCTGAACGGGTACTCATTGCTTCTAAAAAACCAATACAGCCAGATTCACTTACCTTTCTTTGTTTCTTAAGCCAAAGCAAGGTGTGCTTATTGCCATAAGCTTGCTATGTATCACATCTCCACCACTTAGTATGAATTCCTAGGATCTGAAGGTGAGAATGGGGTTGGGGTTCTAGGGTGAGTGCATTTTATGCTCCATCTCACCCTTGCTTTCTTTTCAAGATGTGAGTGCATTTTATTTTCCATCTCACACTTGCTTTCGTTTCTAGATGTGAGTGCATTTTATGCTCCATCTCACATTAGTCACGATTTTTTTTTTTTTTTTGCACAAGAATCAATGGGTCTCACTGCCTGATCCATGAATTCATTGATCATGGTCTCAATATGCCTAACACAGTAAGTTCTAGAAGAATCAACCCATGTTTGACAGATAATTATGTGAAAATCAATTCAAACCCTTATGCATCTTGCCTATTGATTGATTAAAATCATGAGGTACCATATGCAGCCAGGAAAGATTCAGTTAGTCATGCTTGCATCCTATCCTATCCATTCAGCCTAAATACATGATTCCTGATAAGTTGAAATCGTTCAAGGATAAGTTTCCACGGAGCAAAAATTTCAAGAAGGTAAGGTATCCCAAATTTCCATCAGATTTCCATAATCATAATCCCCCCACACTTAAGTTATACAATGTCCCCAATGTATGTGATTATGCATAAAGTAGAAGGATTTGGGGGTACTTCCCTGTTTGTCTTGTTGGGTTCCTACTAAACACAAAAAATCAAAACCAAACAAAATAACGAAATTAACTAAACACAATGGGTTGCCTCCCACAAGCGCAATTATTTAACATTGTTATGCTCGACATCCTCCTTTGCTACTTTAGCTCTCGTGGTTTCAGCTTTCAGTGTGCTCCCCTTTCATCCATCATGGGCAGGTTCAAATCTGGACTAGGGGCCTTGGTATCCAATTGTGCAATCGATTCTAACTCCTCATTCATATCTTTTTCATAAATTTCCTGCACAGTTGGATCAAAACTGTCAACCGAATAGATCGAATGGTCTTCAATTGGGTACTTCAAAACTTCAAAAATATTAAATTTAACAGTCTCTCCATCAAACTCGATGGAGAGGGTACCCTCATCCACATCTATTTTGGTCTTGGCTGTTTTCATGAATGGCCTGCCTAATAGAAGTGGGGCTGAACCTTCGATCGTGTTCTCCTCCATATTCAGAATGTAAAAATCAGTTGAGAAAATTAAATCGTTAAACCTACACCATTACATTCTCAGCAATCCTCTCTAGGTAGGCGTTAGAACGATCAGCTAATTGGATAACAACTTTAGTTTCCTTTAAAGGACCTAATCTCAAAGCATAGTAAATCGAGTATGGCATGACATTGATAGATGCACCTAAGTCTAGAATGGCATGCTCGATTTGCTTATTGCCAATCACACAAGGTAGGGTGAACATACCTGGATCAGCATGTTTTTCTAGTAAGGTCCTCTTGATCACGGCTGAAACGTTCTCTCTAACTCTTGAGTCCTGTACCTCCCCTTCTTCCAGTCCTTTATCCGCCTTCCTTGGTGAGGTAGGTTCTAGCTGCAGTTCCTTCCTGCTTCATAGCACCACTGCACTTACATTCTCCTTGGGGTTGACTACGTTTGTGATGGTAGTTTCCCGGAGCTCTGCGCCTCCAACTTGCTAATGGAAGTGGCAAGTTGGCTGATTTGATTCCCCAAATTCTGAATGCTGGCTCTTGTTTCCTATTGAAATTGCTGACTATTAGTAGCTAGAGCCTTAACTATATCTTCTAATGATGTACCTGAATTCGGGGGTTGGCCTTGCGCTGTGATGGGTGTTGAAAACTGGGGCTGTCGACTGAAAAAATGGGGCTGATATTGCTGCTGTCCTCCTTGGTTCCCGTAGCTTAAATTTGGATGATCTCTCCTCCCCGGATTGTAATAATTGGAGTAGAGATCATACTTTTGTTGGGGCTGCCCCGGGAATCCTCCTACGGCATTTACTTGCTGCATCGATCCATCTTGTAATGATGGACACATGTTCGTAGGATGGCCAGGGATCAAACAGATACCACACTCCCTAGCAGTTTGTAATTGTCTTGCAGCTAGTTGCCTAACCAAGGCAGTTAAGTCAGAAATCTGATTTTCTAAATTTACATGGCTTACCTCATTTGCATGCCTAATGGTGCCCATCTATCCTTGCACCGAACTGCTGTGAATTTTCGGCCATGTTGGAAATTAATTCCCTGGCCACTTCAGGTGTCTTATCACTAGCACTCCTCCACTGGCTGCATCGACCATACTTCTATCCATGGGCTGAAGCCCTTCATAGAAGTATTGGATCAAAAGTTGTTTGGCTATTTGGTGGTGTGGACAGCTAGCAACAAGTTGTTTAAATCTTTCCCAATATTCATTTAGCGTCTCACCACCAAATTGCCGAACTCCACATATTTCTTTTCTTATGTTTGCAGCTCGGGATGCAGGGAAATATTTTTCTAAAAATACCCTGTTCATCTCATCCCATGTGCGTATTGAACTGGGAGGAAGAATATACAACCAATCCTTTGCTTTATCACGTAAAGTAAATGGAAAGGCTATGAGTTTTACCTGATTCTCAGTCAAACCATGGGATTTTATGCTTGAACAGACGACATGGAATTCCTTTAGATGCTTATGAGGGTCTTCACCTTGAAAACCATGAAAAATAGGCAATAATTGAATCAAACCAGATTTCAATTCAAAACCTACATCAAGAGTGGGATACGTGATGCATAGGGGTTGTTGGTTCATAATCGATGCAGCCAACTCCCTCAATGTCCTCTCTCTGTCAACCATTCTTTCTCTTTCTTCGAAGATGATGAATTATTCAGTCGATTATGTGAATTCCTCTCTCGATCCATTCACATAAACCAAATCAATTAAGAGGTGGCCAAGCTCTTAATCGCATTATGCATAATAACTCATAGACAATTTGAAAATAATAATCTTGGATATATCAAAATAAAAATCAATTCATTGTCATGGTTAGGCTTCCTACAGCCCTAGCTACAAATAAATTAATTCATGATAAAGGAAATAAAACAAACAAGGGATAAGAAAGAACTCATGACATCGCCCTTGAAGCTGAGATCTTGTCTTCTCCTTGCTGCCACCTCCTTCTTGTAGCCTTTTGCCTTGCTAATCTCCTTTTTGAAGCTTTCTTGATTATCTTCTTGATTGCTTCAGAGAGAGAGCTTGAATGCCCTGATGCCAAAAGCTAGTCTCCCCCCCCCCTCTTTATATAGCTTTAGGAGGAGGGGCTGTGTCCAACTCCTCTTAAGAGTTCTTTCTTAAAAATAGAAACTCCTAATTAGATCTAATCCTATTCTATCCTATCTAGTAATCTCAATCTTTTATCTTTCTAGAAGTACAATTGAAATTTAAATCTGATAGGACTCTTTATTCTCGAATTTGAGTTGGGTTTCTTTAATAAATTGGGCTGCTACAAGGCTTTTATGCGAATTGGGCTTCAGCTGTGAACTGGGCTTTACTACAAATTTGCTTCAACTTCGGACCCAATTTTGAACTCGATGAAAGTTGTGGCGTTCTCCCTTTTCTTTCTAGTGCATCTTGAATCATCTCAATCGGAGTCCGGATATGAGAGTTATGCCCAGATTACTGAACGGTGCCGAAACTATGCAAAATCATCCGATTAGCCTTGTTTCTCTCCTGTCACCTTATTGCTTGCCCTGAATCGAAATACAAGAGTAATGAATCCAATTAAGTGTTAATTAAGTGTAAAAGAATGAATATTTAGGGACAAAAATATGATAATTTTTATTCACATCAAATCCCCCCACACTTAAGCTTTGCTCATCCTCGGGTAAGACAAAACTCAAGAAAAAACAAAATAACTACCTACCGATTTTTAAACTCTCTCTCAACATGATGCTTGTCCTCTAGCATACCTTGATCAGACTTAATAGTCTTTCCATTTTCCACTTCTTTCTCCTCTTTAACTTATCAGAGAGTAATCTCAAATCACCATTCCTCATGATCCCAAGTTAAATCAACAGTCAAGGAAAACAAGCATTCCACCAAATGAACATTTTTGGACTAAAATAAGCACTCATTGTTTTAACAATCAAAATGCAGCAAGATTCAAATACCCTTTCTTTGTTTTTGAGGTATCATTAGTCTCTCAGGTCAAGACAAGGTATGTTATTACCATAAGCTTGCTTATGTATCACATCTCCACCACTAAGTATGAGTTCAGTGTATTAAAAATCAAAAGGTGAAATGGGGCTTGGGGTTCTAGGGGTGAGTGCATTTTATACTCCATCTCACCCTTTTCTTTTGCTTCTAGGTGTGAGTGCATTTTATGCTCCATCTCACACTAGTCATGATTTTTTTTTCTTTTAAAATGACAATATTCCTTTTTCAAATTTCACAAGAGCATCACCATTTTCATTCCAATCCATGAACTCATTAATGTGGTCTCAATATGTATAACAAAGCAAGTTCTAGTATAATCAAACCATATTTGACAATCAATTAAGTGAAAAGTAATTAGAGCAAGTTGCCCATTGGCTCAAAAGCTCACATAAGGATTAAATTTGTATTGAATCTTGCCTATTGATCATTTAAAATAATGAGGTACCTACCGTAGCAAAAAAAAAACTCAATTATTCATGCTTGCATCCTATCTTGTCTATTCAACCTAAGCACATAATTCATGATAGATTGAAATCATTCAAAAATAAGTTTCTAGGGAGCAGAAATTTCAAAAAGAAAGGTTAAAAAGTGATGATCGAAGCATGCTAGAGTTAACCAAAAATTATCAAATTCCCTTAATGCCCCCACACTTAAGGTATACATTGTCCTCAATGTATATGACTCTGCGTAAGATATAAAGATTTAAGGAAACTTCCTTGAACGCCTTGTTGAGATCTTTCAGATGCGAAATCAGCTGCTAAACACGACCATGTTCCGAAAAAATTGTAAAAAATCATGACCATAAATAGCTAAAGACAATAAAAATAACTGAACAAAAATTGAACTCAATGGGTTGCTTCCCACAAGCGCTCCTTTTAAGTCGTGAGCTTGACTGTCTTCTTTCTTTCATGGTTGTTGTAGGGAAAGAGTGGACCCATGATGAATGGGTTGTTCCCCTTCGATATAATGCTTTAAACGCTGCCCATTTACCTTGAAAGTGTCTCCCTTACTGGTGGGTGCCGAACCCCACCAAAGATAAATAGTCTTGCTCTGGGTTAATAATTTGCAGATAGTGATGAGCAAGGTCGTTCTCCACAGGGATTGGGTGGATTTATTTCCAAGTAGATGGATTAAGGGGGGTTGTAAAGCTAACAAAAATAAGAAAATAGCAGAAAATAACAGAAAACAAAGATTAAATCGATGGGAGATGGCTTCCGGTTGAAGGAACAAGATCAGCTTTGATTCGTAGCATTGATCCTTGATGCAAAGATAGATTCATATGCTTATGAATAAATTGGTTATAGCTATTAACAAGCTCTAATAGTCAGCCTCTACTCTTATTATTCGACAACCAAAACAAGCTCTTTGATTGCTTCCCTTATTAATAGGCAGTCCTAAACAAGCTCTTAGAATTTAACCTATTAATAGCATTAAGAGGGGAGAGACCCAATTCTGGTCAGTGATCTCACAAGCTCGGATCGTTTAAACCAGATCAAATATTTTCTTAACATAGATCGAAATATTTTTTTGCAATCAATTTATGTTAGTTGCCACCATGATCGAGCCCACCAATCATATACGAAACTGGAGGTTCAATCGGCCATGGATTATTTCCATTGGATGAGCAAGGGGCCCTTCTTGCTTAATCAACAAAAATAATCCTCACAGTTAATTCATAGAAAACATATGAATACCCTTAAACAATGAATTGAAATAAAAATCAATTAGATCTCACAATGCTTACAAAATCAAGGCTTCCCTAACCCTTTAACCAGAAATAAAAACTTACAGACACTTCATGATGAAAACGCAACTTCTAGGTGAGAAAGGGAGGGGCGAACTCTTGCTTCTTCCTCCTTGGTTGCTGATTTCCCTCTCTGAAGATTGAAGCTCTCTTGGAGGAATTGATGCCTTGGGTGCTGGTCCGCCCCCCCTTTATATAGATTTGGGGAGAGGGCTGCTCTCCAACTCCCTTAAGGAGATTATCCTCAAACTGGAAAGTCCTAGTCTAATTTGAACTTATCCTATCTAACTCTTATCTCTTATCTTTATAGGATTACAATTTGAGAATTTAAATCTGATAAAACTCTTTTATTGAGATTACATTCAACTTCTATTCTAATGGGACTCTTGGATCTTGAATTCGAACTGGGCTTCTTTAACAATTCGGGCTTGCTTCAAGACTCTCTGCGAAATGGTCTTCAGCTTGCGAAATGGGCCTTGCTGCGAAATTGCTCCGACTTTGGGCCCGAATTCGTTTTTGATGCAGACCGATTCGGCCAAAACCCAAAACATAAAAGTTGTGGGCCTTTTCCGTATCTTTCCAGTGCCTCTTGAAATATCCAAATCGGAATCCGGAATTGAGAGTTATGCCCATATCACTGATCGGTGCCGAAACTGTGCAAAAACATCCGATTAGCCTTGTTTTCTTCCAATCGCCTTTTTGCTTGCCCTGAATCGAAATACAAGAGTAATGAGTCCAATTAGGTACCAATTAAGTGTAAAATACTGAATATTGAGGGATAAACATATGACAAATTTTATTCTTATCACTTACCATCGTGCAATTCAAGCGCTCCATGAGGGAATACTTTAGCCACTACAAAGGGTCCACTCCACCTAGTCTTCAACTTTCCAGGAAATAGGTTGAGATGAGAATTAAAGAGCAGAACTTTGTCTCCTTCCTTAAATTCCTTCCTTGCAATACGGGAGTCATGCCATGTTTAGGTTTTTTCTTTGTAAGTCCAGGAATTCTCATACGCTTGATTCCTCCATTCTTCTATTTTGTTGAGCTGAAGTTTTCTTTCATCACCTGCATTACTCAAATCGTATTTCAAGAATTTTGTAGCCCAATAAACTTTATATTCCAACTCAATGGGTAGATGGCATGCCTTGCCGAAAACTAATTGATAAGGAGACATACCAATTGGGGTTTTAAATGCAGTACGGTAAGCCCAAAGTGCATCATCTAATTTCAATGACCAATCTCTCCTAGATGTGGTAACCGTCTTTTCTAAAATCTGCTTTAATTCTCTATTAGAGAGTTCTACTTGGCCGCTAGTCTAAGGGTGGTAGGGGGTTGCAATTTTATGCGTAACACCATACTTGTTTAACAATTGTTCGAATTGTTTATTATAGAAATGCTTCCCCCCATCACTTATGATAGCTCGAGGTGTTCCAAAACGAGTGAGTATGATTTTTTTTATAAATTTAATAACAACCCAAGCATCATTAGTTAGATATGCACATGCTTCCACCCATTTGCTCACATAATCAACAACCACAAGTATGTATGAATTATTAACAGATTTTGGAAAGGGCCCCATGAAATCGATGCCCCACACATCAAATATTTCGCAAACAAGAATATTATTCAAGGGCATCTCGTTTCGCTGGGAAATGTTACATGTCCTTTGACAATGATCGCAAGCACTTACGTAAGCATAGACATCCTTGAAGAGCGAATGCCAATAAAAACCGCTTTGGAGAATTTTTTAAGCAGTTCTTGATGCTCCATGGTGACCTCCTGATTCTTTGTCATGGCAGAAATTTATAACACTTTGCACTTCTTCCTCAGGAATACATCTCCTTATCATTCTGCCCCCGCAGATTTTGTACAGGTAAGGTTAATCCCACAGATAATGCCTCACATCAGAGAAAAATTTCTTTCTCTGTTGATATGTCAAGTGAAGTGGCACCACCTTTCCTGCCAAGAAATTAGCAAAATCAGCAAACCAAGGTTCATTGTTTCTGCTAATCGCATACAATTGCTCATCTGGGAATTCATCATGCAATGCTGAATTATTAATGTTTTCAACATAATTTTCATCAAGCCTTGATAAATGATTGGCTACTGTATTTTCACTACCCTTCTTATCCTTAATTTCTAGATTGAATTCTTGCAAAAGCAGAATCCATCGCAGCAGCCTAGGCTTTGCATCTTTTTTAGCAAGTAGATATCTCAAGGCAACATGGTCAGTGAACACGATGAATTTAGAGAAGAGCAAGTAGGATCTGAACTTTTCAATAGCAGATACCACTGCAAGTAGTTCCTTTTTGGTAGTGGAATAATTTTGTGTGCTTTATTCATGGTTCTACTTGCATAGTAAATGGTATAAAATTTCTTATCTTTTCTTTGCCCTAAAACTACGCCCAAGGTATCATTACTTGCATCACACATGATTTCGAAGGGTAGTTCCCATACAGGGGCTGACACGATAGGGGCTTGAATCAATTTTTCCATAAGAGTGTTGAATGCATGCAAACAAGTATCATCGAATTCAAAAGGTACATCTTTAACTAGCAGCTTTGTCAAAGGTTTGGCTATTTTAGAAAAATCCTTAATGAATCGCCTGTAAAAACCTGCATGCCCAAGAAAACCTCTAATATCCTTTAATGATTGAGGTGTAGGAAGCTTTTCAATCAGTTCTACCTTAGCTTTATCCACTTTGATGCCCCTGGACGACACTTTATGCCCTAAAACTATTCCTTCCTTAACCATGAAATGACATTTTTTCCAGTTCAAAACAAGGTTAGATTCCTCGCATCTTTGAAGTACCTGTTCTAAATTATGCAAGCATTCATCAAATGATGATCCATAAATGGAGAAGTCGTCCAAGAAGACTTCCTTGAAGTCATCGATGAAATCACCAAACAAAGACATCATACAATGTTGGAAGGTAGCTGGTGCATTGCACAGTCCAAATGGCATTCTCCTAAATGCAAATGTTCCATACGGGCAAGTAAAAGTAGTCTTCTCCTGATCTTCAAGTGCAATGGGTACTTGAAGATACCCGGAGTAGCCATCTAGGAAGCAATAATATTCATGTCCTGCAAGTTTCTCTATCATTTGATCAATAAATGGCAAAGGGAAGTGATCTTTCCTAGTGGCCTCATTCAACTTCCGATAGTCTATGTACACCCTCCAGCCAGTTACTGTTCTGTGGGAGTCAATTCATTATTTTCATTTAAAATTACAGTAGTTCCCCATTTTTTTGGTACAACTTTAATAGGACTTACCCATGATGAATCAGAGATTGGGTAGATAATACCTGCTTTGAGCCATTTAAGAATTTCTGTCTTCACTACCTATTGCATTTTATGGTTCAGCCTCCTCTGTGGTTGTTCCTTGGGATTGCAACCTTCTTCCATCAGAATTTCGTGCATGTATACCAAAGGGTTAATCCCTTTTATGTCGGTGATGCTCCATCCGATGGCCAATTTATGTTGCTTGAGCACTCTCACCAGCTTTTCCTCGCAGAGACCTGTCAAATCAGAAGAGATAATTACAGGTAAGGTGGAAATTTCTCCCAAGAATACATATTTCAAATGAGAAGGTAAAGGTTTAAGTTCCGAAGCTGGAGGTGCTTTGATGAAGGGTAACAATTGTTTGGTAGCGGTCGGCCCATCTAGTGGTAGAAATTTTCCTTGTCTTGGCTTGCACCCTTCCTGACCAGCCTCCAAGTAGTTCAACGCCTCCTTTGTTTCTTCTTCCAAGACCTGCATGTTTTTACATGAATTAAGAATGCAGCTTTCTAAGGGATCATCTAACTTTGATGCGTTAATCTCAGCTGCCCAAACATCGATACAGTCGATTGCATATATTTCATGTTTAATTGTGTTGGGATATTTCATGGTTTGAAATACGTTAAACACCACTTCTTCACCATTGATTCTAAGAGTAAGTAGGCCTTTTTGAACATTAATTAAAGCATTACCAATAGCAAGAAAGGGTCTCCCTAGAATCAACGGCATTGTCCTATCTTCCTCCATATCCAACACAATGAAATCAGCAGGAATGATGAAGTTTCCCACTTTGACTAAAACATCTTCTACTATTCCCCTAGGATATTTAATGCTTCTATCAGCTAATTGCAGGGTAATAGTGGTAAATGTTAGTTCATGCAAACCAAGTTTTTCAAAAATAGAATAAGGCATTAAATTTATACTAGCACCTAAATCACATAAGGCTTTTTCAAATACAGTATTCCCTATGGTGCAAGGTATAGAAAAACTCCCTGGATCCTTAAGCTTTGAAGGCAATTTATTTTGAAGAATGGCTGAGCACTCTTCATTTAACTTCACCATCTCACAGTCTCCCCATTTTCTTTTATTTGACATCAGCTCCTTCAAGAATTTGGCATATTTTGGCATCTGTGACAATACATCAAGAAGATGGATGTTAATATGTATCTTTTTAAACACTTCTAAAAATTTTTCAAATTGTTTATCCAAATTAGCTTTCAAAACTCTTCTAGGGTGGGGGAGAGGAAGTTTAATAGCATCTAAATTCATTTTAGGTGTACTCCCTTCGATATCCTTTTGTGGATCGGCCACTTCAGCTCTCCACTCATCATTCTGGGTCTCGCCAATAGTCTTCCCACTTCTTAAAGCAATGGCATTCACTTGCTCCCTTGGGTGAAAGAATGGTAGGATCCATCGTATGGATGCCAAAAAGGTTGCGGAATGGGTGGGAGAATTTCAAAAATTTCCTACTTTTCTTCCAACTGGGAATCGCATTCCCTTATTTTAGAATCGAATATTAAGGATCTACTCGAACCAAGCCCAACCAGATCTGAACCAAAGATTAGGGGAAGGGTTATACCTGATACGGAGAATCAAAATCTCCCAACGTCGGTGTTCACTCCTAAAGAAAGATCCAAGATATGCTCCCGCTGAAGATGACACAGCGATGGTGGCGCAAAACCAACAGTGTATGTCTCATGTACCGAAATCTTCACAAGAAGTCGTTGGAGGCTTAGAGCACCGAACCAAATCAGCCTTTCAGCAAAGACTGATATCAAGAATGGATTTCTTGATTCTCCCTTCAATGGAGTTCGAACTATGTAGAAAGGTGGTGGCGACTAGAACAGATCCTATGTTGAAAGTGGCGAGAATACAGTTTTCAGCTTAATGAGGATGAGATCCTATCTGAGATTGCAGAGAGTTTTTCTGCTAAACCCTAGGTCGAATTCTTGTAATTCTCTGTTAGGGTTTTCTCCTTTCTTAGTGATTATGAAACCTCCTAATCCAATTAGGAGTTATCAATCCAAGTCTGTATTTGGATAGGGATAATCTTAATCCTATCTGCAGATTAGATCAGCCCATTCCTGATCTCATCAGGAGTTTAGTCTTAATGCTATCTGTAGATTCGCCCCTTTAAGTGGGTGATCA
Source organism: Nelumbo nucifera (assembly GCF_055504915.1). Taxonomy (NCBI): domain Eukaryota; kingdom Viridiplantae; phylum Streptophyta; class Magnoliopsida; order Proteales; family Nelumbonaceae; genus Nelumbo; species Nelumbo nucifera. Next base: position 42,120,371 of record NC_142655.1, read on the forward strand.
GATCAGCCTAGTTCGAAATGGGCTTTAGGCCCAATAAGAATCGAGTGCTCAATAGTCTTCCAAACTGTTGCCTAGTTGGGCTTATTTGTATGGTGTGGGACCCAAGCATTGATCTACACACCAGCCACATGGGATCGGCCTAGCCTCTGTTACAAGGCCTAGCCGAATTCACTAGGAAGCCCAGTGAACCCCTTGAGCCCATCACATGGACCCTATGGGCCCAACACTTACACTAAGTGGTCCCTGGGCCAAAACATCTTATAAAAACCCAGGGACTGTGGGCAGATGCAAGATTAGCCCATCAGGTATTATCCTAAATGGCCTCGCACTTAACCTCTCAGCCCATAATGATCAAGCACTACTCGACAAGAGAGGACCTCTCCCTCGGCTACAAGGAATAGTGTTGCACTCTCTACTCACATGGATCCCAGGAATTAAAACCATTTGCAAACATTTTGAAACCACACATATCTATATATCATATATATAAATTTTGCAAAACAAATTCCAACGATTGAAATCAACTGTCGGAAGTTTGGTTTCCATCAAAGAGAGTGCATTCCCGATCATTACCTTTGTCCGACAAAGGGGCTGATTCCGTCACTATGATCACCCACTTAGATGAATTCTCAGACTGTCCCAACATACCTAGGTTTTGACCCCAGCTAAGGATCTCACTGATTGGCATATCAAAGACAGCCCAATCCGACACCTAGTGCAGTACCATAATCGACTCTAGGGGTCAGGTGTAACTTTCCAGTTTTGCCCATCAATCTGCAAGGTCCAAGGCAATACTGGAAATCTGGTCCGGTTCAAGGGTTCAAGTAATCCTACACTGCGTGTGCCTTGGGTCTCACCCTAGCTGCTGAGACAAGCCACCCCAATGGTTGGCAGCACACCAGTGTCAGCCTTGGCAGGATAGATCTCCCCAGACTTATCCAACGGCTGTGAACATTTAAAACCAACACAGGTCTCATTAGGTGTCCTGTTTTAGGGTCTTACACAGAAGCATACCACACAACATGAATCAAACATGTACTTTATTTATTTACATTAAATATCAGAAGTACATCAGAACTGATTGAAGCTAAGGGCATACAAAAACTGTCCAACAGCTCCCACATACACTTAGGTCCAATCTGGTACAAACCGGAGTCCCATACTTTCCACGTGTTTCTCAAACACCTTTTGTGTGAGTGGCTTAGTTAATGGGTCTGCCACATTATCCACTGATGCTACCTTCTGAATCAGGACGTCCCCTCTACCAATGATCTCCCACAGTACATGGTACTTCCTCTCGATATGCTTTGACTTCGAGTGGGCCCAAGGCTCCTTAGCCTGGGCGATTGCTCCATTGTTGTCACACAACAACGGGATGGGTGGCGTGCTGGACGGAATCACTCCTAATTCATGAGCGAACTTCTTCATCCACACGTTTTCCTTGGCAGCTTCACTTGCGGCAATGTACTCGGCTTCGGTTGTGGAGTCTGTCGTGGACCCCTGTTTGCTGCTTTTCCAGCAAATAGCACATGATCCTATCATGAAAACATACCCAGATGTAGACTTTCTATCATCTAGATCCGACTGGAAATTGGCATCAGTATACCCTAGAACTTGTAGTGAACTACCATCAAATACCAGACAAAACTTTTTTGTTCTTTGAAGGTATTTGAGTATGTTCTTCACAGCAGTCCAATGCTCCTGCCCAGGGTTGGCCTGGAAGCTGCTTACAACACTCACCGCATAAGCAATGTCAGGGCGAGTGCACAGTATGGCATACATGATGCTCCCTACGGCTAAGGCATAGGGAACGTCTTTCATGGCCTCAATCTCCTTAGAAGTCTTGGGAGACATCTTCTTGGAGAGAGTGACTCCGTGCCTGAAAGGAATGTTTCCTTTCTTGGAGTTCTTCATGCTGTACCTTTTGACAATTTTGTCAATGTAAGCAGCTTGGGATAATCCAATTATCCACTTTGATCTATCTCTAAAGAGTCGAAAACCCAGTATATAGGAAGCTTCTCCAAGATCTTTCATGGAGAATTGCTGCGAAAGCCATACCGTGACCGAAGTCAACATTCCTACATCATTCCCAATGAGTTGGATATCATCCTCATACAATAGCAAGAAGGTCACCTTATCCCCACTGGACTTCTTGTAAACACAGGGCTCATCCGGATTCTGCTTAAAGTCAAACGATTTGACGGCAGAGTCAAAACGGATGTTCCAACTCTTAGATGCCTGCTTAAGTCCATATATGGATCTATTAAGTTTACATACCATGTGTTCCTGACCAGCAGCAATGAAGCCTTGCAGCTGCTGCACGAAGATATCTTCACCAAGATCTCCATTCAGGAATGCAGTTTTGACATCCATTTGCCAAATCTCGTAGTCATGGTATGCTGTTACAGCTAGCATGATCCTAATGGATTTAAGCATGGCCACGGGCGAAAAGGTTTCCTCATAGTCGATGCCTTCTTTCTGAGTATACCCTTTTGCCACCAAACGAGCATTGTAGGTCTCAGTCTTACCATCGAGGCCCTTCTTCCTCTTATAGATCCATTTGCAACAAATTGCTTTTACCCCGGAGGGCGGATCTACTAGAGTCTAGACTCCATTGGCCTCCATTGAGTCCATCTCAGCTCTCATGGCCTCCACCCACTTCTGGGAATCTCTGTCCAACATATCTTCCGCTTAAGTCACGGGATCCTCCTCACTAGTCAAGGCTTCCACCAGGTAACTATCCTGGTCATAACCATAACGGACCAGTGGCCTGGATACCCGGGTGGATCTTCTAGGTTGGTCACTACCTAGAACTTGTAGGACATCTCCCACTGCTCCTGAGCTCTCCTCATCAAGAATTATTTCCTGACGATGAGTGTCCAAGATATAATCCGTCTCTAAGAGCAGGGCATTTCGATTGCAGAACACTTTCTGCTCGCTTGGGTCATAGAAAAGATAACCCACTGAATCCTTTGGGTAGCCTACAAATAGGCAACGACTGGTTTTGGATTCCAACTTGTCTGCACTCGTTCTTTTAATGTGCACAGGACAACCCCAAATCTTCAAGTGTCTGACACTTGGTTTCTTTCTGGTCCATAGTTCGTATGGAGTTTTCGGAACCGATTTGGTTAGAACCCGATTCAACACGTAAATTGTGGTCTCTAACGCATATCCCCAAAAGGATGTGGATAAATCCGAGCGAGTGAGAAGTGACCGAACCATGTCTAACAATGTCCTATTCCTCCTTTCTGAAACACCATTAAGCTGGGGTGTTGCAGGAGGAGCTAACTGTGAGATAATCCCATTGGCCTTCAAGTAGTCCCTGAATTTGTCAGAGAGATACTCGCCACCTCGATCTGATCGAAGGGCCTCAATTTCTCTCCCTAACTGTTTATCAACTTCTTGTCTGAACTCCTTGAACTTTTCAAAGGATTCGGACTTCTGTCTCATCAGATACATGTAACCATATCATGAAAAATCATCGTTAAAGGTGATGAAATACACATGTTGGGCGGGTCCTGACACTCAGGGGACTACATACATCACTATGTATAAGGTCAAGTGTGCCTGTACATCTTTCTAGCTTATCGTTAAATGGTCGCTTTGTCATCTTGCCTCTAAGGCAAGGCTCACAAGTGGGAAGGTTTTCTATGGTTAGAAAACCCAAAGGACCATCCTTTACCAATCTTGTGATTCGGTCAATACCGATGTGGCCAAGTCGGTAATGCCATAGGCATGTGGGACTGGCTTTGTCACGAGTCCTTTTCTTGGGGATTTCGACTGACGTAGTTTCGGTTAAGTTAGTTTTTAGAGAAGGATGTAGAACATAGAGACCATTCTCCAGTTCCCCGCATGCGATGAATTTGTTGTTCCTTTTGATTGTAATCACATTACTAAAAGAGATAGTATATCCATCCACACACAGTTTAGAAACAGAAATTAAATTTCTTCTTAGATTTTGTACATAAAGACAGTCTTTCAGTACAAGAATCCCTTCTCTAAAATTTAATTCTACGGTTCCTATCACCGTAGCTGCAACACTTGCAGAAGTCCCCAAGTAAAGTGTCACCTCTCCTTCACTCAGCCTTCTGCTTACTTTGAACCCCTGCAGTGAGTTACACGCATGAGTTGAAGCCTCGGAGTCAACACATCAGGACATAGAAGTCACTAATAAATTAGTTTCCATGACACAAGTTTCGAAAGTACCTATCTTAGATTCCAGGTAGGCAAGACAATTCCTCTTCCAGTGGCCGGCCTGTTTGCAGAAGTGACAGGCATCGAATGCCTTGTCTTTCTTTTGTTTCTTAGAATTGGTGGCCTTCTTCTAGGGCTTTCTCTTTGCCTTCATCTTCCTGCTAGATTTGCCAGCTTCAACAAGCATGGCTATCGGCTCATCCTTCCTTATTAATTCCTCAGCTCTTTGCAACATAATGCTGAGCTCTTGGACGCTGACATTCAGCTTGTTCATATTGTAATTCATAATGAACAGGTAGAAGGACGGAGGCAGAGAGTTGAGAATAGCACCAATCTGTGTGACCAGATCTAGCCCGGAACCAAGGGCCTTTAGCTCATTTATATAGCCCATCATCCGATGACAATGGTCATGCACTTGCTGCCCCATAGTCATCTGCGCGGTCATAACCTGTTTCAGGACCTTTTGTCGAGTTGAACGATTCTGCTCTTCGTATATAGTCTTCAGACTATCCAATATGTCTTTAGTGAGTTTGATCTGATCAAACTACCTCTGTATCGGATTGTCCAAGAGGCTATGATATAGTAGCGGGCCAGGGAGTTTTTATCCTCCCATTCTTGGTATTTTCTCCTTCGGGCATTAAAAGCCCTATCCCCCGGACGATCCGGAGCAGGATTTTTAGACACCTTATCCAGTTTTTCTGAAGCCAGGACCAACATAAGGTTTCTGTACCAGTCGGCATAATTGGGTCCTTTAAGCTTGTTGTCGTCAAGCAACTTAGCAAATTGTCCGTTTGCCATTTTCTGGTAAAACAGCAAAACGTTAGTCCACAACCTTTAGTTTGATTCATGTTACCTACATAGATATGGCTTTTAATCTATGTTCCATTTCCATTTGTTCGTCTCTGAGATTTCCCTCCTATCTCAGTGATGGAGACGGCGAAGTGTCCCTAGAAATGTGGGAAATCACATAGGGTGCATGGAGCCAACTATTTCAGCTACGTAACCCCACCACCTTTCTATGACGGATCACAACCACTCATCATATGAGTTTCCCTTTGGCCTCTATCAGACAAGGCTCAGAGCCGTTTGCAGGTAAACCTTTCTATCCAGTGAGTGCTCACCCATAATATTCAAGTTACGCCAAGGTACCGTGAGAGAGTTTCCATTTTCTGGTGAAGCCCCTCCCACATCGGTCTATGACGCCCCTATCATCTTATGAAACACTCTGACAGATCCAACAGCAAATGGATAGCCCAATTTTATGGTGCGTTTCCTCATTACTGAAGGACCCATCATCGTTCTAATGACAGAAGGCCTTTAGAGAGTCCATCATATGGATCTCCGTATCACATGCACCAATATTACCGGAGGGAACCAAATTACGCCCTAGTTCTAATTTAGGTCAAACCAAAATGGCTACCACTGACTTTCATAAAGTCAGATTCCTGGTTGACCTAAATCGGCTAGGGTTTCCGCACGTGACCCTTTTTAGGGTTGTGGGGCCCGCCATTCAAGGAAGGGGTCATCCAATGACCTTAGGGGACACCATGGCAATGATGTGCATTCAGCCATGGTGTGCGCAAGAGCCACTAACGTAACATCATGGGCCAAGTGCTTATGGCCCATGGTCGCAGCACATCAAACATCCACACATCACATGATATGGAAGAATTGATCCAATCAATCACTAGCTGTAAAGCCCATTATCCAGCCCAACAAAAACACAATATTAACAATTAATATCATCTAGGTATATGGGCTGAATAGCAGTTAGTAGTTCGGCCCATATAGCTTTTCTCACAAAAGTGGGCTTTTGCAGTTTTAACTCTTTAAAACTGGGCTTTACAGGTTGGGCCGAATTAATCCCTACAATTGAACATCAGATTTGGGCCTGAAAGTGCGAGAAATCTGGAGTGAAGACAGTCCTCTTTCGATCCCTAGATTTGGTCCAAACAGATTTGGTCCAATCTGGTCCGAGATGGTCTGAAACTGGTTTTCAATTCAAGAATTAATTCAGGAAAGATCTGAAATTAATATTTCTGATTTTAGACAATCATAAATCAGAGATGGACTGTTCGCACCACCTGCAAAACAGAGGTTAGTCACTAGGGTTGCAGTTTCATAAACTGCAAAACGCAGAATGTGATCCCTTCATCTACAAATCTCCAACGTCGTCGTCTTCTCCAATCAGGAAAATAAAATAAAACCAGAAATCCTATTTCTATTAATTTATTACATCCTTGATTGAATCTTATACATTCAGTCTAGAAAAATAAAAAAAAAATTATTTTACAGACCGAATTGAATAGAAATTACAAAAAGAGAATGTGTAGACAATCTGCGCCAATTCTGCACTTCGATCTCTAGGTACGAACAGCCCATTAAATCAAGAAATAAATATAGAACAATTCTAAATAAATTTCAGAATTAACAAAATTAATTTCAGATCAATCGCCCTCAACAAGAAATAGTTTCTTGAAATAAAACAGTAAACTACGCAATACCCAGATAGAACAGCTTCTATCGAATTGCACAGGTTCAGATCTGATCCTTTTGGTTCAAGATTCGAACCTGTGGCTCTGATACCACTGAAAGAATGGTAGTGGGGCACAACCAACAATGTACGTCTCACGTACCGAACTCTTCACAAGAACTCGTTAGAGGCTTAGAGCACCGAACCAAATCAGCCTTTCAGCAAAGACTGGTATCAAGAACTGATTTCTTGATTCTCCCTTCAATGGAGTTCGAACTATGCAGCAAGGTGGCGGCGACTAGAGGAGATCCTAAGCTGAAAGAGGCATAAATGCAGTTTTCAGCTTGAGGATGAGATCCTATCTCAGATTGCAGAGAGTTTTTCTGCTAAACCCTAGGTCGAATTCTTGTAATTCTCTGTTAGGGTTTTCTCCTTTCTTAGTGATTAAGAAACCTCCTAATCCAATTAGGAGTTATCCCAATCCAAATCTATATTTGGATAGGGATAATCTTAATCCTATCTGTAGATTAGATCAGCCCATTCTAGATCTCATCAGGAGTTTTGTCTTAATCCTATCTGCAGATTTGCCCCTTTAAGTGGGTGATTAGATTAGCCCAGTTCGAAATGGGCTTTAGGCCCAATAAGAATCAAGTGCTCAATAGTCTTCCAAACTGATGCCAAGTTGGGCTTCTTTGTATGGCGTGGGACCCAAGCTTTGATCTACACACCAGCCACATGGGATCGGCCCATCCTCTGTTACAAGGCCTAGCCGAATTCACTAGGAAGCCCAGTGAACCCCTTGAGCCCATCACATGGACCCTATGGGCCCAACACTTACACTAAGTGGTCCCTGGGCCAAGCCATCTTATAAAATCCCAGGGACTATGGGCAGATGCAAGATTAGCCCATCAGGTATTATCCTAAATGGCCTTACACTTAACCTCTCAGCCCATAATGATCAAGCACTACTCGACAAGAGATGACCTCTCCCTCGGCTGCAAGGAACAGTGCTGCACTCTCTACTCACATGGATCCCAGGAATTAAAACCATTTGCAAATATTTCAGAACCATACATATCTATATATCATATATATAAATTTTGCAAAATAAATTCCAATGATTGAAATCAACTGCCAGTAGTTTGGTTTCTATCAGAGAGAGTGCATTCCTGATCATTACCTTTGTCCGACAAAGGGGTTGATTCTGTCACTATGATCACCCACTCAGATGAATTCTCAGATTGTCCCAACATACCCAGGTTTTGACCCCCACTAAGGATCTCACTGATTAGCATATCAAAGACAGCCCAATCTGACACCTAGTGCAGTACCATAATCGGCTCTAGGGGTCAGGTGTAACTTTCCAGTTTTGCCCATCAATCTCCAAGGTCCCGGGCAATACTGGAAATCTGGTCCAGTTCAAGGGTTCAAGTAATTCTACACTGCGTGTGCCTTGGGTCTCACCCTTGTAGCTAAGACAAGCCACCCCAACAGTTTGCAGCACACCAGTGTCAGCCTTGGCAGGATAAATCTCCCCAGACTTATCCAACGGCTATGAACATTTAAAACCAACACAAGTCTCGTTAAGTGTCCAGTTTTAGGGTCTTACACAGAAGCATACCACACAACATGAATCAAACATGTACTTTATTTATTTACATTAAATATCAAAAGTACATTAGAACTGATTGAAGCTAAGGGCATACAAAAACTGTCCAACATTGGGTTCTTCTCTGTGTTGCTGGGCAATCATCGCTCTTTCCTTTCTGACAATATATTCACAATCTGCCCCACTTGGACTTCTAGTTCTTAATTTATGCTTCTTGACTTAAAATTTTGTTTCAGCAACATTAATGAACTTAGAAATCATTTCTTCTAAATTACCCTTCTTTTCTTGTGGGGGCGGTTGTTGTTGAAATCCCATGGGTGCTTTTTGTTGGTTGTTGTTCCATGAAAAAATCAGATGACTCTTCCACCCTGGGTTGTATGTGTTCGAATAGGGGTTGAAATTCGGCCTACCACAATGAGAAATAAAGTTAGCACTTTCATGTGGAGCAAAAGGATTGCTAGATGATGCATTTATTGTTGCAACATTAAGATTATCTAATTTTTTATTCAGGCTAGCAAGTTGAGCAGATAAAGCTGCAAAAGAATCGATATGGTGTACTCCCCTTTGATCAGTTCGATCATTAATTCATTGGTAGCTATTTGACACCATTTCTTCCACTAGATCATAAGCTTCCTCTGGCATTTTCCTCATGATAGTACCTCCTGCAGCTGAATCAATAATGGAATGATTAGAGGGGGTAATACCATTATAAAAAGTTTGGATTTGACGCCAAATTGGTATCCCATGGTGAGGACACTTCCTAAGCATCTCTTTAAATTGTTCCCATGCCTCATACAAGGATTCCCTCTCTAGTTGAGCAAAAGTAGTGATATTATTAATTAATTTTGCTGTTTTAGAGGGTGGAAAATACTTAACCAAAAATTTTTGGGTCAAGTCATTCCAAGTGGTGATGCTTCCTGCAAGGAGTGAGTTAAGCCTATCTTTAGCTCTATCACGTAATGAGAATGGAAAAAGTCTAAGCCTAATAGTATCATCACTAACTCCATTATGTTTAAATGTATCGCATATTTCTAGGAAATTAACAATATGTGCATTAGGATCATCACTTGGCAACCCACTAAATTGAATACCCATCTAAATCATTTGGATAATTGCAGGCTTGATCTCGAAATTGTTGGCTTGAATTGTGGGCTTGCAAATGCTAGAAGCAGCCCCATCAATTGTTGGACAAGCATAGTCCATAAGGGTTCGATTTGTTTCATTTGCCATCTGTTCTTCTTCTGCTGGTTCACCTTCTTCAACCTCTTCTCTTTCTTTACTTTTATTGGCTCTTTGCAGTATGCGAAGGGTTCTCTCTATCTCAGGATCAAATTCTGCTAGTTCTTCTCCTCTAGTGCGGGTCATACACTAAGCAAGAATTTGACTAAAAAATAAAAATCCAAATTAACCAAGGTTAACAAGTTCTAATATTATTTTAGGATTAAATCCCCAGCAACGACGCCAAAAACTTGATAGCTATAATTATATAACCCTAGCAAGTGCACTAGTTATCAAGTAGTATAAATATATCGTTCCCACGATGATTTAACAAAATAAGTATTAGAACTATAGCCTTCCTTAATTATTTGGACAACGGAATTTCAGATCTAACAATAAGAACTACTAAAAATTAAGAATAGAAGAAAAATAAATAAAAATAAGGGCAATCAATGACAACACTTGCAATGATCTAATTAGAAGCGCTAGGATTGTTGGTCCACCTAACCATTCCAATGGATATCAATCTATTAGATTAACCAAGATAATTTATTATTTTCATAAGCTGAAGTTTTCCCAAAATTATTTAATATTCCCTCTCAAGATATATCAAATCTACCTCTATCAAGTAACCCTTCGATCTCTCGACTAGAGTTCTCATGATAGAAATGCATTAAGTTCTATGAAAAACTTATATCATTAGATGAATCATATATATATATATCTATATATATATATATAGATATATATATATATATATATATATATATATATATATATATATCTATATCTATATACCATTTAATTCACACTATGAATTATTTAGTCGATTATGTGAATTCCTCTCTCGATTCATTCACAAAAACAAAATCAATTAAGAGGTGGCCAAGCTCTTAATTGCATTATGCATAATAACTCATAGACAATTTGAAAATAACAATCTTGGATAAATCAGAATAAAAATCAATTCATTGTCATGGTTAGGCTTCCCACAATCCTAGCTACAAGTAATTTAATTCATGATAAAGGAAATAATACAACTAAGGGGTAAGAAAGAACTCATGACGTCACCCTTGAAATTGAGATCTTGTCTTCTCCTTGCCGCCACCTCCTTCTTGAAGCCTTCTTGCCTTGCTGATCTCCTTCTTGAAACTTTCTTGATTGTCATCTTGATTGCTTTAGAGAGAGAGCTTGAATGCCCTGATACCAAAAGCTAGCCTGCCCCCCCCCCTTTATATAGCTTTAGGAGGAGGTGTTGTGTCCAACTCCTCTTAGGAGTTCTTTCTTAAAAATAGAAAGTCCTAATTAGATATAATCCTATACTATCTTATCTAGTAATCTCAATCTTTTATCTTTCTAGAATTACAATTGAAATTTAAATCTGATTGGACTCTTTATTCTCGAATTCGAGTTGGGCTTCTTTAAAAAATTGCGTTGTTACAAGGCTTTTATGCGAATTGGGCTTCAACTGTGAACTGGACTTTACTATGAATTTGCCAACTTCGGGCCCGAGTTTGAACTCGATTCAGAGCGAATCTGTCAAAACCCAAAACACGAAAGTTGTGGAGGTCTCCCTTATCTTTCCAATGCATCTTGAATCATCCCAATCGGAGTGTGTATGTGAGAGTTATGCCCAGATTACTGAATGGTGCCGAAACTGTGCAAAATCATCCGATTAGCCTTGTTTCCCTCCTGTCACTTTATTGCTTGCCCTAAATCGAAACACAAGAGTAATGAGTCTAATTAAGTGTTAATTGAGTATTAATTAAGTGTAAAAGAATGAATATTTAGGGATAAAAATATGATAATTTTTATTCACATCATGTCCAATCGGATACAAGCCTTAGTCCCAAACTATCCACGTATTTCTCAAACACTTTCTGTGTCAGTGGCTTAGTCAATGGGTCTGCCACATTCTCCACTGATGCTACCTCTAACAACAATCTTCTATAGATCCAATGTTGTTTGGTGTGTCCGGAAGTGCGTCGTTAAACACCCCAGAACACCAGTTTAAACATTTCTAATGTTTACCGTTTATCAAACAACTACTAACGTAGTAAATGGGTGAGAATGAGTCGTATCCATTGGGAAGCAAGTGAAAAATTAATATCTACTTAGATCCAGACAAGAGAACGAAATCGAGAATGGTAGAAAATATGAAAATAAAATCTATTATTGCTGAAATTAAATGTTTCAAATTTAAACAAGACAATAAATAAAAATAAGAATTTAATAAAGTATGAGAATCAATAAAGAAATAAAAGAAATAAATAAAAAATGATCCATAATCCAGATCCGATGGTGATAGCTACAAATCGGCCAGACAGCTTGCATAAACCCCTCCTGACAAGAATCGGGCGTCCGTCCTTTGTACAACCCTCAAACTCCTCAAGACACCTTAGCCTTGAATTGAACGAATTCAGATCTGCAAAATAGAGAAACGAACAAGAATTAAATCTAAAAATTTACAGAAATAAAAATAACAGAAAAGAAAATAAAGAAAAGAATAGAATGGTTGATCAGATCTAGTGGTGGTAGTTGCATAATGGTTGAACAACTTGCAAGAACCCCTCCTGACATGACCTGGGTGTCCATCCCTTCTACAACCCTTGAACTCCTCATGAAACCTTAGCCTTGTTAACTGGGTGAATTGACCAACCCCTTCTCCAGGGTCCCTAGGGTCCTTTTAATAGAGAATGGTAGATATAATTGGAATTAGAGAGAAAGAGGGGGTCCTTTTAATCAGGTCAAGTGCACAGCATGGCATACATGATGCTCCCTATGACTGAGGCATAGGGAACCTCTCTCATGCCCTCAATCTCCTCGAGAGTCTTGGGAGACATACCCTTGGAGAGAGTGACTACGTTCTTGAAAGGAACATTTCCTTTCTTGGAGTTCTCCATACTGTGATAGTCCTATTATCCTCTTCGATTTATCTCCATAGAGTTGAAGTTCCAAGGTGTAGAATATAACCTACATCATTCCTAATGAGTAGAATATCATCTACATACAGAACTAGGAATGTAACCTTATCTCCCACGGCCTTCTTGTAAATATAGGGTTCATCCGGATTTTGCTCAAAGTCAAACTATTTGACCAAAGACTTAAACCAGATGTTCTAGCTCCTAGAAGCTTGCTTAAGTCCATACCAAGGGAACATGAATCAAATATGTATCTTTATTTATTTACAATAAACTCATAAAGTACATCATTCTGATTGAAGCTAAGGGCATACAAAACTGTCTAACAGCTCCCACTTGCACTTAGGTCCAATCAGGTACTAGCCGGAGTCCCATGCTTTCCACGTGTTTCTCAAACATTTTCTGTGATAGTGGCTTTGTCAATGGGTCTGCTACATTTTCTGCTGATGCTACCTTCTGAATCAGTTGCAGTAGTCCCCAAGTAGAGTGTGACTTCTCCTTCTCTAAAATATAATTCCACGGTTCCTATGGCCGCAGCTGCAACAGTTGCAGTAGTTCCCAAGTAGAGTGTGACTTCTCCTTCACTTAGCCTTCTGCTTACCTTGAACCCCTGCAGTGAGCTACACGCATGAGTTGAAGCCCCGGAGTCAATACACCAGGACGCAGAAGCTACCAATAAATTGGTTTCTATAACACAAGTTTCAAAGTTACCTTTCTTGGATTCCAGGTAGGCAGGACAATTCCTTTTCCAGTGGCCGGTCTTCTTGCAGAAGTGATAGGCATCCGATGCATGGTCTTTCTTCTGCTTCTTGCTTTTAGTGGCTTTCTTCTGAGGCTTCTTTGCCTTCCTCTTTCTCTTGCCTGTCTTGCCAGCTTCAACAAGCATGGCTACAGGCTCATCATCTTTAATCAGTTCTTCAGCTCTTTGCAACATATTGCTGAGCTCTTGTAAGCTGACATTCAGCTTGTTCATGTTATAGTTCATGATGAACGGATTAAAGGAAGGAGACAAAGAGTTAAGGATAGCATCTATCTGGGTTGCAAGGTCCAGCCCGGATCCAAGAGCCTCCAGTTCGTTGATGTATCCCATCATCCGAAGACAATGGTCGTAAACTTGTTGACCCTTGGACATTTGTGTGGTCATAAACTGTTTCAAGACCTTTTGTCGAGTAGAACGATTCTGCTCTTCATACATTGTCCTGAGACTGTCCAATATGTCTTTGGCAAGTTCGATCTGATCGAACTGCCTCTGTATCGGATTGTCCAAGGAGGCAATGATGTAACACCGGGCAAGGGAGTTTTTCTCCTCCCATTCTTGATAGTCTCTCCTTCGGGCCTCAGAAGCCCTATCTCCCGGACGCTCCGAGGCAGGATTCTTGGCCACTTTGTCATGTTTTTTAGAAGCAAGGACCAGCATAAGGTTCTTATACCAGTCAGCATAGTTTGGGCCCTTCAACTTGTTGTCATCAAGTAGCTTTGCAAATGATCCGTTTGCCATTTTCTGATAAAAGAGCAAACATCAGTCCACGACCTAATTCGATTCATGTTCATTTCATAGATATGGATTTTAATCTACAATCCATTTCCATTTATTCATCTCTGAGATTTCCCTCCTTTCTCAGTGACGGAGACCACGGGTTGTCTCTGGAAATGTGGGAAATCACATAGGGTGCATGAAGCCAACTATTTCAGCTGCATAACCCCACCACCTTTCTATGAAGGATCATATCCACTCATCATATGAGTTTTCCCTTTGGCCTCTGTCAGATAAGGTTAAGAGCCATTTTCAGGTAAACCTTTTTGTCCAGTGAGTGCTTACCCATCATGTTCGTGAACGCCAAGGTACCGTGAGAGAGTTCCCATTTTCTGGTGAAGCCCCTCCCACATCGGTCTATGACGCCCCTATCATCTTATGAAACACTTAGACAAGCCCAACAGCAAATGGATAGCCCATTTTCTGGTGCGTTTCCTCATTACTGAAGGACCCATCCTCGTGCTAATGATGGAAGGCCTTTAGAGAGTTCATCATATGAATCTCCCTATCACATGCACTCATATTATCTGGAGGGAACAGATAATTACGCCCTAGTTCTAACTTTAGGTCAAACCAAAGTGGCTCCCACTGACTTTCATGAAGCCAGATTTTGGTGGGCCTAAATCGGCTAGGGTTCCGCACGAGACCTCATGATGAGGTGTGGGGCCCACCACTGAGGGAGGTCATCCATTGACCAAAAAGGGACACCATGGCAATGATGTGCATTCAGCCATGGTGTGCGAAAGAGCCACTGTCGATTGAGCATGGGCCAAGTACTTATGGCCCATGTACGTAGCATATCACACATCCATACATCACATGCAGGGATAAATTGATCCAATCAATTAATTATCTGTAAAGCCCATTTGAAGGCCATTTTGAATCCATAATATTAACCATTAATATTATCTAGGTATATGGGCCGAATGGTTCAACCCATATAGCTTTAAGGGTTAAGTGGGCTTTTAGCAGTTTTAACTGTTTAAAACTGGGCCTTTACAGGTTGGGCCGAATTAACCATTTAATTAAATATCAATCCTTAGAACCATTAGTGGGAAAATTTGGGCTGACTTTCAGCCTTGATTAATGTTAGACAGTTTTGTATGCCCTTAGCTTCAATCATTTTGATGTACTTTTGTTATTTAGTGGAAATAAATAAAGTGCATGTTTGATTCATGTTGTTTGGTTTAATTCTGTGTAAAACCCTAAAACTGGACATTTGTAGAGACTCATGTTAGTTTTAAATGTTCACAGCCGTTGGATAAGTCTGGGGAGATTTATCCTGCCAAGGCTGATACTGGTGTGCCACCAAGTGTTGGGATGGCCTGTCTCAGCCATCAGGGTAAGACCCGAGGCACATACAGCATGGGATTACTTGAATCCTTGAACCGGACCAGATTTCCAGTCTTGCCCTGGACCTTGGAGATAGATGGGCAAAACTGGAAAGTTACACCTGACCCCTAGACTCGATTATGACACTTCACTAGGTGCTGGATCAGGCTGCCTTTGATATGCCAATCAGTGAGATCCATAGTGGGGATCAAAACCTGGGTATGTTGGGGCAGTTTGAGAATTCATCTGAGTGGGTGGTCATAGTGACAGAATCAGCCACTTTGTCGGACAAAGGGTAATGATCGGGAATGCACTCTCTCTGATGGAAACCAAACTGCCGGCAGTTGATTTCAATCGTTGGAATTTTGTTTTTGCAAAATTAATATATTTACATATATATGTACGGTTTCAAAATGTTTGCAAATGGTTTTAATTCCCGGGATCCATGTGAGAGGAGAGTGCGGCACTGTTCCTTGCAGCCGAGGGAGAGGTCCTCTCTTGTCGGGCAGTGCTTGATCATTAAGGGCTGAGAGGTTAAGTGTAAGACCATTTAGGATAATACCTGATGGGCTAATCTTGCACCTGCCCACAGTCCCTGGGTTTTTATAAGATGGCTTGGCCTAGGGACCACTTAATGTAAGTGTTGGGCCCATAGGGTTCATACGATGGACTCAAGGGGTTCATTGAGATTTTCAGTGAATTTGGCTGGGCCTTGTATTAAAGGCTGGGCCGAACCCATGTGGCTGGTGTGTAGATCAATGCTTGGGTCCCACGCCATACAAAGAAGCCCAACTGGGCAGCAGATTGGAAACTAATTAAACACTGAATACTTAATGGGCCAAAAGCCCATTTCGAGGTGGGCTGATATGATCACCCATCAATGGGGCGAATTTGAGATTGAAGTTAGCAAAAAGGATTGGGCTCTTAGCCTTATCCACTCTTAGAGACCAAATTCAAATCAGATTTGAATCTGGTAACCTCCTGATAAGATCAGGAGTAAGCTAACTCTATCTGGGAAAGGGATTAAGATTATCCTCTATCCAAATACTGATTTGGATTGGGATAACTCCTAATTAGGAGATTTCTTAATCAAGAAGAAAAGAGAGGAGATTTTCGAATGAACCAAGAGAGGGAAATCAGATTTCGATCCAAGAGGTTCTGGTAAGCAAGAAAGGTTCCTGCGAATTGAGATTAGATCTCATTCTCTCCAGAAAAGAAAACAGTTCAGCCTTTTCGTTTCTGGAAATCTCCTCCTGCCGCCGCCATCTGCATTGTTGCAAGATTTGATCTTTGCAGAAAAGAAAGTCAAGAAACCAGTTCTTGACATCAGTCTTGCAAGAAAGACTGAAAGAATTCAGTGTTTAGTACATCCAGGGGATTCTTGTGAAGGATCCAGTGTGTAGGACGCACCCTGCTGGTTCTGTTCCATCCACAGCTGTGTCATCTTCAGCAGGGACAGATCTTGGAGCATTCTTTGGGCGTGAACACCAACTTTGGGAGATACTGCTTCTCCGGATCAGGTATAATCCTCCCATTTATCTTTTGGTACAGATCTGGTTTGATTAGGGTTCAAGTAGATCCTTGAATATTGTATTCTAAATTCAGGGAATATGATTCCCAGTTGGGAGAAGGTAGGAAATTTTTGAAATTCGCCCCACCCATTCCGCAACCTTTATGGCGTCCATTAGATGGATCCTACCATTCTTTCAGTGGTATCAGAGCCACAGGTTCGAATCTTGAACCAAAAGAAAATCAGATCTGACCCTGCGCAGATGGATAGAAGGTGTTCTTTCAAGATTGCGCAGATTGTCTTCTTTTTTTTTTTTTCAAGAAACTGTTTCTTGTTAAGGGCGATTGATCTGAAATTAATTTCTATTAAATCCAAAATTTATTTGGAATTGTTCTTTATTTATTTTGATTTAATGGACTGTTCAAACCTGGAGATCGCAGTGCAGTTTTAGCGCAGATGGTCTGCGCACCCTTTTTCTTTTCTATTTATTTATTTCATTCAATTCGGTCTGTAAATAATTTTTTTTATTTTTTAGACTGAATGTATAGGATTTGATCAAGAATGTAATTAATAGAAATAGGATTTCTGTTATTTTTCTTGATTAAAGAAGATGGAAGAAGATGGCGGCGCTGGAGATTTGCAGATGGAGAAATCGTTTTCTGCGATTTGCAGTTTATGAAACTGCAACCCTTGTGATTAACCTCTGTTTTGCAGGTGGTGCGAACAGTCCATAATTGTTTTGTGTTTGCTAGAAATCAAAACTATTAATTTCAGATCATTCAATAATTAATTCTTGAATTGAAAATCAGTTTTGGACCATTTCGGACTAGATTGGACCAAAACTGTTTGGACCGAATCTGAGTTTCGAAAGGGGCTGTTCTCAGTCCAATTGTCTCACACTTTTGTTCCAAATCTGATGTTCAATTATAGGGATTAATTCAGCCCACCTGTAAAGCCCAGTTTTAAAGGGTTAAAACTGCAAAAGCCCATTATTGTGAGATAAGCTGTATGGGCCGAACTGCTATCTGCGATTCAGCCCATACACCTAGTGGACATTAATCGTTAATGACTTGGTTTTTAAATGGGCCGTTGAATGGGCTTTACAGCAATTAATTGATTGGATCAATTCCTCCTTTACATGTGATGTTTGGATGTTTGATGTGCTGCGACCATGGGCCATAAGTACTTGGCCCATGATGACTCGTTAGTGGCTCTTGCGCACACCATGGCTGAATGCACATCATTGCCATGGTGTCCCTGAAGGTCATTGGATGACCCCCTCTTTGCCTGGTGGGCCCCACAACCCTGAAAAGGGATGCGTACGGAACCCCTAGCCGATGAAGGCCCACCAGAAATCTGACTTTATGAAAGTCAGTGGGAGCCACTTTGGTTTGACCTAAATTAGAACTAGGCCGTGATTTTGTTCCCTCCAGCAAATATGAATGCAAGTGATAGGGAGATCCATATGATGGACTCTCTAAAGGCCTTCCGTCATTAGCACAATGATGGGTCCATCAGTAATGAGGAAACGCACCATAAAATTGGGCTATCCATTTGCTGTTGGATCTGTTAGAGTGTTTCATAAGATGATAGGGGCGTCATAGACCGATGTGGGAGGGGCTTCACCAGAAAATGGGAACTCTCTCACGGTACCTTGGCATAACCTGAATATGATGGGTGAGCACTCACTGACAGAAGGGTTTACCTGAAAACGGCTCTGAACCTTGTCTGACAGAGGCCAAAGGGAAACTCATTTGATGAGTGGATATGATCCGTCACAGAAAGGTGGTGGGGTTATGCAGCTGAAACAGTTGGCTTCACGCACCCCATGTGATTTCCCACATTTCCAGAGACATTTCGTCGTCTCTGTCACTGAGATAGGTGGGAAATCTTAGAGATGAACAAATGGGAATGGAACATAGATTAAAAGCCATATCTATGTAGGTAAACATGAATCAAACTAAGGTTGTGGACTAATGATTTTGCTGTTTTATCAGAAAATGGCAAACGGTCAATTTGCAAAGCTTCTAGACGATAACAAGCTTAAGGGCCCAAACTATGCCGACTGGTACAGAAATCTTATGCTGGTCCTAACTTCTGAAAAGTTAGACAAGGTAGTGAAAAATCCTGCCCCGGAACGTCCGGGTGATAGGGCTTCTGAGGCCCGTAGGAGGGACTACCAAGATTGGGAGGATAAGAACTCCCTAGCCCGCTGCTTTGTCATTACCTCATTAGACAACTCAATACAGAGGCAGTTCGATCAGATCGAACTTGCCAAGGACATATTGGACAGTCTAAGGACAATGTATGAGGAGCAGAACCGTTCTACTCGACAGAAGGTCCTGAAATTGTTCATGACCGCGCAGATGACCAAAGGGCAGAAAGTTCATGACCATTGTCTTCGGATGATGGGATACATCAACGAACTTGATGCTCTTGGATCCGGGCTAGATCTTGGCACGCAAGTGGATGCCATCCTAAATTCTTTGCCCTCTTCCTTCAATGCGTTCACTATGAACTACAATATGAATAAGCTGAATGTCAGCGTCCAGGAACTCAGCAATATGTTGCAGAGGGCCGAGGATTTACTCAAAAAGGATGAGCCTGTGGTTATGCTTGCTGAAGCTAACAAATCGGGCAAGAGAAAGAGAAAGGCAAAGAAGCCCCAGAAGAAGACTACCAAACCCAAGAAGTAGAAGAAGAACAAGGCATCTGATGTCTGTCACTTCTGCAAGCAGACCGGCCACTGGAAGAGGAACTGTCCTACCTACCTGGAATCTAAGAAAGGTAATATCGAAACTTGTGTCATAGAAACTAATATGTTAGTTACTTCTGTGTCCTGGTGTGTTGACTCCGGGGCTTCAACTCATGCGTGTAACTCACTGCAGGGGTTCAAAGTTAGCAGAAGGCTGAGTGAAGGTGAAGTGACACTGTTCTTGGGAACAACTGCAAGTGTTGCAGCTGCGGCAATAGGAACCGTAGAATTAGTTTTTAAAGAAGGAGTCCTTGTACTTAAAGATTGTCTTTATGTACAGAACTTGAGAAGGAATTTAATTTCTGTTTCAAAATTGTGTGCTGATGGATATACTGTTTACTTTAGTAATATGATTACTGTTAAACGGAATAATAAATTCATCGCATACGGGGAGCTAGAGAACGGTCTCTATGTTCTGCATCCTTCTTTGGAAACTAACTTAACCGAAACTACGTCGGTCGAAAATCCCAAGAAAAGGACTCGTGATACAGTAAATCTCATGTGCCTCTGGCATTACCGACTTGGCCACATCGGTGTCGACCGAATCACAAGACTGGTAAAGGATGGTCCTTTGGATTTTCTAACCGTAGAAAATCTTCCCACTTGTGAACCTTGCCTCCAAGGTAAGATGACTAAGCGGCCATTTGACGGTAAGCCTGAAAGATGTGCAGGCACACTTGACCTAATACATACTGATGTATGTGGTCCCCTGAGTGTTAGGACACGGAATCAACACGTGTACTTCATCACCTTTACAGATGATTTTTCACGATATGGTTACGTGTACCTAATGAGACATAAGTCTGAATCATTTGAAAAGTTCAAAGAGTTCAGACAGGAAGTCGAGAAACAGTTAGGGAGAGAAATTAAGGCCCTTCGATCAGATCGAGGTGGCGAGTATCTCTCTGACGAATTCAGGGACTACTTAAAGGCCAATGGGATAGTGTCACAACTAGCTCCTCCTGCTACACCTCAACTCAACGGTGTTTCAGAGAGGAGAAATAGGACCTTGTTGGACATGGTCCGGTCACTTCTCGTACGCTCAGAATTACCCACATCCTTTTGGGGATACGCATTAGAGACTGCTATCTACGTGCTGAATAGGGTTCCAACCAAATCAGTTCCGAAAACTCCATATGAGCTTTGGACCGGAAGGAAGCCAAGTGTGAGACACTTGAAGATTTGGGGTTGTCCTGCACACGTTAAAAGAACAAGTGCGGACAAGTTGGAATCTAAAACCAGCCGTTGCCTGTTTATAGGCTACCCAAAGGATTCGGTGGGTTATCTATTCTATGACCCAAGTGAGCAGAAAGTGTTCTGCAGTCGAAACGCCCAATTCTTAGAATCCGATTACATCCTGGACTCCCATCGTCAGGAAATAGTTCTTGATGAGGAGAGCTCAGGAGCAGTGGGAGATGACCCACAAGTTCCAGGTAATGACCAACCTAGAAGGTCCACCCGGGTATCCAGACCACCAGTCCGATATGGTTATGACTAGGATAGTTACCTGGTGGAAGCCTTGACTAGTGAAGAGGATCCCGTGTCTTACGCGGAAGCTATGTTAGACATAGACTCCCAGAAGTGGGTGGAGGCCATGAGAGCCGAGATGGACTCAATGGAGACCAATGGAGTCTGGACTCTAGTGGATCCGCCCTCCGGGGTAAAAGCAATTGGTTGCAAATGGATCTACAAGAGGAAGAAGGGCCCCGATGGCAGGATTGAGACCTTTAAAGCTCGTTTGGTGGCGAAAGGGTATACTCAGAAAGAAGGCATCGACTATGAGGAAACCTTTTCACCGGTGGCCATGCTTAAATCCATTAGGATCCTGCTAGCTGTAGCAGCGTACCCTGATTACGAGATTTGGCAAATGGATGTCAAAACAGCGTTCCTGAATGGAGATCTTAGTGAAGATATCTACATGCAGCAGCCGCAAGGCTTCATTGCTGCTGGTCAGGAACACATGGTATGTAAACTTAATAGATCCATATATGGACTTAAGCAGGCTTCTAGGAGTTGGAACATCCGTTTTGATTCTGCAGTCAAAACGTTTGACTTTGAGCAGAATCCGGATGAGCCCTGTGTTTACAGGAAATCCAGTGGGGATAAGATCACCTTTTTAGTCTTGTATGTGGACGATATCCTACTCATTGGGAATGATGTAGGAATGTTGACTTCGGTCAAGGTATGGCTATCACAGCAGTTCTCCATGAAAGATCTTGGAGAAGCTTCATACATACTGGGTCTTCGACTCTATAGAGATAGATCGAAGCGGATAATTGGATTATCCCAGGCTGCTTACATTGACAAAATTGTCAAAAGATACAGCATGGAAAACTCCAAGAAAGGAAACGTTCCTTTCAGGCACGGAGTCACTCTCTCCAAGAAGATGTCTCCCAAGACTTCTGAGGAGATTGAGAGCATGAGAGACGTTCCCTATGCCTCAGCTGTGGGGAGCATCATGTATGCCATGTTGTGCACTCGCCCGGACATAGCTCAGGCGGTGAGTGTGGTAAGCAGATTCCAGGCAAACCCAGGACAGGAGCATTGGACTGCTGTGAAGAACATACTCAAATACCTTCGAAGGACGAAAGAGTTTTGTCTGGTATTCGATGGTAGTTCACTGCAAGTTCTAGGGTATACCGATGCCGATTTCCAGTCGGATCCAGATGATAGAAAGTCTACATCTGGGTATGTTTTCACGATAGGATCGTGTGCTGTTTGCTGGAAAAGCAGCAAACAGGGGTCCACTGTAGACTCCAGAACCGAGGCCGAGTACATTGCCTCAAGTGAAGCTGCCAAGGAAGCCGTGTGGATGAAGAAATTCATACACGAATTGGGAGCGATTCCATCCAGCACATCACCCATCCCGTTGTTGTGTGACAACAATGGAGCGATCGCCCAGGCTAAAGAGCCTCGGGCCTACTCGAAGTCAAAGCACATCGAGAGGAAGTACCATGTACTGCGGGAGATTGTTGGTAGAGGGGACGTCCTAATTCAAAAGGTAGCATCAGCGGATAATGTGGCAGACCCATTGACTAAGCCACTGACACAGAAGGTGTTTGAGAAACACGTGGAAAGTATGGGACTCCGGCTTGTACCAGATTGGACCTAAGTGCAAGTGGGAGCTGTTAGACAGTTTTGTATGCCCTTAGCTTCAATCATTTTGATGTACTTTTGTTATTTAGTGGAAATAAATAAAGTGCATGTTTGATTCATGTTGTTTGGTTTAATTCTGTGTAAAACCCTAAAACTGGACATTTGTAGAGACTCATGTTAGTTTTAAATGTTCACAGCCGTTGGATAAGTCTGGGGAGATTTATCCTGCCAAGGCTGATACTGGTGTGCCACCAAGTGTTGGGATGGCCTGTCTCAGCCATCAGGGTAAGACCCGAGGCACATACAGCATGGGATTACTTGAATCCTTGAACCGGACCAGATTTCCAGTCTTGCCCTGGACCTTGGAGATAGATGGGCAAAACTGGAAAGTTACACCTGACCCCTAGACTCGATTATGACACTTCACTAGGTGCTGGATCAGGCTGCCTTTGATATGCCAATCAGTGAGATCCATAGTGGGGATCAAAACCTGGGTATGTTGGGGCAGTTTGAGAATTCATCTGAGTGGGTGGTCATAGTGACAGAATCAGCCACTTTGTCGGACAAAGGGTAATGATCGGGAATGCACTCTCTCTGATGGAAACCAAACTGCCGGCAGTTGATTTCAATCGTTGGAATTTTGTTTTTGCAAAATTAATATATTTACATATATATGTACGGTTTCAAAATGTTTGCAAATGGTTTTAATTCCCGGGATCCATGTGAGAGGAGAGTGCGGCACTGTTCCTTGCAGCCGAGGGAGAGGTCCTCTCTTGTCGGGCAGTGCTTGATCATTAAGGGCTGAGAGGTTAAGTGTAAGACCATTTAGGATAATACCTGATGGGCTAATCTTGCACCTGCCCACAGTCCCTGGGTTTTTATAAGATGGCTCGGCCCAGGGACCACTTAATGTAAGTGTTGGGCCCATAGGGTTCATACGATGGACTCAAGGGGTTCATTGAGATTTTCAGTGAATTTGGCTGGGCCTTGTATTAAAGGCTGGGCCGAACCCATGTGGCTGGTGTGTAGATCAATGCTTGGGTCCCACGCCATACAAAGAAGCCCAACTGGGCAGCAGATTGGAAACTAATTAAACACTGAATACTTAATGGGCCAAAAGCCCATTTCGAGGTGGGCTGATATGATCACCCATCAATGGGGCGAATTTGAGATTGAAGTTAGCAAAAAGGATTGGGCTCTTAGCCTTATCCACTCTTAGAGACCAAATTCAAATCAGATTTGAATCTGGTAACCTCCTGATAAGATCAGGAGTAAGCTAACTCTATCTGGGAAAGGGATTAAGATTATCCTCTATCCAAATACTGATTTGGATTGGGATAACTCCTAATTAGGAGATTTCTTAATCAAGAAGAAAAGAGAGGAGATTTTCGAATGAACCAAGAGAGGGAAATCAGATTTCGATCCAAGAGGTTCTGGTAAGCAAGAAAGGTTCCTGCGAATTGAGATTAGATCTCATTCTCTCCAGAAAAGAAAATAGTTCAGCCTTTTCGTTTCTGGAAATCTCCTCCTGCCGCCGCCATCTGCATTGTTGCAAGATTTGATCTTTGCAGAAAAGAAAGTCAAGAAACCAGTTCTTGACATCAGTCTTGCAAGAAAGACTGAAAGAATTCAGTGTTTAGTACATCCAGGGGATTCTTGTGAAGGATCCAGTGTGTAGGACGCACCCTGCTGGTTCTGTTCCATCCACAGCTGTGTCATCTTCAGCAGGGACAGATCTTGGAGCATTCTTTGGGCGTGAACACCAACTTTGGGAGATACTGCTTCTCCGGATCAGGTATAATCCTCCCATTTATCTTTTGGTACAGATCTGGTTTGATTAGGATTCAAGTAGATCCTTGAATATTGTATTCTAAATTCAGGGAATATGATTCCCAGTTGGGAGAAGGTAGGAAATTTTTGAAATTCGCCCCACCCATTCCGCAACCTTTATGGCGTCCATTAGATGGATCCTACCATTCTTTCAATTAAACCCTAGATTCGGTCCAAACAGTTTGAACCAATCTTGGTTCGAATGGGTCTAGGGTTTGATCTTTATTTAAATCTTTAATTCAAGAAAATAATCTGAAATTAATTACTGATAAAAGAAAAAAACAATCAGTAAATCAGGACTGTTCGCACAATCCATCCTGCAAAACAGAGGTTAGATCACAGAATGTAGTTTCACAAACTGCAAATCGCAGATAGCGATTCTCCCATCTGCGAAATCTTCTTCTTTGCGAAATCTCCCTTTCCGCAACGCCATCTTCGATCCATAGTTAAAATAAATAGAAATCCTATTTCTATTAATAATTACATCAGATCGAATACCTATACATTGAGTCTAGAAAATAAAAGAAATTATTTACAGACCAAATGTAATAAATAAATCAAGAAACTGCAAATCTTGCAGGTTCCCTGCGCAAACCAAGATTTTGATCTCCTCTTGTACGAACAACCCATTAATCAAGAAAATCATAAAGAACAATTCTAAATAATAATCAGATTTATATAAAATTAATTTCAGTTTATTCGCCCATTAATTTTGGGAACAAATTTCCCAAAACCCATATCTGCGCAAATTGGGTAGAACACCTTCTGCCCAATTGCGCAGGTTCAGATCTGAAACAAACAGGTTCATGATTTGAACCTGGCTCTGATACCACTGAAGGGATGAGAGATCCATCCTACGGACGCCCAAAGATTACGGAATAAGGGGCAAATTTCAAAAATTTATCTCTCCCTTCAACTGGGAATCGTATTCCCTATTTAGAAAATCATATTTTCAAGGATCAATCTTGAACCATAAACAGAACCAGATTTGAACCAAAAGGAGTGGGAGAGGATTATACCTGATACGGAGAAATACTATCTCCCAATGGAGGTGTTCACGCCCAAGGAAGGATCCAAAATCTGCTCCCACTGAAGATGGCGCAGTGAAGGATGGAGCAGAATCAACAATGTTCTTCAAAAGAACTTGACCCTTCGCAAGAATCAACTAGACGGCTTGTGAGTACAGCTCCAACCAATCTTTTCCCAAAAGATTGAAATCAAGATCAAATCTTGATTGCTCCCAAGAACTGGAGATCGAACTGAAGGAATGGCAAAGGCAGGAAGGTGGCAGCAGGAGAGAATTCACAGTATGCAGGAAATCTCTCAATCTCTCTTTCTTCAAAGAGAAGAATGCTATTGATCATGTAAAAGGCTGCCGCCCCCTTCCCCTTTTATAATCTCAAAGGGATCAACTCCTAATCAGATTAGGAGTTGTTAATCCAAATCATATTTGGGTTAGAAGTCACTTAGTGATAAGGGATAATCCTTATCTTATCTGCAGATCAGATCAGCTATCTCCTAATCTAATTAGGAGGTTTCCAGATCTAAATCTCATTTAGATCTTAGACTCTCTGAGTGGATAGGGTCTAAGCCCAATCCTTTTAGTTGACCCACTTCAGAATTCGCCCCCTTTAAATGACTGATCAAATCAGCCTAGTTCGAAATGGGCTTAAGGCCCATTTAAGGTTATGTACTCAAAAAGCCTTCCAAACTGCTGCCCAGTTGGGCTTCCTTGTATGGCGTGGGACCCAAGCATTGATCTACACATGAGCCACATGGGTTCAGTCCAGCCTTTGTTACAAGGCCTGGCCGAATGCACTGCTAAAGACAGTGTACTCCCTGAAACCCATCAAATGGGCTCTATGGGCCCAACACTTACACTAAGTGGTCCCTGGGCCAAGCCACCTTGTAACACCCAGGGACTGTGGGCAGATGCAAGATTAGCCCATCAGGTGTTATCCTCAATGGTCTTACACTTAACCTCTCAGCCCATAATGATCATACATTGCCCGACAAGAGAGACCTCTTCCTCGGCTGCAAGGAACAGTGTTGCACTCTCCACTTATATGGATCCCGGGAATTAAAACCTTCTTGTAAACATTTTAGAAACCATAATATATATATACTTTTATATCCTATATAAAATATATTTGCAAAACAAATCTCAACGATTGAAATCGGCTGCCGGCAGTCTTGGTTTCCATCTGTGAGAGTGCATCCCCGATCATTACCTTTGTCCGACAAAGGGGCTGATCGTGTCTATGATCACCCACTCAGATGAATTCTCGGACTGTCCCAACATACCCAGGTTTTGACCCCCGCTAAGGATCTCACTGATTGGTACATCAAAGATAGCCCAATCCGACACCTAGTGCAGTATCATAATCGAGTCTAGGGGTCGGGTGTAACTTTCCAGTTTTGCCCATCAATCTCCAAGGTCCAGGGCAATACTGGAAATCTGGTCCAGTTCAAAGATTCAATTAATCCTACACTGTATGTGCCTAGGGTCTCACCCTAGCAGCTGAGACAGGCCACCCCAACCGACTTGGTGGCACCACAGTGTCAGCCTTGTCAGGATAGGTCTCCCCAGACCGACCCACTGGCTGTGAACTTTCTAAACTAACACGAGTCTCATTAAGTGTCCAGTTTAAGGGTATTACACAGAAACATACCAAGGGAACATGAATCAAATATGTATCTTTATTTATTTACAATAAACTCATAAAGTACATCATTCTGATTGAAGCTAAGGGAATACAAAACTGTCTAACACCGGTGGCCTGGTTTGATGCTGATGTTGGAAGCCGAAGGGCTTGGTTCCATAGTTCAGGTTGGGATGATCCCTCCATCCTGCATTGTAGGTGTTCGAGTAAGGATCGTATCTCTTTTGCGGGAATCATCCAACAGCATTAGCTTGTTCGTAAGGTTCATCTTGAAGCGTAGGGCACAAGTCAGTTGGATGTCCCGGAGTTGAGAAAATCCCGCAAGCCTTCACCGTTTGTGTATTACCTGTGGCCATTTGACAGACAAGAGAGGTCAGGCTTGCATTTTTCTGTTCTAGGGATGAGATGTTTACCTCGTTAGCATGAGTTGTTGGAGGGTTGAGCCTATAGCCAAACTGTTGAGAGTTGGCTGCCCTATTTGAGGTCAACTCTCTTGCTTGTGTAGGAGTTTTGTTCATGAACACTCCTCCGCTTACTGCATCGATCATACTCCTATCCATTGGTAGTATCCCTTCATAAAAATATTGGATAAGGAGCTGGTCTGGAATTTGATGTTGTGGACAGCTGGCACATAGTTGCTTGAATCTCTCCTAGTATTCGTAGAGAGTTTCCCCACTTAATTGTCTTATGCCACAGATCTCCTTTTTGATGTTAGCCGCTCGGGAAGCAGGGAAGAACTTCTCAAGGAATTGCCTTTTCATATCATTCCACGTGGTGATGAAACCAGAGGGTAGGTAGTACAGCCAATCCTTAGCCTTATCAGCTAGTGAGAAAGGAAAGGCACGCAGTTTGATCTGTTCCTCGGTAACACCTTGAGGCTTCATGCTAGAGCATACTACGTGGAATTCTTTTAGGTGCTTGTGAGGGTCTTCGCCTGTAAGTCCACGAAAAGTTGGGAGTAAGTGTATAAGACCTGATTTAAGTTCAAAGGGTACCGCTAGATCTGCATATTCGATGCAGAGAGGTTGTTGGTGCAGATCTGGTGCAGCTAGCTCTCTAAGGGTTCTTTCTTCGTTGTTGGCCATGACTTCTTCTTCAGAATAGTTGGATGGCTCAACGATTTCTGCAGCTGACTTCACTCCGGAAGTGGGGAGTGATGCTGATTGGTTGCGGCGTTACTTGGCTTCTTTCCTCAAGCGGCGAACTGTGTTCTCAATCTCAGGGTCGTAGTGGACTTCACCAACACGAGAAGAGAGAGGCATAAACCAAACAGAAGGAAATAAACCTACTTATGACACCAATCCTTGGCAACGGCGCCAAAATTTGGTGGGTGCTGAACCCAACCAAAGATAAATAGTCTTGCTCTGGGTTAATAATTTGTAGATAGTGATGAGCAAGGTCATTCTCCACAGGGATTGGGTGGATTTATTTCCAAGTAGGTGGATTAAGGGGGGTTGTAAAGCTAACGAAAATAAGAAAATAGCAGAAAATAACTGAAAACAAAGATTAAATCAATGGGAGATGGCTTCCGGTTGAAGGGACAAGTTCAGCTTTGATTCGTAGCATTGATCCTTGATGCAAAGATAGATTCATATGCTTATGAATAAATTGGTTATAGCTATTAACAAGCTCTAACAGCCAGCCTCTACTCTTATTATTCGACAACCAAAACAACCTCTTTGATTGCTTCCCTTATTAATAGGCAGTCCTAAACAAGCTCTTAGAATTTAACCTATTAATAGCATTAAGAGGGGAGAGACCTAATTCTGGTCAGCGATCTCACAAGCTCAGATCATTTAAACCAGATCAAATATTTTCCTAACATAGATCGAAAACTTTTTTTGCAATCAATTTATGTTAGTTGCCACCATGATCGAGCCCACCAATCATATACGAAACTGGAGGTTCAATCGGCCATGGATTATTTCCATTGAATGAGCAAGGGGCCCTTCTTGCTTAATCAACAAAAATAATCCTCACAGTTAATTCACAGAAAACATATGAATACCTTTAAACAATAAACTGAAATAAAAATCAATTAGATCTCACAATGCTTACAAAATCAAGGCTTCCCTAACCCTTCAACCAGAAATAAAAACTTACAGACACTTCATGATGAAAACGCAGCTTCTAGATGAGAAAGGGGGGTCAAACTCTTGCTTCTTCCTCCTTGGTTGCTGATTTCCCTCTCTAAAGACTGAAGCTCTCTTGGACGAATTGATGCCTTGGGTGCTGCTCCGCCCCCCCTTTATATAGATTTGGGGAGAGGGCTGCTCTCCAACTCCCTTAAGGAGATTATCCTCAAACTGGAAAGTCCTAGTCTAATTTGAACTTATCCTATCTAACTCTTATCTCTTATCTTTATAGGATTACAATTTGAGAATTTAAATCTGATAAAACTCTTTTATTGAGATTACATTCAACTTCTATTCTAATGGGACTCTTGGATCTTGAATTCGAATTGGGCTTCTTTAACAATTTGGGCTTGCTTCAAGACTCTCTGCGAAATGGGCTTCAGCTTGCGAAATGGGCCTTGCTACAAAATTGCTCTGACTTCGGGCCCGAATTCGTCTTCGATGCAGACCGATTCTGCCAAAACCCAAAACATAAAAGTTGTGGGCCTTTTCCTTATCTTTCCTGTGTTTCTTGAAATATCCAACTCGGAGTCCGGAATTGAGTGTTATGCCCATATCACTGATCGGTGCCGAAACTGTGCAAAAACATCCGATTAGCCTAGTTTTCTTCCAATCGCCTTCTTGCTTACCCTGAATCGAAATACAAGAGTAATGAGTCCAATTAGGTACCAATTAAGTGTAAATTACTGAATATTGAGGGATAAACATATGACAAATTTTATTCTTATCACCTGGGCTCTCCTCATCAAGAACAACTTCTTGATGATGATTATCCAGGATGTAATCTTCTTCTAGGAAGTGGGCATTTCGATTGCAAAACACCTTTTGCTCTTTAGGATCATAGAATATGTAACCCCAAATCTTCAAGTGTCTTACACTTGGTTTCTTACCGGTCGATAGCTCATATTGAGTCTTAGGAACGTATTTGGTTGGAACTTTGTTCTGCACATAAATCACAATCTCTAATGCAAAACCCGAAAATGATGTAGGTAACTCTGAGTGGACGAGAAGTGATCAAACCATATCTAATAGAGTATGATTTTTCCTTTCTGACACACTATTTGATTGTGGTGTAGCAAGAAGAGCTAGTTGTGATACAATCCCATTTTCCTTTAAGTAGTCCTTGAATTCGTCAGAGAGATACTCACCGCCGCGATCTGATCAAAGGGTCTTAATTTCTCTCCCTAATTGTTTCTTGATTTCTTGTCTGAATTCCTTGAACTTTTCAAAACATTCAGACTTATGTCTCATTAGGTACACATAAACATACCGTGAGCAATCATAGGTAAAGGTTATAAAATAAACATGCTGGTTACATGTCCTAACATTCAGGGGACCACATACATCAGTATGTATAAGGTCAAGTGTGCCTGTAGATCTTTCAGGTTTACTGGTAAATGGCCACTTTGTCATCTTACCCTGAAGGCAAGGTTCACAGGTTGGAAGATCTTCTACAGTTAAAAAATCCAAAGGACCATCCTTTACCAACCTTGTGATACGATCTATATTAATGTGGCCAAATCAGTAATACCACAGGTGCATAGGATTAACTGTATCACGAATCCTCTTCTTGGGGATTACTTTCGACGTTGTTTCGGTAATGTTTGTTTCTAGACAAGGATGGAGAACATAGAGACTGTTCTCAAGTTCTCTATATGTAAAGAAATTGTTATTCCATTTAATTGTAATCACATTATTAAATAAGATAGAATAACTGTCCATGCACAATTTTGAGATAGAAATCAAATTTCTTCTTAAATTAGGTACGAAAAGACAATCTTTAAGTATAATTGTTCATTCTCTCAAAACTAGTTCTATGGTTCCTATGGCTGTATTTGCAATTGTTGCAGAAGTCTCCAAGTAGAGCATCACTTCTCCGTCACTCAGTCTTCCGCTTATCTTGAACCCCTGCAGTGAGTTACACGCATGAGTTGAAGCCCCAAAGTCAATACACCAGGAAGCAAAAGTGACCAACAAATTGGTCTCTATGATAAAAGATTCAAAATTACCTTGCTTCTTAGTCTCCAAATATTGAGGACAATTCCTCTTCCAATGGCCAGTCTGTTTGCAGAAGTGACAGACATCCGATGCCTTATCTTTCTTCTGCTTTTTAGATTTGCTACCCTTCTTTTGAGCCTTCCTTTTAGCTTTCCACTTTTTCTTACCCGATTTATCACCTTCAACAAGCATGACTATTGGCTTATCCTTCTTAATCAGTTCTTCAACCCTCTACAACATATTGTTGAATTCCTGAAGGCTAACATTTAGCTTATTCATGTTGTAATTCATGATAAACTGATTGAAGGATGGAGGTAAGGAATTGATGTCAACATCAATTTTGGTGTCATGATCTAGCCCTAACCCGAGAGCCTCCAGTTCATTGATATAACCCCTCATCTCTAGACAATGGTCATGAACTTGTTGGTTCTCGGTCATCTGTGTGGTTATAAACAATTTTAAGAACTTTTTTCGAGTAGAACGGTTATGCTCTTCATACATAGTCTTTAGACTATCCAATACATCCTTGGACACTTCAATCTTATCAAATTGTCATTGTATTGGATTGTCCAAAGAGGCTATAATATAACACCGAGCAAGAGAGTTTTTCTCTTCCCATTCTTGATACTCTCTTATTCGGGCCTCAGAAGTCCTGTCACCCGGATGGTCTGGAGTAGGGTTCTTAGCAATTTTGTCCAATTTCTCGGACGTCAGAACCAGCATAAGGTTTCGGAACCATTCAGCATAATTAGGGCCCTTGAGTTTGTTATCATCCAAAATTTGGTAAAGTTTTTGTTTGCCATTTCTGGTAAAGGCAAGGCAGATTTGTAAGTCCACAACCTAATTGATTCATGTCAATACATAGAAAAGGTTTTTAATCTACGTTCCATTTCCATTTTGGGCATCTCTGAGATTCCCTCCAATCTTAGTGACGGAGACAATTGTGCCTCTGGAAATGTGGGAAACCACATGGGGTGCATGGAGACAACTATTTCAGCTGCAAAACCCCACCACCTTCTGTGAAGGATCTCATCCACTCATCTTATGAGTTTTCCCTTTGGCCTCTGTCAGACAAGGTTCATAGCCTTTTTAGGTTAAACCTTTCTGTCCAGTAAGTGCTCACCCATCATGTTCGTGAACGCCAAGGTACCATGAGAGAGTCTTCCATTTTAGGATAGGCACCTCCCACATCGTTCTATGATGCCCCTATCATCTCATGAAGCAATCCAGTCAACTGCATTAACAGATGGGTATCCCAATTTTATGGTGCATCTCCACCCACCAATACATTCAACCTTCATACTAATGATGGAAGGCCTTTAAAGAATAAATCATATAATATTCCTTATCACATCCACTTATATTTAATGAAGGGAACGAGAACTCCCTAGATCTGATTTCAGTCAAACCAAAGTAGCTCCCATTGGCTTTCATGAAGCCAGATTCAAAGTCGGCCCAAAACGGCTAGGGTTCCGGGATGTTCTTCTTGGAGAGAAACTGAAGTGGGCCCCACTGAGAAAGGGAGATCATCCAATGATCTTAAGGGCACCATGGCAATGATGTGCATTCAATCATGGTGTTCGAAAGAGCCACTATCGAATTAACATGGGCCAAGTGCTTATGGCCCATGTTCGTAGCACATCACACATCCATACATCACATGCACGAAAACTATAATTAATTCAATCAAATAAATAACTATAAAACCCATAAATAAAGCCCATTTAATTCTATAATATTATCTAGGTATATGGGCTGAACTGCAAAAGGCAATTCGGCCCATGTAGCATTTATGCTGAATTGGGCTAAAGCAATTTTAACAAGTCAAAACTAGGTTTTACAGATGTGGGCCGAATTGCATCTTGCAATTAACCATCAACTCCTCGACCTATATAGGAAATTTTAGGGCTGAGAACAGCCCTCATCGAACCATAGATTCAGTCCAATCAGTTTGGTCTAATCTGGTTCAAATGGGTCTAGGGTTTGATGTTTAATTCAAGATTCAATTCAAGAAGATGATCTGAAATTAAACTACTAATAGATGACATTCAAGAATCAGTAATAAAACAAAAGAGGGCTGTTCGTAAGGCTGCAACCCTGCAAAACAAAGATCAGTTCGTAGTATGTAGTTTCCAAAACTGTAAATCGCAGATTGCTGACCCCAAACCTACGAAATTCTCTCCTTTATGTTTTCAGCTTTGTCTTCGAATGAAATAAAAATAGAAAACCTAGTTTTTCTATTAATATTACATCAGATTTGAATTCCTATACATTCCGTCTAAAATTAAAAAAAAAATAAAAATTAATTACAGACCAAGAATGAATAGAAGAAATCGCAGATTTTCTTTGCTAATAAAAGAATTCGATCTCCACCATACGAACAGAACAAAATCCAAGAAAAATATATAGAACAGTTCTAAATATAAATCAGATTAATAAAGATTTAATTTCAGATCATTCACCCAAAAACTGGGAACCGATTTCCTAGAAAAATGTTAACTGTGCAAATCGGGTAGAACACTTTCTACCCATTTGCACAGATCCAGATCTGGTTTAATTCAGTTCAAGATTTGAATCTAGCTCTGATACCACTGAAGGGAGGAGAGAGATATACCTGATACGAAGTAGCAATAACTCCTAATGAAGGTGTTCACGCCCAAGGACATAACCAATACCCACTTCCACTAAAGATGACACATTCTGTAGTGAATCAAGATCAGCAAGACAGTTCTTCAACAAGAACCGAATTCTTCAACGAGAATGGAGTAGAGGGTTGGTGAGCACGACTTCAGATTGCTTCTTCTACCAAGAAGCAATATCAAGAGAAATTCTTGATCACTTGTACAAGTGGAGATCGAACTAGGTAAGGGCGGAAAGAACAGGGAAGAACTCTACATATTGTTGTCCTGTATCTGGTGTGTTTTTCATGTCCGCCATGCTCTCTTATTTATAGCCTTAAAGAGACAACCTCCTAATCTGATTAGGAGTTTCCTTATCCAAATCATTATTTGGATTTGGACTCTTTAAGTGATAAGGATAATCCCTTATCTTATCTGTAGTTCAAGATCAGCTTAATCCTAATCAAATTAGGAGTTTCCTGATCTAAATCTTTATTTGGATCTGGACTCTTTAAGTGGATAAGACTTAACCTCTTAACCTTCTGCCCAATTGGTTCTCTTTGTATGGCATGGTACCCAAACATTGATCTACACATCAGCCACATGGGTTCAGCCCAGCCTTTGTCACAAGGCTTGGCCGAATTCACTTTAGACTTTTAATGGGCCCAACATTAAATGGTCCTTGGCTCCAATCACCTTATGAAAACCCAAGGACTGTGGGCAGATGCAAGATAAGCCCATTAGGTATTACCCTCAATGGTCTTACACATAAACTCTCAGCCCATAATGATCATACTCTGCCCGACAAGAGAGGACCTCTCCCTCGGCTGCAAGGAACAATGCTGCACTCTTTACTCACATGGATCCCGGGAATTAAAACCTTTTGCAAACATTTTGAAACCATAATATATATATATATATGTATATCTCTATATAAATATAGTTTGCAAAAATAAATTTCAACGATTGAAATCAATTACTGGCTGTTTAGGTTTCCATCAGAGAGAGTGCATTCCCGATCATTCACTTTGTCCGACAAAGGGGCTGATCCTGTCACTATGATCACCTACTCAGGTGAATTCTCAAACCATCCCAACATACCTAGGTTTTGACCCCTCTAAGGATCTCACTGATTGGAATATCAAAGACAGCCCAATCCGACACCCATTGCAGTACCATAATCGAGTCTAGGGGTCAAGTGTAACATTCTAGTTTTGCCCATTTATCTCCAAGGTCTAGGGCACTACAGGAATTTTGGTATGGTTCAGGGTTTCAAGAAAACCCACACTAGCAGCTGAGACAAGCCACCCAAACCAGCTTGGCGATACATCAGTATCAGCCTTGGTAGGATAAATCTCCTCAGATCTATCCAACGGCTGTGAAGATTCTAAACTAACACGAGTCTCATAAGTGTCTAGTTTAAGGGTCTACACAGAAACACACCACATTGACATCAATCATATATATACTTTATTCATTTACAATAAATGTCAAAAGATACATCAATCTGATTGGAGCTAAGGGCATAACTATCTAACACAGGGCAATACTAAAATTTGGTCTAATTCAGGGTTTCAAGAAAACTCACACTGCATGTACCTCAGGTCTCAACTTGGCAGCTGAGACAAGCCACCCCAACCAACTTGGCGGCACATTAGTGTCAGCCTTGGCAAGATAAATCTCCCTAGATCTATCCAATGGCTATGAAGATTCTAAACTAACACGGGTCTCATAAGTGTCCAGTTCAAGGGTATTACACAGAAACACACCACAATGACATGAATCAATTATATACTTTATTCATTTATAATAAATGTCGAAAGATACATCAATCTGATTGGAGCTAAGGGGATAACTATCTAACAGCTCCCACTTATACTTAGGTCCAATCGGGTACAAGACGGAGTCCTAGACATTCCATGTGTTTCTCAAACACTTTTTGTGTTAGTGGCTTAGTCAATGGATCTGCCACATTCTCCATTGGTGCTACCTGATAACATCAATCTCCCGTAGATCCAGTGTTGTCACATAATAGTGGAATGGATTATGTGTTGAATTCTAAATTACAGAATGAACACCTTCTTTCATTAGGCAGCCTCACTTACGGAAATGTGCTCGGCTTAGGTTGTAGAATGTTATTCTTACTATACAATACCCCATCATGAAGATGTAACCAGATGTAGACATTCTACCATTTGGGTCTAACTGGAAATTGACATCAGTATACCCTTGGATCTGTAGTGAACTACCATCGAATAATAGACAAAACTCTTTTGTCCTTCGAATGTCTTTTAGTATGTTCTTCGCAGCTGTCCAGTGTTCCTGTCCTGGGTTAGACTGGTATCTACTTACCACATTCATTGCCTGAGCAATGTTAGGACGAGTGCACAGTATGGCATACATGATGCTCCCTACAGCCGAGGCATAGGGAATCTCCTTCATGCCCTCACTCTCCTCGAGAGTCTTTCGAGACATACCCTTGGAGAGAATGACTCCATGCCTGAAAGGAACATTTCCTTTCTTGGAGTTCTCCAAACTGTATCTCTTGACTATTTTGTCAATGTAAGTAAATTGGGATAATCCTATTATCTTCTTCGATCTATCTCTATAGAGTCGAAGTCCCAAGATATAGGTGGCTTGTCCAAGATCTTTCATGGAGAATTACTGTGAAAGCCACACTTTCACCGTAGTTAACATTCCTAAATCATTCCCAATGAGTAGAATGTCATCTACATACAGAACCAAGAATGTAACATTATCCCTACTTGTCTTCCTGTAAATACAGGGTGCATCCAGATTTTGCTCAAAGTCAAACTGTTTGACAGAAGAGTCAAACCGGATGTTCCAACACCTAGAAGCCTGCTTCAGTCCATATATGGATCGGTTAAGTTTGCATACCATGTGTTCCTGACCTACAGCAATGAATCTTTGTGGTTGCTACATATAGATATCTTTAGTAAGATCTCCATTTAGGAACGCGGTTTTGATATCCATTTGCCAAATCTCATAGTTATGGTATGTTGCTACAGCTAGCAAGATCCTAATAGACTTCAGCATAGCCACCGACGAAAAGGTCTCCTCATAGTCGATTCCCTCTTTCTAAGTGTACCCTTTCGCCACAAGACAAGCTTTATAGGTCTCAATGTTACCATCTGGGCCCTTCTTCCTCTTGTAATTCCACATGCAACCAATTGCTTTCACCCCAGGGGGTTGGTCAACAAGAGTCTAGACCTTGTCAGTCTCCATCGAGTCCATCTCGGCTTTCATGGCATCTATGTCCAACATAGCATTCACATAAGTCATGGGATCCTCCTCACTTGTCATGGCTTCCACCAAGTAACTTTCTTGGTCATAGTCGTAACGAACTAGAGGCCTGGATACCTGGGTAGACCTTCTAAGTTGAGTATCTGGAGCTTGTGGGACATTTCCCACTACTCCTGGGCACTCCTCATCAAGAACAACTTCTTGCTGAAGATTCTCTAGGATGTAATCTTCTTCTAAGAAACAGGCATTTTGACTACAAAACATCTTTTGTTCTTTTGGATCACAGAATAGGTAACCTACAAAAAGCCTTTTGGGTAACCTACTAATAGGCAATGGCTGGTCTTAGATTCTAATTTGTCTACACTTGTTCTTTTAACATGTACAAGACAATCCCAAATCCTCAAGTATCTCACACTTGGTTTCTTACCAGTCCAATGCTCATAGGGAGTCTTCGGAACGGATTTGGTTAGAACCCGGTTCAGCACGTAAATTGCAGTCTCCAGTGCATATCCCCAAAAGGATGTAGGTAATTTTGAGTGGATGAGAAGTGATCGGACCATATCCAATAGGGTCAGATTCCTCCTCTCTAACACACCGTTTAACTGTGGTGTAGCGGGAGGGGCTAATTGTGATACTATCCCATTGTCCTTTAAGTAGTCCCTTAATTCGTCAGAGAGATTCTCACCACCTCGATCTAATCAAAAAACTTTAATTTATCCTCCTAACTGTTTCTCGACTTCTTATTTGAAATCCTTGAACTTTTCAAAGGATTCAGACTTGTGTCTCATTAGGTACACGTAACCATACCGAGAATAATCATTAGTAAAGGTTATGAAATAAACATGCTGATTACTTGTCCTAACATTTAGGGGACCACATACATCAGTATGTATCAGGTCAAGTGTGCCTGTAGATCTTTCAGGCATACCAGTAAATGATCGTTTCATCATCTTACCCTGAAGGCAAGGTTCACAGGTTGGAAGATCTTCTACAGTTAGAAAATCCAAAGAACCATCATTTACCAAACTTGTGATATGATCTATGTTAATGTGGCCAAATTAGTAATGCCATAGGCATGTGGGACTAACTGTACCTCGGATTCTTTTCTTGGGGTTTATTATCGAGGTTGTTTCGGTTATATTTGTTTCTAGAGAAGGATGAAGAACATAGAGATCAATCTCAAGTTCCCCATATGCAAGGAATTTGTTATTCCATTTAATAGTATTCACATTACTAAATAAAATAAAATAACCATCCATGCACAATTTTGAGACATAAATCAAATTTCTTCTTAAATTAGGTACAAAAAGACAATCTTTTATTACAATAACCCTTCTCTGAAAACTAATTCTACAGTTCCTATGGTTGTAGCTGCAACAGTTGTAGAAGTCCCCAAGTAAAGAGTCACTTCTCCATCACTCAGTCTTCTACTTATCTTGAACCCCTACAGTGAGTTACACACACGAGTAGAAGCCCTAGAGTTAATACACCAGGAGGCAGAAGCAACCAACAGATTGGTCATTATGATGGAAGAATCGAACATACCTTGTTTCTTAGTCTCCAGGTACTGAGGACAATTCCTCTTCTAGTGGTCAGTCTGCTTGCAGAAGTGACAGGCATCCAATGCCTTGTCTTTCTTCTACTTTTTGGTTTTGCTACCCTTCTTCTGAGCCTTTCTTTTAGCCTTCCATTTTTTCTTGCCCGATTTGCCACCTTCAACAAGCATGGCTATCGGCTTATCCTTCTTAATCAGTTCTTCAGCCCTCTACAACATATTGTTGAGTTCCTGAAGGCTAACGTTTATCTTATTCATGTTGTAATTCATGATAAACTGATTGAAGGATGGAGGCAAAGAATTGAGAACAACATCAATTTTGGTGTTATGATCTAGCCCTGAACTGAGAGTCTCTAGTTCATTGATATAACCCATCATCTTTAGACAATGGTCATGAACTTGTTGGTTCTCGGTCATTTGTGCGGTCATAAACAATTTTAAGACCTTCTGTCGAGTAGAACGATTATGCTTTTCGTACATTGTCTTCAAATTATCCAATATATCCTTGGACACTTCGATCTTATTGAATTGTCATTGTATCGGATTGTCTAAAGAGGCTATAATATAACACCAGGCAAGAGAATTTTTCTCTTCCCATTCTTGATTCTCTCTCCTTTGGGCCTCAAAAGCCTTGTTACCTGGATGATCCAGAGCATGGTTCTTAGCAATTTTGTCCAATTTCTTGGACGTCAAAACCAACATAAGGTTTCGGAACCAGTCAGCATAATTAGGGTCCTTGAGTTTGTTATCATCCAACAACTTGGTGAAATTTCCGTTTGCCATTTCTGGTAAAGGCAAAGAAGATTTATAAGTCCACAACCTAATTGATTCATGTCATCACATAGAAAGGGCTTTTAATCTATGTTCCATTTCCATTTTGGGTATCTTTGCGATTCCCTCCAATCTCAGTGACAGAGATAGTTGTGTCTATAAAAATGTGGGAAACCACATGG
The DNA here is from genome assembly GCF_055504915.1 of Nelumbo nucifera. Classification (NCBI taxonomy): domain Eukaryota; kingdom Viridiplantae; phylum Streptophyta; class Magnoliopsida; order Proteales; family Nelumbonaceae; genus Nelumbo; species Nelumbo nucifera. Next base: position 42,160,029 of record NC_142655.1, read on the forward strand.
TGTGCATGGAGCCAACTATTTCAACTGTAAAATCCCACCACCTTCTGTAAAGGATCCCATCCACTCATCTTATGAGCTTTCTCTTTGGCATCTGTTAGACAAGGTTCATAGCCATTTTAGGTTAAACCATTTTGTCCAGTAAAGTGCTCACCCATCATGTTCGTGAACACCAAGGTACCATGAGAGAGTCTTCCATTTTAGGATAGGCCCCTCCCACATCAGTCTATAATGCCCCTATCATCTTATGAAGCAATTCAGACAACTGCATTAGTAGATGGATAGCCTAATTTTATGGTGCATCTCCACCCACCAATACAACCAACCTTCATACTAATGATGGAAGGCCTTTAGAGAATTCATCATATGAAATTCCCTATTATATGCACTTATATTTACTAGAGGGAACGAAAAGGATAACTTCCTAGATCTGATTTATGTCAAACCAAAGTGGCTCCCACTGACTTTCTCAAAGTCAGATTCAAAGTGGGCCCAAAATGGTTAGGGTTTCGGGGTGTTTCTCTTGGGAAGAAACTGAAGCGGGCCCCATTGAGAAGGGAGATCAACCAATGATCTTAAGGACACCATTGCAATGATGTGCATTCAGCCATGGTGTTCGAAAGAGCCACTATCGAATTAACATGGGCCAAGTGCTTATGGCCCATGTACACAGCACATCACATCACATACGTCACATGCATGAACATCCACATTTGATCCAATCAATTAAATAACTATAAAACCCATAATTAAAATTTAAAACCTTTTCAGCCCATTTAAAGTCCATAATATTATCAAATAATATTATCTAGGTATATGGGCTGAACTACAAAGAGCAGTTCGGCCCATCTCGCATTTATGCTGAATTGGGCAAGAGCAGTTTTAACAAATTAAAACAGGGTTTTACAGAGGTGGGCCGAATTGCATCTTACAATTAGCCATCAAACCCTTGGCCCAGATATGAAATTTCAGAACTGTGAACAACCCATATTGAACCACAGATTCGGTCCAACCAATTTGGTCCAATCTAGGTCAAATGGGTCTAGAATTTGGTGTTTAACTCAAGTTCCAATTCAAGAAGATGATTCGAAAATTAATCATGGCTGATAAGTGATAGTCAATAATCAGCAAATAAACATATTAGTGGGTTGATCGTGTGGATCCAAACCTGCAAGGAAAAGATTAGTCGCAGCTTGCAGATTTGATTTCTGCAAATCGCAAATTGCATATTTCTCATCTACGCAAGTGTCCTCTCCTCCACGTGAACCAGCTTCTTCTTCCAACGAAATAAAATAGAAAAAAAGCCTAATTTCTTTATTAATTTACATCAAAATCAAATCCTATACATTCCATCTAGAAATAATAAAAAGAATTATTTACAGACCAAGAATGAATAGAATACAATAGTTGCACAGATTCATTGCGCCAATAAAAGATTTCGATCTCCACTGCACGAACAGCCCAAAATCCAAGAAATATAAATAGAACAATTATAGATATATTGCAGATTAATAAAGATTTAATTTTCAGATCATTCGTCCAAAATTGGGAACCAATTTCCCAACGAAGCTGCAAACTGCGCAAATCGGGTAAAACGATTTCTGTCGATTTGCATAGATCAGATCTGGTTTAGTTTTGGTTCAAGAATTCAACCTGGCACTAATACCACTGAAGGAATGGGAGATCCATCAAATGGATGGCCGAACCCTGTAGGAAGGTTGGGCGAAATTTTACAAATTTTTTTTCTCTCATCCGAGAATTGTATTCCCTAATTTAGAAAACCACATTTTCAAGGTTCATTCTTGAATCCAAAACCGAACTAGATCTGAAACCAAAAGAGAAGTGAGGTATATATTTGATATGAAGTAACAATAACTCAAAATGCATGTGTTCACACCCAAAGAGAAGACCAAAAACTGCTTCTACTGAAGAAGACATAGTGTGTAGTGAAGCAAGATCAGCAGGATAGTTCTTCAGCAAGAACATGAATTATTTAGCAAGAATCAAGCAAGGGCTGGTGAGCATGACTTCAGATTGCTTGTTCTACCAAGAAGCAATATCAAGAACTCTTCTTGATCGGATCCACAATTGGAGATCGAACTGGGTAGGGACGGAAATAACTAGGGAAGAATTCTATAGCTTGCTATTATGTTGAAAATCTAAGTAATTCGCCCCCTATTTATAGCCTTCTTGGATGAGCCTCCCAATCTAATTAGGAGAGAGTTTCCTAATCCAAATCTTATTGATGAGAATAAAATTTATCATATTTTTATCCCCAAATATTCAGTCTTTTATACTGAATTAGTACTTATTTGGACTCATATTTCTTGATTGATGATTGAGGGCATGAAAGAAGGCATCATGAGAAAAGCAAGGCAAATTGGATGATTTTTCATAATTTTGGCACCATTCAGTAATCTGGACCTAACTCTCGTATCCGAGATCCGATTGGGCTGATTCAAGACTCACTGGAAAGATAAGAGATAAAGCTACAACTTGCATGTTTTGGGATTTCTCAGATTCGGCTTGCATCGATGTCAAATCTGGAACTGAAGTCGGGGAAAATTCATAGGAAGGCCCAATTCGCAGCTGAAGCCCAACTTGCAGAAAAGCCTTGCAGCAACCCAATTCGCAGAGGAAGCCTAATACGAATGCAAGAACAAGAAACTGAGAAGATTCCTAATAGATTTAAATATGTGATGTAATCCTAGAAAGATAAAGAGATTGAGTTCACTAGATAAAGAGATAAGAGTAGGATTAGACTAAGACTTTCTATTTTTGAAAGATAAACTCCAAGAAGGAGTTGGAGACCACCCCCTCCCCTTTAAGCTATATAAAGGGATGGGGGCCCGACTAGAGAGGGAAGAAGGCAGAAGAGCAATCAATCTATCAAGCAAGAAGACTGCAAGAAGGAGGTGGCAGTAAGGAGAAGAGGAAATCTCAGCTCCAAGGGCGACACCATGAGTTCTTTCTTTCCTCTTGTTTGCTTTATTTCCTCTAGTATGAACTGATTTATTTATAGCTAAGGCTTTGGAAAGCCTAATATAACAATGAATATATTTTTATTCTGATTTTTCCAAGATCGTGATTTCCATATAGTCTATGAGTTATCTTGCTTAATGCTATTAGGAGTGACCATCTCTTAATTGATTAGGTTTATGTGAATGAATCGAGAAAGAAATTCATATAGCAGACCAAATAATTCATGGTGTGAATTGAATGATATATAGGGGTATATACACATGATTCATCTGAATGTAATAGTTTTTTCTTGAACTTAATGCATTTCTATCTTGAGAACTCTAGTCAAGAGATCGAGGGGTTACCTGATAGAAGTAGTTTTGATATATCTTGAGAAAGAATATTGAATAAAATTGGAAAAACTTCAGCTTATGGGAATGACAAATTATCTTGGATAATCTCATCTATTGCTATTCACTGGAATGGTTAGGCGGACCAAAGGTCCTAGTGAATTCAGTCAATCGTTGCATACTTCAGTATTGGTACTCTTGCTCTTGTTTTCTTTTTCTGTTTTTCAGTAGCTTTTACTCTTAAATCTAAAATTCGATTGTCCAAATAATTAGGGAAGGTTGTAGTTCTAATACTTATTTTGTTAAATCCTCGTGGAAACGATATTTTTATACTACTTGATAACTAGTGCACTTGCTAGGGTTATAATCATGGCTTTCAAGTTTTTGGCGCCATTGTCGGGGATTTAATCCTAAAATAATATTAGAGCTTGTTAACCTTGGTTAATTTGGACTTTTTATTTCTGTTTCTATTTTTTTTATTTTTATTTTATTTGTTCGAATTCTAGCTGTATTTAGATTCACTAGTGCATGACACGCACTAGACAAGAAGGACTACCAGAATTCGATCTTGAAATTGAGAGGACCCTTCGCTTATTGAAAAGAGCCAACAGAGGTAAAATGAGAGAGGAGGTTGAAATTGGTGAACCAGCAATAGAAGTTAAGGAAGAGATGGCAGAAGCAAATCGCACCCTTTTGGACTACACCTATCCAACCATTGATGGGGCTACTTTCAGTATTTGCAAGCCCACAATTCAAGCCAACAATTTTGAAATCAAGCCTGCAATCATTCAAATGATTCAGACAAGTATTCAATTTAGTGGGTTGCCAAGTGATGACCCTAATGCACATATTGTTAACTTCCTAGAAATATGTGATACATTTAAACATAATGGAGTTAGTGATGATGCTATTAGGCTTAGACTATTTCCGTTTTCATTGTGTAATAGAGCTAAAGATTGGCTTAACTCACTCCCTACAGGAAGTATCACCACTTGGAATGACCTGACCCAAAAATTCTTGGCTAAGTATTTTCCACCATCTAAAACAGCAAAATTAATTAATGATATCACTACTTTTGCTCAATTAGAGAGGCAATGTCTGTATGAAGCATGGGAACGATTCAAGAAGATGCTTAGGAAGTGTCCTCACCATGGGATACCAACTTGGCATCAAATTCAAACCTTTTATAATGGTATTACCCCCTCTAATCATTCTATTATTGATGCAGTTGCAGGTGGCACAATCATGAGAAAAACACCAGAGGAAGCTTATGATCTAGTGGAAGAGATGGTGTCGAATAGCTACCTGAAGGGATGAGAGATCCATCCTATGGACGCCCAAAAGATTGCGGAATAAGGGGCGAATTTCAAAAATTTTTCTCTCCCTTCAACTGGGAATCATATTCCCCATTTAGAAAATCATATTTTCAATGATCAATTCTAAACCATAAACGGAACCAGATCTGAACCAAAAAAGGAGTGGGAAGGATTATACCTGATACGGAGAAGTAATATCTCCCAACGAAGGTGTTCACACCCAAGGAAGGATCCAAAGACTGCTCCCACTGAAGATGGCGCAGTGTAGGTGGAGCAGAATCAGCAGTGTTCTTCTCCAAAAACTCTGTCCTTTGCAAGAATCAGCAAGATGGTACGTGAGCACAGCTTCCTTTCAATCCTTTCTCAAAGGACTGATGTCAAGATCCAATCTTGACTTCTCTCACAAGTGGAGATTGAACTGGCAAAGAGGGCGGCAAGAACAGGGAGGCAGCAAGAGAGAATTTGCAGGGAGCAGAATTCTCTCTTCTTGATTTCAGCACTAAAGAAAACCTGATGATCTGTGTGTGTTTTAGGCTGCCGCCCCCTTCTTCTTTTATAATCTTAAAGGGATCAGCTCCTAATCAGATTAGGAGTTGCTAATCCAAATCACATTTGGGTTAGAAGTCCCTTTAAGTGATAAGGGATAATCCTTATCTTATCTGCAGATCAGATCAGCCATCTCCTAATCTGATTAGGAGGTTTCCAGATCTAAATCTTATTTAGATCTTGGACACTCTAAGTGGATAGGGTCTAAGCCCAATCCTATTAGCTGATCCACTTCAGATTTCACCCCTTTATTAACTAAATAAACATCCCAGTTCGAAATGGGCTTTAGGCCTATTAAGCTTATGTGCTCACTTAACCCTCTTAACTGCTGCCCAGTTGGGCTTCCTTGTATGGCGTGGGACCCAAGCATTGATCTACACATCAGCCACATGGGTTCGGCCCAGCCTTTGTTTTAAGGCCTGGCCGAATACACTGTTAAAGACAGTGCACCCCCTGAAACCCATCAAATGGGCTCTACGGGCCCAACACTTACCCTAAGAGGTCCCTGGGCCAAGCCACCTTGTAACACCCAGGGACTGTGGGTAGATGCAAGATTAGCCCATCAGGTATTATCCTCAATGGTCTTACACTTAACCTCTCAGCCCATAATGATCATACACTGCCCGACAAGAGAGGACCTCTCCCTTGGCTGCAAGGAACAATGTTGCACTCTCCACTCATATGGATCTCGGGAATTAAAACCTTCTTGCAAACATTTTAGAAACCATAATATATATATACTTTTATATCATATATAAAATACATTTGCAAAACAAATCTCAACGGTTGAAATCGGCTGCCGGCAGTCTTGGTTTCCATCAGTGAGAGTGCATCCCCGATCATTACCTTTGTCCGACAAAGGGGCTGATCCTGTCACTATGATCACCCACTCAGATGAATTCTCGGACTGTCCCAACATACCCAGGTTTTGACCCCCGCTAAGGATCTCACTGATTGGTACATCAAAGATAGCTCAATCCGACACCTAGTGCAGTATCATAATCGAGTCTAGGGGTCGGGTGTAACTTTCCAGTTTTGCCCATCAATCTCCAAGGTCCAGGGCAATACTGGAAATCTGGTCCAGTTCAAAGATTCAATTAATCCTATACTGTATGTGCCTAGGGTCTCACCCTGGCTGCTGAGACAGGCCACCCCAACCGACTTGGTGGCACCACAGTGTCAGCCTTGTCAGGATAGGTCTTCCCAGACCGACCCACTGGCTGTGAACATTCTAAACTAACACGAGTCTCATTAAGTGTCCAGTTTAAGGGTATTACACAGAAACATACCAAGGGAACATGAATCAAATATGTATCTTTATTCATTTACAATAAACTCATAAAGTACATCATTCTGATTGAAGCTAAGGGCATACAAAACTGTCTAATAGCTCCCACTTGCACTTAGGTCCAATCAGGTACTAGCCGGAGTCCCATGCTTTCCACGTGTTTCTCAAACCCTTTCTGTGACAGTGGCTTAGTCAATGGGTCTACCACATTCTCCGCTGATGCTACCTCTTTATAGTATCCTCCCGTAGGTCCAGCATTGTCATACAACAGTGGAATGGGTGATGTGCTGAATTCCAAATTCAGGAATGAACACCTTCATTCATAAGGCAGCCTCACTTACGGCAATGCTTTCGGCTTGGGTTGTGGACTATTAATTTAGGACCCCTATTTGCAGACATTCAGGAAACAACACACGATCCTATCGTGAAACCATATCCAGATGTAGACTTTCTATCATCTGGGTCTGACTGGAAATCGGCATCTGTATACCCTTGGATCTGTAGTGAGCTACCGTCGAATACTAGACAAAACTCTTTTGTCCTTCGAAGGTACTTAAGTATGTTTTTCACAGCAATCCAATGCTCCTGCCCTGGGTTGGCCTGAAATCTGCTTACTACACTCACTGCCCGAGCAA